>NW_004797327.1:1816272-1817562 GCF_000002075.1 Aplysia californica | reverse complement strand
CTTTAATGTGGGCAACTTGCACACGGGCCCTCCGAGATTTTTCGCCCTTGTCCGAGAAGGCTAGGTGTAGATCTTTCCTACCAGAAGATCAGGGGTGTGTCAGAAAGACAGCAGTAAGGAGGAGCCAAGGAGTAGCAGTAGAAATACTGCAGAAAGAGTCAGGAGCCCAGAGGAGGGGGCAAAGGAGGTGAGGGATGGGGGCAGAAAGCAGACGACAGAGCATTGCTGGAGAGCAGGAAAGGGGGTGAAAGGAGACACATTTTAGAGAAGAAAATTTTTCGGTCGATACCCGGAATCGAACCTTGGACCTTTGAATGAAAGGCCAACACCTTAACTTGTAAGCCACGAGAGCCCCCTAATAATACATGTACATGTATATATATGTGTGTGTGTGTTTGTGTGTGTATGTTTATGTGTGCGTGTGTTTGTGTGCGTATTCTACAATATTTTTTTTTAATTAAAAAAATACAGGTCTCTTTATTCTGTTCAGCTTTCTTGTTCTCCATCAGCCTTTCGGTTTGTCTATCTCCCCTTCCCTCCAACCCCTCTCCCCCATTGTCTCCTACCTTTTCTCTTTTTACACTTCCCTCCTTTTTTATACTTCGCAAAAGCGCAATCTTTTTCCATTATCAACTCATTATCGTAGCCAGTGACGTCAGTCTAACAGCCCCACTTTTATTAATTCTAATGTCACCAGACCTTCTAAGAAGCTCCCTGGTACATGCACAGGCTCTTAAGTGCACAGTGTATAGCGTTTGACGGTAGACTGGTCTGAGAATGTACCATTACTAAAACGTATTTAGATACAAGTGACCATTAAATACACCAACCAACTTTCATCCCCCACCCTCCCCCCTCTCCGAAACAAAGCATCCCCAATAAACAAATAAATAAATAAAAGTAAATTTTTTAAAAATCGCTAAATACATAAATAGAAAGAAAGAAAGAAAAGAAAAAGAATGGTGAAAGAAAGAAAGACACAAAACAAGATACCATCTCTCAGAACGATATTACTTACTTACTTACTACTCATTACGCCATCTGGCGTTTAGGACAGCAACAAAGGATCTCCAGCTCTGTCTGTTTTGGGCCATCTTAGTCAGCGTTCCCCACGAATGATTCCAGGACTTCATTTCAGACTCTACTGTGCAGAACGATATCATTAAGTTCTTTTAAAAAAATCATAAAAAACGTTTGGTTTCCTTTTGCGTTTTGCTTGTGTGTCCGGTATTTTTGCGCACAAGTATAAGAATAATAATTGTGATGATGATGCTGCTAATAATAATAATA
>NW_004797327.1:1814066-1815789 GCF_000002075.1 Aplysia californica | reverse complement strand
CAATAATAATAATAATAATATAGATAGTAATAATTTGGAGACTTATATGTCACAACACTAGCAGTGTGCTTATTGCCCTTCACAACAGTACTAATAACCTTTCAACGCTGAATCTTCAACTCCCTGATTCATACTTTTCCTCTCTTTCTCTTTCTATCTCACTCTC
The DNA here is from genome assembly GCF_000002075.1 of Aplysia californica. Classification (NCBI taxonomy): domain Eukaryota; kingdom Metazoa; phylum Mollusca; class Gastropoda; order Aplysiida; family Aplysiidae; genus Aplysia; species Aplysia californica. Next base: position 1,815,623 of record NW_004797327.1, on the reverse strand, counting down.
TCTCTCTCTCTCTCTCTCTCTCTCTCTCTCTCTCTCTCTCTCTCTCTCTCTCTCTCTCTCTCTCTCTCTCTCTCCTGTCTGTGCTTGCAGACCCGTACTACTTCTCCGAGAGAGGACTAAACACTTAGAGAGTCGAATGGGCTTCACAACCGGACGCCTGAAGTGTCTCTTAGCTACCCACTGGTTATTGCGGTCTTCTCGTTAAGAACTCTTCAAATCCCATATTTTATCTTTTTGATCTCCAACGCTTGACCTAAGGACAAATGCAAAAGCGATCTCTCTCTCTCTCTCTCTCTCTCTCTCTCTCTCTCTCTCTCTCTCTCTCTCTCTCTCTCTTTCTCTCTCCACCCCTCTCTCTGTGCCTCTCTCTGTATCCTTCTGTCTGTCTCTCTTTCTCTATCTTTTTCCCTATCTCCCCATTGTTTCATTCTTTTTCTATCTTTTTCTCTATTTCTATCTCCCTCACTCTCTTTCAACATAGTCAATCCTTCATTTGTTGGTGTTTGAAGGCGACCAAAAATACCCTCACCTCCTCAAACCAGGAAAAAAGATAATTAAAACAATCCAAACGAACTCCCCCCCCCCCCCCCCGAAAACATTCTCCAAAGCAACAACAAACAAACATGACAAAACAAGACAAAATGGAAAATGGAAAAAAAAAGAAGCACTTCCAAACAGAACGACATTTATAGACTTCAGACCTAACCTGAACCGATTTCTTCGTTGATTAAAAAGTATGGCTCTGTAGACTCCTTGAAAAATACAGCGATGAAATTTAAAAAAAAAAGAAAAAAAAAAAAGAAAAAAAAAAGAAAGAAAACAAGAAAAAGAAAAAGAAAAGAAAAGATGAAGAAGCACCTTCAAACCCCTTGTTGTCGCCCCTTGACGCGCGCCTGTGTGCCGTCTCCTTTGAGGGCCCTCTGACGTTTTTCGGGGCTCTTCTTTAAACAGCAAACGTGCCTCTCTTCCTATCTCTCTCGACACCGGCTTCCTGGACAAGTGCTGGTCTAAGTTTGGCCGTACTTGGGGAAAACCGCGGAGACGTCGTTACAGACAGGACCAGAAGGCCAGGCCTCTTGGCCAGGCAGCGGTTAATGAGTTTTAGACGGTTTTTGTGGAGATTCTGGCCTCTAGAAACAACTCGTGGTCTTCATTTTTCTTCGTGGTCCATTCCAGTGCTTCTGAATGGGGTGAATAGTTCACAATCCCGTGGTTGAATGGGATTTGTTTGCGAGTGAAAACAGTCAATGGAACTAGAAGGGGCAGAGAACAGCGCAATCCTCAAACCTCAAGGAAATAAGAAAAAGAAAAAACAATTCTTTTCATTTAATTAGATTCATTAATTTTTGTGATTTAGACTTCAAAATAGAATGGCGCCGAAAAGATACAATCTGCATCCCCTGTATTTTAATAAAAATTTATGTGCCTAATGTTGTGATTAATCTATGTTGTGGTGCAACTTTTATGTATTTCTCTCCCTCTGTGTATATATATGTGTGTGTGTGTGTGTGTGTGTGTGTGTGTGTGTGTGTATGTGTGTGTATTGTGTGTGTGTGT
>NW_004797327.1:1812048-1813933 GCF_000002075.1 Aplysia californica | reverse complement strand
GAGAGAGAGAGAGAGAGAGAGAGAGAGAGAGAGAGAGAAATAAAGAGAGAGAGAAAGAGAAAAAAGAAAGAAAGAAAGAAAGAAAGAGAGATTTTTTAACTTTCTCAACCACTTTGCCAGTGGAGAAAGTGGTAAAAGATGATTTTTGTGTTTGCGAGAATATTGATTTTCCCCATCTTCTACCTCGTAGAACACGCCGCTTAGAGATTTCCTATGATTATTATTGCTATGTTCCCAAAGCGGTGTATGCATGTCACTGTGGGCCCATGGGAAAGTGGATTAAATATAGAAGTTCCGTGAATGCTGGGCGGGATAGGAGGACTGATACAATTATCTTCGTTATTGGATAGACTGGATTTAGATCAAAGGTGTCTAAAATTGCAGCGATTACGTACCGTTATGTGATTGGTTTCCAGTTTGAGCCTCGTTTCCGTTTCGTTTTTTGAAATAAACGTGTGTGTCTTTTGTTGTTTGTTCCTGCGCCTTTTAACATTTTGTTTTTCATTTAGGTCTTTTCAATACGATCTGACTTTCCTCATCACGTCCTTCTCTTCCCTCCGTGTCGTCGTCTACGACTTCCTCCTCCTCCCCCCTGTCTTCCTCTCTGTCGATCTAGTCCTCGTCCATCCCTGGACAGCCTCCATCCTCTTCTGTTTATTTGTTTCTTGCACATACGCACAAAAACACCCGCATCCGCACAAACACATACACACACACACACACACAAACACACTCATACACACATACTCACACACAAACTCACACGCACACACAAATATGTACACACACATATACACACGCACACAAACACACACACACACACACACACACACACACACACACACACACACACACACACACACACACACACACACACAATATTTACGAATGTAATCGTTTTCAACCGTTCCTCATTTTCCATGCTTCTTGTATTTACCTCAACATACTTCGAATTCTCTCTCGCCTCACGTCCTCTTTCTTCTTCCTCCTCCTCCGTACTTCCTTATCGCGTGTGAATGGATGAGATCTCCAGCATCAACAATTGGAGCTTTTTATTCCCTAATACCTGCTAATCACCCCCCGGAATCTCCCACATCCTCTTCATTGAGATATATGCAAATGAGGTTCAGTAAGCGGCCATGTGGGTCTCTCTCGTAGCCCAACGATCAAAGCTGCTGGCGAAATCCCTGCGCCGTCATGACACGTTCCTCTCTTCTTGTGTAAAGTGTTAGACATTAATAAAGATGCTTCGTACAGTGTGTGAATGAAAAGTGGGCGATTCTTCATTAGTAGTCATAACAGGCCCGTGCGGTGTGGATGTTTGCCTTTCCTCTTTGATGTTGGGAATTCGGAGATGATTTTTGTCATATTTTATAGACTTCATCTCCTGGGCTCCCGATTGGGATGCGTTGATGCCGCTTTCCGTTTCTGGAGTACTCAAAGTGTCATTGGAACTGTGTAATAAATGACGAAATCATGCTTTTTACTGGCCAGATGTCGTATTTTAAAGGCTGATTGAACTTGAACATATTAATTTACTGATGTTGTGACCCTTTCGTTTTCTGACGCGATAAACTCTTTAAAAGTTTTTCCAACGTTTGTTTCTTCTGAAGTGCGCATGGTTTAAATTTGTGAGTTACAGTTTTACATGTGCTTGAAAAGTCCCCTAAAATGCTTGCATACCCATTCACGGGGAACGTATTTTTTTTCTAGTTGAAAATTGAAGAGATAACATGATTTTTCTTTCTGATCTACTAGAACTCTCTCTCCTTTCTCATACATCGTATTGCTCAGAGATAAAGATGCTAAGACAGTCACCGTGGATGATTCACCGGCATGCTCAACAGGAGAGAGAGAGAGAGAGAGAGAGAGAGAGAGAGAGAGA
>NW_004797327.1:1808274-1811948 GCF_000002075.1 Aplysia californica | reverse complement strand
GTGCGTATGTGTGTGTTTGTGAATGTGTTTGTGCGCTCGAGTGTGTGTGTGTGTGTGTTTGTGTGTGTGTTTATGTGCCATGTGTGTGTGTGTGTGTGTGTGTGTGTGTGTGTGTGCGCGCGCGTGTGTACGAGTGTGTACGAGGGTGAGCAAGTGGCTTGGAAAGGTGAGCATTTGTATATTGGTGAAGAACGATTTTTGCTTTTCTGTATGTGACTCTTTTTCTATTCCTGTGTGAGATAGATAGATGGATAGACAGATAGCTAGAGAGAAATAATAGAATTGAAAAGTACCACAGCTCATGCTGATATACTTCATCAGACCCAGCTGCGGACAACTGGCTTTCCTCAAAGTTTTTAATTTCCTTCTGAAACGACCCATGCAGGTTATTTTTATTTATTTTTGTCACCAAGTCCTTGTTTGCGTCAGGTTCCAAGCTTCTTACAAAATCGACCAAATCCTAATATTGTCTTTTACTTCTCCCGGCGATTTGAATAGTATTGGGATTTTATATTCCAAAGGGCGTCATGGGATCTGTAAATTTCAATGAATTGAAGAATTTTCTCTTTTGACCGGGTTGCCATTTTGCAGTATGCTTAGATGTATAGCTTGTGCGGACAATCAAGTGTGTGTGTGTGTGTGTGTGTGTGTGTGTGTGTGTGTGTGTATGTGTGTTTTAGATCTGCTGCACATCGTGACAGAGGCCAACCTTCTACAGAACCCATCCTGCTGTGAATGCACATATTATGTTTGTAGATTTTTTTTGTTGTCTTTAATTATTGAATTTAAAAAATGCCCTGCTCGGGTCTTGCCTTAAAATTGAGTCGCTGGTTTCGAACATGTATCAGATTTTATGTGTGGTAAATCATTATGAAGAAATTAGATAAGCCGGTCAAGCCAGTGACGTCACACAAAAGGCTGTCATCGACGGAACGCGATTAAGTGTCGCCAGAGAATCCAACGTGTTGAAACCGCCAGTTCGGCCTTAACTTTTTTCTTTGCAGCTTTTCATCTAAATCTGCGGTTTTGTCGCCACGTTTGCATGTTCATTCCGAACCGGCAGTTTGGAACGTAGATGTGTTGGGCCACTAGTCATAGGGTAACTCCGGTTTTCGGGTAATGATGGCAGCTTGCATGTTGGTGGCCGCTCTGTTTTTGTCCTTTGAGGGTTGAGTGTTGACGGGGATTCAAGGAGGGTGTAGTTGAGATTACCTCTTTCTCTTTGTCTGGGTGATTTTTGGGGACTTGTGTTGGATGGTCTGTCTGTCTATATGTCTGTCTAAATGTCTGTCTGTCTGTCCCTCTCTCATGTCACGCTTTCCCAGTCTTTTTTCATTTACACATACTCGCGGTGACACACTCACACACACACACACACACACACACACACACACACACACACACACACACACCCCCCCCCCCAAAAAACAAAACAAAAAACAAACTAACAAAACAACCAACAACAACGAAATTCTAACAAAGAAACAAAACACACACAAAGACAAACACACAGCTATCTCTCCTGTTGTTTAATTTGAGCAAATACGGAATACACGCACATCGAACTAAAGTGCTGCGATGGAAACGATTTCATGTTACATTTTATTTTACACTTTAGAACGAAACAAATACATTCATGTATAATAATAATATTGGCTCGTTTGCAAATAAAGTACATGTATATCCAAAATTCTGATAGAATATTCGGACATCGTACGGACAATTTCCAGTTTTGCTTTACATTCCAAGTTAATCTTCATTCGTCTCCGTGACTAACATGTAGAATACTGATGCATAATGACCGATTTGAACACAAGGGAATCCATTGCTCACCCTCCACAAAGTACCGAAATGCCACAATTTTTTATTTTTATTATATTTCATTTTTACAGCGATGTTCTGATACTGAGAAGCTCGATTGGGGTCTTGGGGCAAATCGTTGACTATTCCTCTGGGACTGAGACAGCCCCCCCCCCCCAATCGAAAAAGAAAAAAAAATAGCGAACCGTCGAACCGTGCGTTATGTTACAAAATAGGACCGTTTTTTCCCCCGCGCTGGGCTTGGCAAGCAGCCCGTGGAGTTCCCTGAATCTCATCTCTCGCACTGACGTAAGTGGATTCTCCACACGGTCATCTGAGCCGGTCAATATGATGACATTGTCCGCTGGTATTATGGCTTTTCTCTTTAGGGCCCCTCTTCAGGAGAAACTAATGGGCGAAAAGATAGATGTAGCAATTTCTCAAGATTAGATACAAGACCAAATGGGTCGAACAAATTTTATGACAGTCACAGGCGTGAGGAAAAAGGACAGTGTTTACTGGAAAGGAAAATGGTTTAAAAAAAAACAAAAAAAACAACATCCCAACTCAGGTAGATAAGACAACAAATGAGAGAGTTGCCTAGAAACCCCCCCCCCTAAAAAGACACAAAACTAAACAAAACGAGGAAAACTATGGATGTTTTATAAAATATTGTTAGCTTTGGTGTCTTCGAAAGGGGGGAGGGGAGGGGGGCTGAGACTGGGGATGAGGAGGGGGGTTTAGGGTACATTTTTCTTTGTAGCGCAGTCGGTTGAATGCCTCACTTAACACGGTTTAAGTTCGTTCTGAAGACCGGGTTCCGTCCCATGAATCAGTGGACCAGGCGGAGAGGAAGATAATGAGAAGGATGAGAAAAGTTTCATTACTGCGTTCTGACCAGAACCCACGGATTTCGACCATCTGGGAGAAGAAGTTAAGTAAGGAATGTTTCTATAAAGGGCGATTTCAATCTGGTTTGGTTTCCGGGGGTGCTGTTACTGTGGCGTAGTTATTGGTTTGTTTTATACATTTATTTTATTTTACTCTGGGCAGTTACGATTTTTTGTCACGTGATGTCAAAGAATATTCTCGATTTGTTAGTAATGTTGACCTCGTCATAATATTATTTTAAGGGCATGTTCTACATAATGAAATGAACCTTTTTTAATGAAGAAAAAGTTACGTTTAATTTGATAAATGTATGCAAAACTCCATGATCGTCGCTAAATGAAATGTCTGTCGTATTTTTGAAAACCCGCATCCCCTTTCTATTGCTTTCCTAATTCTGTGCCCGAAACGGACATGAATATAAAGGGAAGGAACTGGGGGGTCACTCAGGGTCGGATGTGAGTCACGGGTAGGCATGAGCGTCAGCGCGTGCGCTGGAAAGTTTGGGCAGGGGGAGGGGTAGTGGTTGGGAAAGAGGAGGGCCGGTCTTGGGGAATGGCGGAACTTACATAAACTGCAGTCGATAATTGGCAAGCGTTTTGCCAATAGGCGTCGCTCCGGTCTTAGGGGCCCCAACACGTCTACGTTCCAACGAGGTGGTTTTGATCAGAGTGGGAACTGGCGTTGGAACCGCTGTACAAAACCGCAATTGGACGGATCGGCGCATCATCCACATCACGTGTGGTTTAACCATTGCGAGTGTATGGAGAATGACGATTTGCTTGTAATCTATGTGCTGCTCTTGGCGAAGAAAAACGAGAAGGGAAAAATAAGGATGAAAGACTGGCCTCAGAAAAGATATCACTTGATAAGTCTATCTTTGTTTTGCGGGAATTACGGCCTTATCCTTATGATTTCAGTAATTTTTCTTACGAGTGTGTGTGTGTGTGTGTGTGTGTGTGTGTGTGTGTGTGTGTGTGTGTGTG
>NW_004797327.1:1802463-1808174 GCF_000002075.1 Aplysia californica | reverse complement strand
AGAGAGAGAGAGAGAGAGAGAGAGAGAGAGAGCCGCGCTGTTTCCGACTCGTACCGCTTTATCTGCGTGACATGTTGAGGAACTCGTCCAAACATATTCAAAATACATGTACTCATCATGCAAATGGGGGACACGCAAGTCGTTGTTCGGAAATTGGCGAATATTACCCCCGACTTACTCATAAGCCTTGCCCATGAATATTCATCGAGGTACGTCTACGGGGCTTCTTGTTCGGGCAACAAAGTATTCCTTTCAGACCCGCGTACGTACTTAAACGGTGGTCATTTCCACGGAGTAGATCGTGGCTTGATGGGAAGCAGTTTGCGTGGACATAGGAAGCACCAATTGACCGGTTGTTGGGAGATACGATGGGGAAAGCTGTGTTTTGTGAAGGGATAAAAAGGAGAGGGGGGGGGGTTGTTGCTTATGGGATATTAGGGTTTATTTATATTGCTTTCTTTTGTTCTTGTAATGCGTTTTATTTTTGGTTTGTTTTTGCATTTGTTTTTTTTTTTATCTTGCGTGGTTGTGGTTTTTATTCGTGGTATTTTTGTGGGGATGGGAATGAAGATGGAGGATGAGACAGGGGTATATGAATAAAATATTTTGAAGAGAAAGAAAGAAAGATGTGGGGACACGGTTTGAAGAAACAAAAGATTTAGAGATTAAGTTAGAACAGATAACGCGTTTTGTAGTCTTTTTCTTATACAGATAAGACTCATCTGTTTATACTCCTAAGAATCTAACAGATGGTTGAAGGGCGCAGCTGGTATAAAGTCAGCTGGTATAAGATTTGTATATTATGATTGTCTGTTGGAGAAATTAGGTGAGAAAGGCGGAGAGAGGTTGGGAGAGAGAAAGAAAAAGAGACAGAAAGAAAGATAGAGATAGAGATAGAGATAGAGAGAGAGAGAAAGAGAGAGAGAGAGAGAGAGAGAGGGGGGGGGAGGGGAGGGGGAGAGGGGGTGGTAAGGGATTGATGAGAATATAAAGGAGATTAAGAGATTAAGTACGAGATACAGCATTTGATAGCCCACTTCCTATACAGATAAGACGATCATCTTTTTGGACTCATAAGAACCTCGCAGGTGGTTGAAGGGCGCCACTGGCCCACATGGGTCCTACTTCTTAAGTGTGTCTTGTGTTTCTGTTTGTCTACATTGCTCTTTTCCTTAAGCAACCTATCGTTATCTGTTTAACTGAAACAGTCCTAAAACTTGGTAGCATTAGGCCTGATTCGAATTCTCCGTGGTGTTATGAGGTCCTTTAGAAGGAAGGATTAGGTGTCAATAATAATTTATGTGAATGCAGCATGTATAAACGTGAGTGTTTGGAAGGTTGTCTTTCCATTACCATTTTCGTTGACCAGCGTCCATAGAGAAGCACACAGAAAATCCGAGTTTAGTTCACGTCCCCCACACACACTTGCGTTCGCTTGTACACAGGGGGAATAGAGAGCGAGAGAGGGACGTACACGCACTTGAGCGCACACAAAAATAAACAAATAGAGAAAAGAACGAGAGATATAAATGAGAGAGAGAGAGAGAGAGAGAGAGAGAGAGAGAGAGAGAGAGAGAGAGAGAGAGAGAGAGAGAAGGGAGGGGAGGAGGTTAGTCAGAGACAGCGAGAAAACAAGAGCTACAGGTATTTAAAAGTGTTAAACCACTTACCCACTTACTCTAAACTATGTAAACTCTCTTAAGCAGTCCGGCTTCCTGATAAGTCAGCCGTTGCCTAATTATCGGGGTATCGCGGGCCGAGAAGACCGCCGTTTACCCTCATCCTGGGGTCAGCTCAGTGTCCGGCAGCCTGGCCAGGGCGGGACCTCATAAGATAAACCGTCATGTAGGAACTCCGCTAAGCCCGCTCAGAGAGGCATGCTCCGTTGACGAGCAGGAGAGAAATAATGGCACCATGTACCTTCATACCCTGCCAGTTCCTATTCGTGTCCGAGCCCTTCCAAGGCCGGCATTATCTCAGAATTCCTAGAGAATGTCAAACTGCAGAAGGTCCTTTATTTTAGAAAAACAATCCGAAAACGCAGGTTCAGCTTAGTCTCAAATTCATTATTCGAACTAGGAAATCATTTTCGAAAAAGGGGCTTATACGATAATCGTGGAGAGAGTGAGTCCAGCAGTTCGTCAGAGATGGTCAGTGTTTAAGACCTGGCGACTCTGCCCCGTCCCAGGCGTCCAGTGGTCGCGGCGGGAGCAATTGGCCGTGAATGCGACCACCCATTGACCCCAGCACCTACCGCTTGACTTGCAAGATTACCGCACACCGACCCCTATACAGTCTCGATTTCTTAAAGCTTACCCTCGTGTGTCACCTCGCAAAATGGACCAAATGTCATGCGGTTCCACGAGTCATCGTCCGTCCCGTGTGTGTCTTTATCCTCTGGTAGATCTGAACGGGCCCGGGGGCGTTTCCCATTTCTGAATGATAATCCTTTCAAAGTGATTTCCCCTGGCGTTTTCTTTTCTTCCTCCCTTTATTTACCAAATTGATCTATTTGCAAAGAGAAATTTGACCGTACGCGATCTCTCTCACACACCCCCCCCCCACCCACTCTCTCCCTCTCTCTCTCTCTCTCTCTCTCTCTCTCTCTCTCTCCCACCCACTCTCTCCCTTCTGTCCCCATTGTCCGTACCCCTAATCGTTTACAGCCAGTATCCATTTTTCCTGCTTTCGAAAACTTCGTATTATGTGTCCTGCAGGGTCGAAGGCTGGGATTTGAAAAAACAATGTAATGTTTTCTTTGTCTCTACGTCTATCTTTCTGTCTATCTATTCGTTTGTCTGTTTGTCTCTCTGCTTTTTGTCCGTCTGTCTGTCTCCCTGTCTTCCTACATGCCTGAATGTATGCGTGTGTGACTGCCGCCAACTCGGGGTGACTGTGTGTCCATCTGAAAAGCAGTCCATGTCTATCTAGATGGACGTGATCGTTCCCACACACTGACGTAACTTTATCTGTTCCCAATCAAACCACAAATTAGTCTTGCGGTTCAGGAAGAAAACAAAAGATCATAGACACATCTGTTTTCCCTGCCGGTAGCTGCGATAGACTGGTCAAAATCTGGAATCGATAAGCCGCAGGCTGCAGAGAAAGGAATGCAGCGTTTGACCTGTGATCAGCACACATCTGTTTGGTAGATACACCTCTTTCGCGCTCATCAATGACGGTGTCAACGTCGGAACGACACCTGGATCTCAGACTGGCTTTACTTTTGTCAGCGGGCGGTCTCACTGGTGTCAAAAGGTTCTATCCACAACAATAATACATCGTTGTTTTAAATAATCCGTCCCAGATAGAATCTTTTAAACTCTAAATCCATATTTTCTCTGCGGGCGGCCCCAGTTGTGCTAAACGCGTGTATCCACATCCGTTGTGTAGCGTTAGTTTAACGATGTATTGCAGATGAACTGTTTTTGCTTTGTCCGTGGGTTCTGTCAGCGAGTGGCCCAATGACCCTCTCGCCGTCAGGAGTATGGAGGTTGCGGTCAGTCATTGTCTGTCAGGCGTTTCTAAGCGCTGACTGTCGCGGCTGCCTGAATTCTTCACAGTGTTTTCCTCAGCCTGTGGCGTCGTCGTCGGCGGCGGTGTGGGGGATTCTGTACAGGGATCGTGCTACTAACATAGATAAAGTTGACTACCTTCTATCGTGGGTTTTTAAAAAAGTGTCCCTACAACCCCATCGACAGAATTTAGATAATTTAGGAGGCGATCCTCGACCCTGTCTGTTAGGGCCAACCCAGACTGAGAGGGAGGGATACGATGTCCCAGCAGAAAGACCGATAATATCTGTAATGATTAAAATTCTCCTCACACAGAAATTTTACCTGCCAAGTTTTCTTTTTGCGACAGTGAAGAGCCTAACCGCTGTAGTTCAGAGGTATATGTCTGTGGTGTACAGGTTGGACTCTTCTGCCTAACACACAAAAGGCATGAGTACTACTCCCGAGTTGGAAAGTTTGTCTTTTTAAAGGGTGCTTAAATTACGTTCTCATATAACATACTCAAGCTTAAGCTCAGAATCGAACGCATATATTTTGTAAAAAGTTTTTAAAAAACGTAAATAAAAAACTTAACAAAAACAAGGTTAATAAAAGTGTACTCTAAAAATCGAAATGTTCAACGGGGAAATGAAAACTTTAAACAAAACCCATTAGTTGCACATAACCTGAAATGCGCCTGCAGGTTGCTGCATGCTCGATTACCCTTCTGGTCTGGTCTCGTCCTGACATTCAGGGAATTCTCTGTTATTTGGGGGTTTCTTCTGCTCTTGTGACGTGCTCTGATTCTTTGCCGGGTGCATTTTGGTCTGTGAGGGGTCTGTTTTTTTAGCTTTCATTTCGGACCCATCTTCTCTTTGGTGTCTTTTTTCCGATTCTGTGGGATGAGCGGAACCGCTGAGCTGTTTTGACATCACCCTGTCTCCTAGAGACCGCTGGGCATTTCTCTGTCTTTTGTGATGTTAAGCTTTCTATGAATAACAATTTCGTTTCGGCCACGTTTTTCGGTAAGAGTTTTTTTTTCTCCTTTATTTTTCCATCCTGGGTTTGTTGTTTTGGCATTTTTTTTAGTGTGTGTGATTTTGGTGTTTTTCCTTCTCATTTGTGATTCTTGGTCTACTTGGTCTTATTGCTTTTTAATGTTTTTGTTCGTTTTTTTTCCTTGGCGTTTCTGATTATATAAAAAAATAACAACACATAAAACATGTCTTTTTTGCTGTTGTTCTTTTCGGGTGTTGTTTTTTCCGTTCTGCTTCACATTTATGGTTTTTGCAGTACCTACCATTATTGTTTTTTGGTCGTTTTTTTCTTTTCTTGTTTTTTTTCACATTTCTCGAGTTGCTTTTTTTAAGGGGGAAAACTGCGTAGAAGTTCCAACTATGAGGAAGTGATGTGAACGCAGCGTTTTCATGTTCTTATGTAACTAATTTTTGTTCTTACTTTCATTTTCTCCCTTTTGTTTATATTCTTTATCCATGAATACACGTACTAGCTTTTTCGTTCATATTTTCTTTTGTCAGCATTCTGCTTTGAGATATTCGGATATTGATTAGCGTTTTGCAATATCAGTTTCTTTTTCAAAGTCGTTAATGAATTTTTGTTTTGTTCTCTTTTCAGGTACGTATTGTATTTGTGGAACTAGTTTGTGACTGGAGTCTCGTGAGTACACCTTTGCATGTTACCAGTTGAGATGTTTTCATCTTATGCTTTATCTTTGCTGGTTATTTCGTAACTTAATTTTTTCCATGTGTTCGCTCTTTCGTCGATTCCTTTTCGTTCCGTAGTGTTTTTGTTTGTTTGTTTCTTTCTGTCTCTCTCTCTTTCTTTCTCTCTTTTTTTTCTTTCTTTCTCTCTTTCTTTCTTTCTTTCTCTCTTTCTTTCTTTCTTCCTTTCTTTCGTGTCACCTGTCGTTCATCTTATTTGTTCCATTCTCTCGTTTTACTTTCTTTCATTTCATATACGTACAAGAGTCAGACATACATCATGCTGTTATCCCAGTGCTTTTGGCTATCTATGTATTCTGTTTTTTATTATGCTGTTTGGTTAATCATATATGGAGGAGCTAGAGTATATGAGAGAGAAAGAGAGAGAGAGAAAGTTAGAAAGAGAGAGAGAGAGAGAAAAAGAGAGAGAAAGAGAGAGAGAGAAAGAGAGAGAGAGAAAGTGAGAGAGAGAGAGAGAGAGAGAAAGAGAGAGAGA
>NW_004797327.1:1794024-1798797 GCF_000002075.1 Aplysia californica | reverse complement strand
AGAGAGAGAGAGAGAGAGAGAGAGAGAGAGAGAGAGAGAGAGAGAGAGAGAGAGTATTATTAAATGGTATGTAATAGAGATGATGCAATAAAAACAACCTACATACTCATGCGCAGGGTCAGCCAAAGAAGCGTCTAGAAATCTTACTTCTATGACGTCAGAATACAGACCACACTTTCAGCCACGCCTGAGCAAAGGCCTATTCTCATTGGAGTGGAACCTTTTTTGGCATTTAAATGAGGTGTTGCAGGCCTTATCAAATACATTATGATGAGTTGAACCCCCTTGTAAAATTTGACCTCTTGGTGTCAGCTGATATTACGTTGAATTACAGAGCGGACGGCTCTTGTTCGAATCCCCAGTTTAGTGTTCTTGTAATCGTGTCGTTTTGTTGAGTTTTTTAAGGCCCATTTGGCGAGGTAATGTCGGAGTTGGACGTCGTATTCGAAGGCCCCCGCCTCTTAAATAATCTGTTCGAACAGAGTTGAAAGGGGTGTTAAACCCATACAATTGCACTTGCTGCTGTGTGTGTGTGTTTTGGGCTCGTTTTTTTTTTGTTTGCAGTATAAAATATTACACCTCGCAATGTGAGCAAGACTGGCTTTGATGATAGCCACACACATGATAACCACGTCCCATCATCAAGTACTTTGTCATCGATTATGAAGACTCGCTACATAGCGACTATAATAGAGTTTTAGTCTTTGCACCCAAGCCTTGATGACGTTTTCCGACCACTCCTGCACTCAAATCCCAAACACGCCGCTCTATTGTTTATGTTGTTTTTTTCCAGAGGAAAAGTTGGGTGGGTGGGCGGGTGGGTGAGCTGAGGAACGGGGGGGTGGCAGGGGAGGAGAAGGGGGTGGTTGTACTGCAGGGGCCAGCATGCGTACCAAATGGTATTAAGAGCGTGCAGTGCTAATCCGGGATCTCATTACATAAAGCTTAACTTTGCGGTCGTGGTGAGAGAGAGAGAGAGACAAGTGTCAGTTTTGGTCGAGCTGAAAGCCCTGGCGCCCCGGGACGCCAAGACGGCCGGCCGGCCAGCATCGGAGAGGAAAATAATGTCCCGATTGTTCCCAACGATTGCCTTTTTGGCGGTGTCAGCTTCACAACCCGGACATAGAGCTCGTGATGACAATGCATGGACCACAGCTCGAAATGTTTGCTCAGAAATACTTGAGAGTAAATATTTTATCCTGCAAGTTTTTTCGTTTGTCTAAGTGAAAGACTCTGCTCATACGTGTTGAGAGAATGCACTCAGAGCTTATTCTAAAGCTTGATAAAGAAGGGATGTTTTTCTGCGTTTCTCGTTAAGGCCTGCGCCCCAACCAAATAAAAAAATCTAAAACACTCAAAACCTAAACAAAATAACTTAAACGAACCGAAACAGCCAACAAAACTCGTTTACATTTTTAGATTTAAAAAAGCAACTGCGTGGCTGAAAGGGCATTAAACCTGGCATGTATTTGCATCGATTGTCCGCAGATACTTCAATAAACATGGATATGGGCCATAAAATATGAAGACTGTGTTTTTCTGTTAAATTTGATTCTGTTTATATTTTTGTGCAAGGGGCATTATACCGTCACTCTATTGTATCCAGGCTGTCAACAACAGCCCACGTATCGCTGTCACTGGAGAGCACTTGGAATGGCATCGATCCCAGTGTTGACACCCCGCGCGCTTATTGGCGTTAAAGTGGCAGCGGCCAGGCGGGGGCGGGGGGCGGGGGAGGGCGGGGAGAGAGCCGGCCAGTCCAGGTAGATACGTTCCTTCCCGCGCTAGGTGTTTTCTCACTGTTTTCCTTCACTGAGCCTTTCTCCGGTGGCCAGTTGGAGTCATTACTTAGTGCTCGTCCGTGGTGCAAGGTTTACCTTGTTGTGCTGGATAGTGCTACTGTACTGAACGTCACAACTTGTTTGTTTGGAGTGCGAGTTGAAGAGCTAGAGGTAGCGTTGTAAAAGTGATTACATGTACTACAGTGTTTGTGTTCTGCTTATAGGGCTTCGCTAGAATGGTGGACGAATAATGGGCAGGTAGTGAAGAATTTGCTGGAGGAGTGTGGTTACTCGAGCTCGTTGTTTTTGTTTAAAATAGTTTCCGAAAAATCTTCTTACCAGGAGGATGGCAAATGATGCGACAGAAGTATGTGCCTACAAACGAACTGTTTATTTTTAAGCATTTTTGTTTTGTTTCTGCCCATTCCCATCGAATGGCAGTTTTGCGATTAGTTGGCGAAACATAAAGTGAAATGATTATTCTTATTGTTTTGAAATAAGCGAGAATTAAGATAATAAACTATAGTGTTTAAGCAATTTGCGAAAGTCCGAAGCGTTGTTTTGTTTACAAGTATCTTTAACAGAAACATCGTTTACAGTCAAAGCAGTTAATAGAAACACCTGGCTCCCGCCTCTGTACCTTTGTTGTTGTAGTTTATGTGAAATCGAAGCGATAATCCCGTAACGGGGTGATTAGTTCTTACTCTACCATGAACCGATATTCCAACGATTTCGTTTACACTATCTGAGCATAATAATTATGTTGACAGCTTGTTTTTCGACAAGCTCTAAAGAGAGTATGTAGTAGACGGAAACTACGTTTCAACCGCAATATTATGTATCTGGGTATAAGTATACTTCAGTCCCTGCCTCTAATCCTAAAATAAATTGAAATCGTTTTTTTTTTGTGAATGACGTCACGGCTACCCAAGATTGGCTCCATAGTGATCTAAGACCCTGGATGTGCTGAGTAGATCAAGTAAGTGCCGAATGGAGGGCTGAAGCAGACATTTATCTGTGTGTGACGGTGTCTTGGGTAAATAGGGTCAAAGAACAAATATACTTTGGACAAGTTCTCTCTCTCTCTCTCTCTCTCTCTCTCTCTCTCTCTCTCTCTCTCTCTCTCTCTCTCTCTCTCTCCCCCCCCCCCTGCCGGACTTTTAAATACGTACGACGTGTGTGTAAAGAATGTAACACTTGTGCAGAGAACTAAAGAGGATAAAGTAGATAGCAGAGAAGAGAACTGTTTTGTTTAACGGCAACATTACATATTCTATTGTGGCATTTCGTAATAGCAGGACGATACAGCAAACTCACGGAAAATGGGGGTACACAGCTCCCTGGGCCTCTTAATACACTTGGTGACGACTAGTGGTGGGTGCAACGAAAGTTAAAGTACATTATAAATAGGATACTGGCATACTGGTTTGACTTTACTGCAATATTTGGATAGCTGTTACAAGAGTTGGGCCAAACAGAACGATAAAGCTATATAAATGTTATATATTATTATTATTATTAAAGCAAATCCACGCGGGACAGGATACAGGAAATGTACCGTGGACAAAGTATAACATACAATGTACTTCAAATAATACTATATATGTATGAAATATACAATACTTCTTGGATTTGCTGATTTACCACGTCGCCATACTGAAGGTCACCAGAAGTGCGTCTGAAGACCATCGTTTAATATCCGTGGCTATGACGTCACTCGGGAGGCCCGCCGGCTTGGTGTTGTGTCCCAGGACGCACCCGACCTTCTCACGGTTTGTTTGTTTGTTTGTTTGTTGTACTTTTCTTTTCCTTTTGTTGTTGTTGCTGTTGCTGTTATTGTTTTTGCTTCTGTTCTTGTTGTTGATTTTGTTGACACTGTTATTGTTTTTGTTCGCTATTGTTGTCGATGATGATGATGATGATTTTACTGTTGTTTGCATTTTATGAACTGTAGACGTATGCTTTTGAACTCCATTTAAATGTGCTGGTATTAAGTTTTGATGTCTTCTTAGGTATTTTTAAAAAGCAAATTTCTTTTAAACGACAAGATGCACAATAGAAATTAGACTATTATATATTTTTTTAAAAACCGTTGTAGAATTTATATTCTATCTAACCTGTTGAGTGTGTTTGAAACGAGTTGCATGGCTTTGCCGTTTTTGTTGTTGTTGTTTTTTTAAAGCCTTTTGTTTAAAATGGGTGTTTGACAAAAAAAGCGCAACTGTTACGGGAAATTGGCTGCATTTTGTCTCTCGCCAGTTCATCTTCTCTTGGTCTTATTTCTAGGCGTCTTAGTCTGGTGAATGTGCCGTTTTCAATTTTGTTCGGGTTGTGAAAGACGCAAACGCGCAGTCAAGACTGATGGATAACCGAGGTATTTTTTCGTTTTGATTGTGATCTATATTGGCGCCGATTTGGAGTCGTTGTTAACACCAGATGTCTGTGGTGTGACGACGATGGTGTGTTTCTGCATAATAATTTAGTTTGAAAGAAAAAAGACAAGAAAAGAAAAAACAAAAACCCAAACAAATAACGGAAAGGTTTCAATTGATATGAGGCCTCTTGTTACAAAACAGACGACGATTTAAAGGTATCAGGTCTGTTGTCGTTTTTTAAACTGGTAAGAGACGAATAAGTTTTGCTCTAAAGCACTCACTCACTCACTCTCTCTCTCTCTCTCTCTCTCACACACACACACACACACACACACACACACACACACACACAAATGCACGTAAACACGCACACGAATTTCAATTTTTAAAGAAATTTCATGTTTATAAATGTAAGCTATGACTGTGTTTATTAGTAGAAGACTATTTTGTTTGTACAAGGACCTTGTATACTCCTTTTACCACGGTACTGAAATCATAGAAACCTTCCCTCTCTCACCGCTTAACAAGATTCCTCCACAAGACTCATTAATTTCTCCCTACAAACACACGAGTACGCTCTGGAGACCTCCTATCAGTACATCTTATACATGTATAAA
>NW_004797327.1:1786756-1788804 GCF_000002075.1 Aplysia californica | reverse complement strand
CCTTCTGTGACCAACAAGTGGCATGTCATCCTACCCAGACGGGCATTCCAGCGGTAAACTAGAGGGAATCTGCACCAACATGACATCTGATGTATACCCAGTGCGCCATCACCGCCCTCGCCTCACCCTCACTCCCTCTTCACCCCTCTCCATCCCACTCCACCCCTCTCCACCTTTCTCCGCCAAACTATTTCCTCTACAACTCATCTCTAACTACCAAACTTTCTCATCCTTCTCCTTCTTCTCCTCCTCTTCATCCTCCTCGTCCTCCTCTTCTTTTTCTCCTTTTTCTTCTTCTCCCCCCACCCCCCTCCCCGTTCCACGCGTTCCTCTTCTCTCTCTCTCCCACCAACACTAACGGGTGGACGCCTCACTTCTCCCGTCTCCCTTGCCCCCTCTCGCGGCCCGGGATTGCTTATGTTTGGGGTAGACACCCCGTCAGTCGAGCGGTCAGTCAATCAGTCGGGTGTGGTCTGTGTGCAGTACGTTTCTGACGTCAGGAACTTTTATAAAGGTCGTGCACGCATAATCGTAATATTCTGATGATACATGTATTAATTTTAGTTTGATTGTGTAGATATCTATTTGTGTCATCTGCGTATTACGTATATTTTCTTTGATGATTGTAATCATGTTTCTCCAAGCTGTGGGATTGTTGTGTCGTTTGAATATAGCAAAATAGTTTGCGTTGTCAGGACGTGTGAAGACTTTTTGTGATGGTATTAAAGACGTTCAAATATAAGTGTGCAATATTGGAGCTCATGTCTCTTTTCTTTAACTTTTTTTCCTCTTTCAATGTTAAGTTAAGTATAGACGTTGAGGACCTGTGCGATTCTCGGAGCTTTCGGAAGTTTCTTGTCTCCGATTTCCTCTCATCGTCCGAGAAATTGAGCCCGTTCCCAAAGGAGTTCTAGAGAGTGAGCACGGCTAATGATACATAGTCAACAGTTTTCTGTGTTTGGGATCGATGTCTCGGCACTTTCACCCCGAGCTCTTTGCGTGCAAACGTCCGGCACTACTGAAACTCAACCGAAAAGGTCAATAAAAACACGAATTATTATACAAGCCAATTCGTTGTTAGTGTGCAGGGTGAATACTTTATGAAAAAGATTGTATGCATTTGGCAGCATAATCCCTGGTTTTCTCGTGGCCGATTCCGTGGGAAGCCCCCTACATATGAATTATTTAAACGGTTGTGTTCGGGCTTTTTTCTCATTCGCTAGGGTGTGCCTTGGTTGAAGGCTTGTTTTTAAACAGTGTTGTATTACAACAGTTAGCTGGCGTAATCTGGAGAGATTTTCCTCGAAGCTGATTTATTCCGCGGCAGAGTGACTTATGTGCACGATCCGGCGCCACTTTACGCCTGATTAGCACTGGCTGATGGTCTCGAGGATTTATCTTTTATAATCCCGATTTGGCACGGGCGCCTCGAGTCCTTAGTACTTTTTGGCACCGCATGGAGCGGGGTGGTTTTACTCAATGACTTGGCATGCCCTTATTACTCGACGAGCGGCCGGCGAGCGTTTATACTGACAGGTGGTGTTTGTAAGTTAAATGATGTTTGCCAAGAACACGTGGTGATTGTTTTGTTTTGTTTTCTTACGGGTGGCGTGATGACCTCGGATGACCTCGGTGTTGAAGGAGTTACTACTACGTGAAGGAGGAGTAGGAGAAGGAGGAGGTAGTGGTGGATGGTTGTTGGAGGTGAGTAGGGGTTAGGGTATTCGTGGATTGCACGTTGCGGCCTTGGGTGAGTGCGTATGTTGAGACGCTGTTGTTTTGTTGGTTATTTCTAACAGGTACAATAACTGATTAGAACACAATATTATATTTTGAATGTTTGTTGCTTCGTCGTTCGCTTTGTTGTTGCTTCATATTGTAGGAAAGTATTCCGCCTCTGTTTATCTGAAAAAAAATCAGGGGAGGGGGTTAATATTTTCTGCTGTTTTCTTAATAGTTTATCGTTGAGTGTTTAATGTGTTTGTTTGTGTTTTGTTTCTCTCTCTCTCTCTCTCTCTCTCTCTCTCTCTCTCTCTCTCTCTCTCTCT
>NW_004797327.1:1783169-1785001 GCF_000002075.1 Aplysia californica | reverse complement strand
AGAGAGAGAGAGAGAGAGAGAGAAAGAGAGAGAGATACAGACAGAGAGAGACAGAGAGAGAGAGAGACCGAGAGAGAAAGAGACAGAGAGAGAGAAAAAGGGGTGATGATATGAAGGACAGACGCACAAACACTCAGAAACACACAGGCAGACACAAAGCAAGATAATAATCTAAATTCCACAGGCAGAGCTATGTTTTTTAATGACGTTGCCTCGTTTGCTTTTCAAATTCTTGTTCTCGCGACCGGTCAGCAGCCTCTAGATTATCATCTACTGTTTACTCTAAAATATACAGAGCACATGAGTGTAACTTTAAGAATACAGTTTGTGGTTCATGCATGGTATCATGTTTTTGCGAGTTTAAGCGATGAGTGGTTTTTTAAAATCAAGTTGTACATGGTAACACCATCAATCAATGTTATTTTACGATGTTGTTTGGTGTTTGAGGAAGTGGTTAGAGGGTGTCTGTGTTGTTACTGTAAGTCTGTCTTGCTTATTCCTTGCACTAGATGACCTTTATTGTTTGGACGTTCTTCTATTTACTTTAACTCAAAACTTGCCGTTTGCAGGAGTCGAAGTCAGAACCTAATACAGTGGGGGGTTTCTTTTGTGTGTGTATGATTATGAGGAATCCGCGCTCTGGGTCAGGAAGTAGATAAATTAAAAGGTGGTTCAATTTTGTTTCTTGTTTTTGTTTTGTTTTGTTTTACAAGTTTGTTTAGCTACGTCAGCTCAATTGGTACATTGCCGGTCTAGGTGCTCGCGATTTTGGCGTGAATTTTGAAAATGTCTTTGTTGTTAAAGACTGTTTGTTTGGGTGTGTTTTTTCCTTCCTTCGCCTGCCTGGCTTGGTTCTGAAGGCGAAGTACCTTAGAGATAGGGCCTCTTAAACGACTGCATTATTTTAAAAGAGAAGTAAAACCCACTCTGCAGCTCGACATACCATACAAGAAGCCTCAAGAAAGCGCAATCATTGTATCCCCAACAATGTTCACATTGTACGTTTGGCTTACCATGCATCAAGTGCGATAAACGCTTCCCTCGCAGATAAAGAGGTTACGGTGTGTCTCTCTAATCGGGTTTTTGCTATTGTTTTTATCCTTGTTCTGGCAGTTGTTTGCGCTTTTGGGTGATACGTAGGTCTTGTAGTGGGCAGGTGGTCTCGTAGGGTTTGCGATTCGTGTGCGTCTGTACACCGTTAGTATCCTCCCCTTTGTCTCTGCTCTTTGTCCTCTTGTTGTAGGTTGGAGGCTTCGGGTTTGGGGTCGCTTGGGGTTGGGGCAAAGGTGGGGGTGGGGAAAGAGCAAGGTGAGCTATGGTGCAACAACAGGATACTTTTCCCCTGAGTTATATAGATATGATTATCGTCGCAGTATCAGCGATACGTAGTTCTGCCTCTCTTAGTTAGGTTGTTATTTATTTGCATTCTGTTTTGGGGTATTTAAGCGTTCGGAAATTGATCTAGGATGTGGATTTTAAAAAGTCAAGGATACTATGTGAAAGTTAAGAAAAGTACCATTAGATGCTAACTGATACTGCTGATTTGTGTCTGAAATTACTCCAGCTTACTTTTAATAAGTGGGCGCACTCATTTTGTCAGTTTCTTTCTTGTACTTCTTTTCAGTCTTGCTGTTGGCCTTATTTGTACGGAATAAAATGTACTCGTTGATCGTTGTCGTTGTTGGGCTGGCTGGACAAACAGGGCACTTTATCGACGGCAGAAACAATAATAATAATAATAGATAGCATTTGTATAGCGCATATCCCCGCTCAACAGCAGGCTCTATGCGCTTTACACTATATTATTACCCCAGCAGACCATAGAACACTCC
>NW_004797327.1:1778478-1780408 GCF_000002075.1 Aplysia californica | reverse complement strand
GGTAATAGAAAGATAGATCGATAGATAGATGGAGAAAAAGAGAGAGACAGAGATAGAGAAAGAGATAGAAACATAGAGAGAAACAAATAGACAGGTGTCATCCAGACTTGTCCCCAGGCCGGGGGTCATGACCTATGGCCAGTTACGCAAGTGTCACTGGAGGTTTATTCCACTGTTTCCCCCGTGTTTGTCCCAAAACTGGAGCGGAATTTATCACAGCACGGAGCAACAGGTTATAATAGGCTTTGTGACAAAATGCGTTATCTCCAAAATAAGAACTTTGGATTTTTAAACAATTATTTTGTTTGATTTCGATTGTGAATTGTAACTTTTATCACGCTTCTGCAAAATGCAGTCGCACCTGCTCTTATGACCACCTGTCCAAGACAATTCCCTGTACAAAAGACTACTTCCCACTTCTTCTGCTTTTTTTTTCTTCTATATTATGACACTGTCCAAGACATCCACCTGTCTAATACAACTGGTTTCCTTTTTGTCGTCTTGATCAGGTTCGATTGTAATTTACAAGAGAAGATACTGTAACCATTGATGCTATCTTACTAAGATTCGACTTTCTTCTTTAGAAATATACAGGTTGTAGACCAGGCAATCACCCTTTAAAAAAAAAACCCACAAGAAACTTTTTCACTTTTTGGATGTACAGCGTTTTGTCACGTTGCTCTGTATATTGTTCGCGCTAGTTTCCATTTTCTGCGAACATAAGCATGCTTTACGGATGAGCAGAGCCGGGGGGTGCTGTTCTGGGAGTTGAGTTTAGGACAGTAGTAGTCTTGTCTCAGAACATAGAGAGCAATAAAGAGGAATGTGTACCTAACGGTATGACAGATTAAGCCCCGACCAGTTTCCAGTGTCTGCAAACGTACGTCGACATGCTTTACGGATGATCTTCGTGTGGGATTATTGCTTGTTTCAGCGCGTGATGCTTGTTTCACTTTTCTTCTAGGGCTGCCATAACAGGGAGGAATTTCTCCAAGGGTGACACGTAGCGTTAACATTGTTTTCGCTTCACTAATGACAGCTTGTTCTTTGGGACTGATGCTGATTAAAGTATAGCTTGGTGAATAGTATTTTTGCGACCCCCTCACCCCCTCTATCCCCCCCCCAAATCAGAGATTTTATGGACAAGGAAAATTAATTTACATACCTACATTTTTTCCAAATTCTTTAGCTGCCTTTATGTGGTATATGACTGAAGATGGATTACAAGTCTTCGTTATATTTAAAATACATGTACATTTCTCTGTGGATGTACTTTTATGATATTGTGACTTATTGGTTACTTCTAGACTTCCCTTCGCAATTGTTTGGAGGGGGTGCTGGTGGTAGGTCCTACGTCTTTACTCCCTCGCTGGTGTCGCTTTCTATCAGTCTTGCTTTTTCCTAGCTCTTAACAGCCGTGTCGCACAAACAAAGACTTCTAATCTATTCCAAGTTCATTGATGCCATTATCATACGTGACTCTCTGCCAACAACTCAATACTAGGCTTCAAGTGGGCATTCCTGCAAGCCATATTTTTTACCATAATTTGTAGACAATTTAGCAATCATTTATTGTTGTTATTGTTGATGATGGTGTTGTTTAGGTTGTTGTTGTTATTTCTTTTACTGTTCCTGCTTGATGTTGTTTATGTTGTTGTTCTTCCTGCTTTTTCTGCCTTGGCACGGGCCCTCGGGTGGAAGCGTTTTCATGAGGCCCAATGAGACGCGGATGGAAGGAATGTAATGAAAGCCACATTGGACACGTCCGCAGAGAAGGTTTTTTGTCTGACATAATGGGTCGGCTTGCTGTTTACGTGTTGGCTCTGTCTGCACACGGGTCTTAGAGGTCGTTGTCACTCAGTGTGGTTACTCACTCTCTCTCTCTCTCTCTCTGTCCCTTTCTCTCTCTCTCTCTCTCTCTCTCTCTCTC
>NW_004797327.1:1774936-1776127 GCF_000002075.1 Aplysia californica | reverse complement strand
TATACCCGTGGTAAGAATTTGACAGCGCACTTTTTATGACGAAAAAAAGAAAACAAGAGATAGGTCAGTACATCAGGGAGTTCAAAAAAAAGGAAACGTTCAGCGGGAAGCGGAAATAAGGCAGAGAGTGACATCACAGCCCCTGGAGCAAGGAGTGGTCAGTGGGTGGAGTCTAGACTGTGGGCTGGTCCTTGTAGACACTGAGTATCGGGTTAATCTGTGATGAACAAAAAATGGACAACAGAATAGATAAAACCACAATTACATAAATAAATTAATATAATAATAATAACAATGATGATGATAACAACAACAACAACAATAATAATACTACCATAATAATAATAATAATAATAATAATAATAATAACATACATACATATTTCATATTATATACATATAGGTAAAATGACATATTCCAAGAAGACCACATGTCTAAAAAAAAACCACCTACTGTTCTCAATGAGAATTTCTTCTTGATCACGTTTGACTGTCTTTCAATACCCAAGCTTTCTTAACCAATAGCTCTGTTCGCTGGCTGCCATCGCAACGAGTCAGTTCGCGAGCAGCTTTTTTCCTGCTTGTCATCGGGACAGACCCCATGTTTTAGCCACAAGGAGAGACTTTTGCGTTGAGCTTAATGTAAATCATCGACGCTGTGAGCTGAATTTTGATGTGTTTTAAATATCGTCTTTGGACTTTAGCCTTTCCGGGTGTTTTATATTGGTCGTATCCCCACATGTTTTTAAATGATGTTTGGATTTAAAGGGAATGTCGTGCGTTCACATTTTACAGTCATGCAGGGAATGCGGTGAGTTCAGGGCTCCCATTTTCTGCCCCGTCCCCTTTTTTCTGTTTCTTACTCTCGAACATCTGATGCTACGCACGGACGTTCTCACGTGCACCCTCGTATTCTTCTTTCTTTTTTTTCTAATAATTCTTTCTTTCTTTCTAATAATTCTTTCTTTCTTTATCTATTTCTTTTCTTTTTTCTCTGTCTTTGTCTCTTTCTCTCAATCTCTATTTCTGTCAGTCTCAATCGGTCTGTTTGTCTGTCTGTCTGTTTGTCTATCTGTCTGTCTGCCTGCCTTCCTGCCTGCCTTCCTGCCTGCCTTCCTGTCTGTCTGTCTGTCTGTCTGTCTGTCTGTCTGTCTGTCCGTCCGTCCGTCCGTCCGTCCGTCCGTCCGTCCGT
>NW_004797327.1:1772092-1773799 GCF_000002075.1 Aplysia californica | reverse complement strand
CCTTGTGGAGTTGATGAGGCGGTAGGCCAGTTGTCAGCTCATCCTCGCGGTGTTTACCTCGAGAGTCTGGCGCCCCCCACGCGCCCTCATGCACCCCCCTACGCCCCCCGTACGCCCCCCGGTCTGCCTCTGTCCGATCATGTTAGTCTTCCATCCGTGCACCCGGCCGTGCATACCTGTGCATTGGCTCGCGGACGGCCTTATGTTTGTATATCCAGCAGGAATTTGGCAAGGTGGTTTCTTCCTTACTTTAGCAGCTTCCCGACGCTCCTCCACTCTATTAGCTTGGAGAATGAGAGTTTTTGGGTTGTGGGTTCGTCGTTGTTGAATTAACTGGACCCCCCTTTTCTTTACTAGATTCTGGGTCAGGGGGTTTTGTTACAGTTTATCAATAGATGTTGTCGATTAAATATTTTTAAAAGTTTGTTTTGACGTATTTACATGCGGATGGTTGGAGTGAGGGGGCCACTGTTGCGTCGTGTGTCTTTTCTTCCCCTGTTGTTTCTGTCAGTCCAGTTTACTTTAGACCCCGTTGTAAATGATTACCACTGTGTCGGTTTATTTCTCTTTACTTAATTACAATGGCGAAATTTAACTCTTGGACTCGCTGTCGTTCGGTCGTTTGTTCAAATCCCGTCAGGGGCCCGACTTTGCATCCTTGGGAAAGACTTTACATGAATTTCCCTCACTCCACCCTGGTGGGAATGAATACCCGGCTGTAAACAATGAAAAACTTTGTCAGGTTGTCATGTAATCCGCAGCTTGTACTCTATGCTTCCCGGGAAGCCGAGACTGATTCTGGATGTTCTAGGTTATGCTGGGGTAATGATAGTTGTAAAGCCTATAGACTATGCAACCGAGCATGGATTTGCTCTATGTAAATGTAGTTATTATTGCAACTGTACGTACTTAGTTATTGCATTTGTTAATGTCACTCAAAAATATTCCAAAAGTGGGATCTTCGAACTTAACGTCCGTCCCCGACAGGACCGAGGCAAGATGCAGAAGACCCTTGGAAAACTTCCAAAAACCCAAGCTCTAGAGCGCTCACCATGGGAGTTCGAAGCAGGGTCATCAGGGCCATAGATAGCTAAGCATGATACCAACTGAGCAGACAAGACAACGCGCCCTAAGGCAATGAAATGTCCTTACTGAGTTAGTAGTTCATATAGAAGCGATGTTTCCAGGCTTATTTTTTCCGCACGTGATAGGGAAAGAGATAACGAACAGACGGTAGTTTTTGGAACATACAAACAAAGAAACAAATGATGTCCGAAGAATTAATTTGCTTCAGTACATGAACGTGTAGATTCTAATTCATGTAGCTCCTAGATTTGGTTACTTTTCTGTAATTTTTAAAGGGGGGGGGGGATCTGTAGAGGCTCTGGGCTAGTTTCACGAGGGTGCCACACATTTTCATGCGGAGATTAAGCTTTTATTTACTCACATTAACTGTTTTTGTACGTCATTAAGTCGAAACTCTGATCGCAAACTCCAGCGGTTGGAGTGGTTTTTTTAGTCGATGCTTTTCAATACAATCGTGAGATCTCAACGATTCTGTGACGTACGCAGAGTTTAATGTCTTTGAATGATTGCTAATGTCGAGCGCCCCATTGACAGGCGATAGATTATTAAGGAGACATGTTACTTCGATCTTACCCTTCATGGCCCAAACACTGTGTGGTTTTTTTTTTGGGGGGGGGGGAG
>NW_004797327.1:1768277-1769352 GCF_000002075.1 Aplysia californica | reverse complement strand
ACACACACACACACACACACACACACACACACTCCCACACACACACACGCGCGCGCGCGCACACACACATACAAACACACATAGACATACACACACACACACACACAAACGATCTAAATCGTCGTCTGCGGTATAGTGATTAGACTATTCACTGTCGCACGCAGAAGATATGCGTTCCACTCCCGAGGGAGGAGTTCTTAATCAAGTAGATCTATCCCTCTATTTCTACTTGTGGCATGCCTTATCCCATTCAGCCCGGGCTGGCCTTTGCAAGCTAATTTGAATCTGATCGCACCCTAGGTTATTTATCATAGTGTGTCGATGGAATAGTAAAACGTCGCAAAGCACGTACAATCGCAATGACACCATCGAAACCTACGGGTGGTTTTATCTGTCCTTGTACAACTTCTATGGAGGATGGAAACAACGCTAGTATTATAGGCCCACAGTGTGGAGACTGGAGACCCCGCCGTGCCTGCCGGAAGTAGAGCGCGTCCCTTGCAACTTCCGCCCCCCGTGACATAGCCCAGATAACGAGAGACACACGCGGGAATGCTGGACGTTCTTTCTTGTAGGACTTTTGGTCCCGTGTAAAGGGGCAAATATGGTGTACGTTTTGGTGTGTTGTAGACGGGAAAGATTGTGTTTAAATGTCTCCTCCCCCCCTTTCCACACGCACGCACACACACACACACACACAAACAAACAAACAAACACACACACTCACGCACACAGACACACACACACACACACACACACACATACACACGTACACACATACACACATATATACGTACACACATACATACTCACACATTAACACTCACGCGCGCGCACATACAACAATTTTTACGGTCTCTCATTCGTGCACACCAACAAACGTGTTCATTGTGGTTCTGTGGATCTGAATCCATGTAACTTGTACGTTCATAATGATTCTGTCTTTCTGTGAACTTTCAATCTATCACTTCATAGTGGTTCTGTGGATTGTGGTGTTCTCTGGATCTAAAAACTGGTGACTTGTAAGTTTTATATCTGTATGTGTGTGCAGTGCATGGTGCGACCCTTGGACGGG
>NW_004797327.1:1762321-1764579 GCF_000002075.1 Aplysia californica | reverse complement strand
TCTCTCTCTCTCTCTCTCTCTCTCTCTCTCTCTCTCTCTCTCTTTCTCTCCCTCCCTCCCTCCCTCCCTCCCTCCTTCCTCCGGCGAGCCGCTTCCGGACGGCCACACCCGATCTGATATGCATAATCGAATCTAGCCATAACCGAATTACCCGGACCCGGATTTCCTCCCGGGCCATCTCACCCCGCGCCGTAGATTGGCCGGAGCCGTCCGTCCATCCTTCCTGGTTCATGGCCGGCCCTGACTTCGTTCGACTAGTAGAAATCTTTCCATGACGACACCCGTGCGATACCTGTCTGCCCGTGGCCTCTCCGTGGATTAGTGTGGTCAGTAATTGTGGTTTATTGGCCCGCTCTGTGTCCGCCCTACAATGGTCAATGGATAGCTGGCGTGCACCACCTCCCCGGCCCGCCCCTGCTGTGGGTCGCACTTGCCTCCATAACACGACGTTGTAAGCTGCTGCTGCTGCTGCTGCTGCTGCTGCTGCTGCTGTGACTACTGTGAGGAATGGATGGATGGATGCTGCTCGCTGCTCTGTAAAACTGTTGAGTTGAAGATCGTTTAATTTCATTTTTGGGCATATTCTCATTGATTGATTCGTAGTGGATCGTACGTTTTATTCCTTCCTCTCTGCTTCTCACGTCTGTTTATTCGTTCTTTCATCTCTGTTAGTTCGTATGTTCATTCATTTGACTATTCATTCATTCATTTATTCATTCATTTATTCATTCATTCATTCAACTAGCAGACTTTCCTTTATTTATCGTTTAATTTCAAGCACTCATTTTTTTCTTTCTTGGTCTTGTATTTACTAATTTAATCAATTGATTCTTTCTTTTATTCATCATTTCATTTGCATCATCTTTTCTTTCTTGTATTAATTCATTTAATCTATTGATTCATTCTTTTATTCATCATTTAATTTCATTCGTTCTTGCGTGTTGCGGGGTTCGAATTCTTTTGTGAAATGTGGTTCTTTCATCAATTCTGTACCTCCATCCACGTGTCCCTCCATTCTTCCGTAAACTTTTCTCCGTTTGTACACCCTCCACCCCCTTCCTTTCCTCCTCTCGGTCCGTCCAACGACCAGGCCTTCTATGCTGTAAAGGAACGGGTGGTGTAAAATGACCAGATTGCAGTGGTCAGTTAGTTGTTTATTGGCCCACTATGTGTGCGCCCCCTAAATGGATAGCTGGCATGTACTAGACGTCTATCGCTGCTCGGCCGCCTTCGCCCTGAAGTGAAAAATGGGTGGGGCCGTTGAGTTGTACTTATTTTCATTTCTGGGTTTTGTCTGGCTGGTTCGAGATTTATATTTCATTATCTTTTCGTTCTTTTGTTCATTTAATAATTTTTCTGGTAATTTGTTCGGGTATACGGTAACTCATTAATTCGTTCATTTATTAATAGCTTCATTCGTTAACACTTTCAGTCATGTGTTTGTTCATTTCATACATTCGCTTTTCAATCTTGTGGTCTAAATGACTTCGTTAAACGATTTGTTCATCTGTAAACACATCCATCTTTCTACCATTGACCCTTCTGTCTGTCAGTCCCTCGATCAGTCCATCCATCCGTCCGGTCTTCTATACTTTGAAAATGCATGTCGCAGCAGACCGAGTTGGGCGATCATAAAATTGTGGTTTATTGGCCTGTAATGTGTAAGCCCCTCACTGGGTATCAGGCATACTACACCTTCGCTGCTCTTCCAGTAAGGGATTATATTATGGATGTTTTTTGGAACAGTGTATTTGCGCACCATTTCATTTTGGAGTTTTATCTGACTGATTAATTTGTGATTGAATGAGTGATTAATTGTCGTTTCAACAGTTTGTCCATTAGTTCAGTTTGTTTGTTCACCATTTGTCTCGAAAACACACATCTAAGCACTCTGGATATGCACACGCAAAGCATTCAGAATGCTTTTACATGAATATAAGCGTTTGATATCTACACAAAACTCAACCCGATAACAAATGTTTTAACATTTTATAAACTTAGTTCCCCTTCCTCTGTCTCATCCAAGGTCCTAATGTGACATTGCTGAATGTTGCACTCGGGTATTTATTTGTTTTTTAACTTTAGGCAGAGCAGCTATGACGGATTTCCATCGTTTGTTTGTTGTTTTTTTAATACCCTTCTGATTTATGCTCTTTTGTTTCCTCTCAACGTCAGAACCCATCAATTCC
The DNA here is from genome assembly GCF_000002075.1 of Aplysia californica. NCBI lineage: Eukaryota > Metazoa > Mollusca > Gastropoda > Aplysiida > Aplysiidae > Aplysia > Aplysia californica. The sequence continues at coordinate 1,762,390 of NW_004797327.1, read as the reverse complement.
CTTAATCTCCATCCTTTTTTGTGTCTCATATTCTTGTTCTTGTTCACTCTCTCTCTCTCTCTCTCTCTC
>NW_004797327.1:1757825-1762039 GCF_000002075.1 Aplysia californica | reverse complement strand
GACATCGCCCTCTATATTTCTCTTTCTTTCTATCTCTCCCGCTCTCATGCTCTGTCTCTATCACTGTCTTTCTTTTTGCCCATCTCTGTCTGTCTGTCTGTCTGTCTGTCTGTCTGTCTGTCTGTCTGTCTGTCTCTCTCTCTCTCTCTCTCTCTCTCTCTCTCTCTCACCCTCCTCTCTATTTTCTTGTTTGTCCTCTTGAGTTTCTTGTCCTCCCATTCATCAGGAGCTCGTTGATCAGGAACGGGCCTCAGGGAGGTCCTCGCTGCTAGGCTCCAGTGTCCAGAGGGACGTGAGAGATGATGAAACATTCATGGAGCCTTCTCTATCCCATTTTTTCTATATATTAATATCTTGTCCTTTCTTTCTTTTGTTTCTCTTGTCTCCATCATCTGTCTACCTGCCTGTCTCTCTATTTGTCTGTTTGTCTGTCTGTCCGTCTGTTTGCCTCCCCCCCCCTTCTCCAACCCCTCTGTCTCCCTCCCTTCCCTTTCTCTTCCCTCTGTCTCCTCCCCTCTCTCTCTCTTTCTCCGTCTCTCTCTCACTCTGTCGCCCGGTCGCTCTCTCCGTCTTTTGTGCGTAAAAGCGAAGAACTTTTTGCATCATATACACTGGTCCAAAATCTGAAGAACAGTTTGCACTTTGTAAGGTTAAAGAACATTTTAATTCGAAAACATGTTGTGGATGGCTTAAAATTTTATGAAGTGTGTGTGTGTGGGGGGTAGCTCTTTATTGATCTCAACTCAGTTCTGTGCTACGCTTACAAACAATATTTTAAGTTGTTTTTTTTCTTCCTCTCCCTGACAATCGTGGACTCGCTCGTCTGTTATTATAGTTATATTCCACCCTAACTGATGGCTGAATTATTGATGTTGCACTACCATAATGAACGCACCAGTGAGAGTGGAAGGTCTATGATAAATGTTTCATGGAGTAGTTTCGTGTTCTGAGCTTGTATGTGTCCATCATCACCGTGCTTGGATTATGTGTCCATTGCTGACATGATAGTATGCTGGCTGCAAGGTCATTGATATAGACCCTCGCTAGTTCGTTCTAGTTCATGTCATTATTTCGTTTAAAGTAGATCTGCCTACTGATTACTAAATTTCGCAGAAAAGCTGTTTGGTGTGCTTCGGTTTTTGGCTTAGGGTGTTTGAAGGGAATGGGAAGGAAAATCTGTCAACAGCTCCTTGATTGTGGAGAGTTGGTGGTTGCGTGTTGTTGTTGTTGTTGTTGTTGTTGTTGCTGTTGTTGCTGTTGCTGCTGTTGTTGTTCGTCGTCGTCTTCCTTTTGCTTCTCCAGTCAGTGCTCATTGACGATATGTAGCCGTTTTAGCAACGAATTGCCGTAGTGGATGGTTGGCGGGTGCTCTGGTGTGGTTTGCTTCCTCTTTTCAATCAAACGTCTATCGTCTTTATCTATCCTCTTTCTTTTTTGTGTTTTTTGCTCTCTTGTAACACGTCTTATTTTCGGCACTTATATGACCTTATTGTGTTGCAAGTACCGTAAAACACTTACGAAAACTAAGACTTGCCGTATACTCACATTTAAGCCACGTCAATTGCAACACCGACAGATATCATTAACACCCCCCCTAAAAAAAATAAAACAAAATAAAACAAAACCCAAACAAAACAACAAAAAACCCACGATCCTCTCTCTAAACCTAAACCCTACAAAGTTGGTGCCCTGCTATCGATTTTAGAAACAATTGGGATCCGAACCAGGATCATCCAGGGTTTCAGCAAAATGAAGCACATCTCTCCACTACACCACCGCCTCCAGCAGCAGCAGCGGACCATACTACACAACCACCACCACCAACAACAGCAACCAACCAGCATAGTTCATTTATCATTGGATAGATAACGAAAACGAAGCCAGTTCAAAAGGGTAGGAATTCCATAAGTCAAGACCCGAGTTTCCCCGCTTTCTCTCTTCTAATGCTCTAATTAGCCCCGGCAAAGTACTCATCATTAGCGGGTTAGTGGGAGTTTGCGGGAGTTTGGCCCGGTTGGGGCCCCGTGGTGGAGCTTCAGCAGGTGGTTGAGTGTTTTCCCTCACGTTTCCAGCGAGCGACCTGTTGGTTTTGAGTTTTCAGTTGAGGTCTCGTGAATTATTGCGGTGCGTTTTGGTTGTTCGTCAGTCAGCCAGTGTTTGGATTTAACGTTTCTTTCAACACACTGTTAGTTTTTTTTTTTAGGACTTTGGACTCTGAATCTGAATTGAACGGCCGTCTCCAGCAGGACCGAGCCAAATGAATTTAAGGTCCCATTGCGTCTCTTCGTTAACCTTCAACGTGTGGAAAAAAAATAAAGTCAGCATTTTTATACATGTATTGTGTGCCACCAACGTAATCATGCTTTTATTACCAGCACTGAATTTGTTGAACTTTTTTGTTTCAGACGAAAGTGTTTTAAAAAAAAGTGTGTGTGTGTGTGGGGGGGGGGGGGGGGGTATTTTCGTATTCTGTATGCAGTATATCTATGCTTGTTCTTTTGATGTGCGCCCTGTCTCTCTGCTACCCCACCTCACCCGTCCTTCTCTCTCTCTCTCTCTCTCTCTCTCTCTCTCTCTCTCTCTCTCTCTCTCTCTCTCTCTCTCTCTCCCCCCCTCTCTCTCTCTCTTTCTCTTTGTGTTCCAGTTTATTCGGTTATTCCTCTTAAACGTAAATAGCACCCACGATCTATCTGCCGTTTGACCTACGTTCAGAAGGAGAGCCAGACAAAGAGAGTCACCGAGTGGTGAACGTGTGCGTGTGCATGCTGGTAGGTCTCCGTGTGAACAACATTGTTTCTAAACAAAAGTAAGTGAAGAAGATGAATAGCGATAAAAACCAACTAAATTCAAATCATTGCGCCCCCCCCCCCTCCGCTTCCTCTTTCAATCTCAATTTCCGGAAAGCCGAGACGCCTTCGGGTGCTAAAACGGCTTAAGTGAGAGCTGCCTAACTCAATTTGATGCTTAATTGATCAATAAAGTTGGCGGGAAATAAAGGCAATTCTGAAGAGCGGTTTCCGCCTGAGGGTTTGGCCTCTTGATCTCCCGCGCTTTCGTCGCGTTTAGCCAAATTGAAATATTTAGCGCCGCGCGCTTCTTGCCGTTCGTGCAACAAGTATTTCGCATTTCGTTATGTGAATACGCTTTCCGTTGAGTGGACCGGCTGTTCAGAATTATTGGTGTTGATGACAGGATACTTGTAACGTTGCTCTTATACAAAGCAAAATCTCTTTGCAGTCTCTTCTGCAAAAGTGCTTTTGAGAAAAGCCAAAAAGAAAAAAATAAAGAAAAAAAGAAAAAAAAAATGTTTGAGTTTCAGTTTTGGGAGGGATTTCAATTTTACCTATAAAAATTATTACGTTAAAGAAAGTTTGTAACGGCGTATTTGAAGCCACGTATGGAGTTTTGATTAGTTTTGAGAGAGAAGAATACGCGGCTTTGATGGTACTCACGGCCATAACTTAAATTTGGCAGACATTTTTTTTGGTGTGCATTATACCCTCGGTTTAAAGTCGATTATGGTTTCGAAAGTCGTGAACTGATCATGGGAAGAAATTGCATCGGTTATGAGTGTAGGGAAAGGCTGTTTACTGACAGTAGGGTTTGTTTTTCGGTGATTGATAGGATGAAGCTTGCAATTATTTTTTGTTTTGCTTTGTTTCATGTCATTCTATTCCTGCCAGAATATGGCCAGTGCTGAGCTTGTTCTAAGTAATTCACTCATTCTGGGACAAGAAATTATCATCTTATCTTTTTTATCTTATCTTATCTGATCTGATCTTATATTATCTTCGGCAGTGCAGCGCCCAGTTTCTCAGCTTCCGTTGTTGTTTCTTACTCAATAAAAGCCCCCCCCCCCCCCAATCCCCGGTGAACGCCCATCAAACGACCTGTCATACACATTGCCTGGCTGTGCATTGACATGAAGAATGTATTTGTGAGTTTTGAGTCTGAGCTCACTAGCCACTGGTCGGCCAATGGCCATCGTTGGCACCTTCCTTACTGTCAAAGGCGCTGATTTTTAACCAGTGTGTTACATCATTTTTATTTACACATTATGTTTGTCGTTCACCTTAATCTTTTACCATACAATCAAACCTGTCCTAAACGACGATCAATTTGAGAATATGTGTTCATCTTGGACAGATGGTCCCCGTGGACAGCGTCAGAATAATACAGAAAAGAACGTAAGAAGACTGGCCCGGGGGATTTGG
>NW_004797327.1:1753019-1754336 GCF_000002075.1 Aplysia californica | reverse complement strand
AGAGAGAGAGAGAGAGAGAGAGAGAGAGAGAGAGAGAGATATGAGGCCGCCGCCCTCCCTGATGTATCCTGGCTATTTCACTCATGAGCGGAGTCACGGATTATCTCCGCCTTGTCGGCCAAATTGGCAATAGGGGCTGAAGACCGGAAGTGTCCACTCCCATCTACATGGGCCGGAGAATGCGGCGCTTGTATTCAAGCCACGATCCGAATCTCCCTCTCTCACTCTCTCACTCTCCCCCTCGCAGCACACACACGCACACACACAACGAAGAATAGGGAGTTGGAATAATTCTTTCCCCCGACTCCCCCCTCCCCCCTTATCGTATGTTCTAGTGGGTTTTTCGTCATCTCTGCTTTTGTCGTGAGGGCAACAGAGGCCCAAAGCCTGTGCTCTGTTCTGTGGTGTGGTCGCGGGTATCTCTCACACTCACACACACACGCTTTGCCGTAGCGATATACGAGAAGTTTTCATTATATGTTTGTGGTCTCAGAAAAGTACTCGTTTTTTTTTCTTTCTATTTACTCTTCTCGGTGGTCGAATCCTACTTCTGTTATGCATGATGGTGATGGCGGTTGTGTTTTACAGTGGTGTGACCTCGAGACGTATAAATAACTGTGGGTTTTCCTTTCAGTATGTCAGTTGACATAATTTCTTCTCCCCCCTCCTCCTCCTCCTGTTTTTTTTCCTCCACCGCCCTTCGATGATTGGAGGAACTTGAATTACAGCGCGGTTTCGGACTTTTTATGTTTAGCCAGCCCTTCCTTCGGCCGCGTGTATGCATTTTGAGACACAATTTCCCCGTCGCTGGACAGCCGCTCTTTGCATATAAAGTTTCTGTGACTCTAGTTTCTGTCTGGGGGAAGACGCTGAATGTCGTTGGAGATTTTTTCCCCCCATCTTCCTGTCACAAAAGTATTTTTGAGGAGGCCGAAAGTGGATGAATCTCTAACTTTGTCTCTGAAATGAGATTGTGTGTTGTGTAACTTTTACTTATAGACTTGTTTGTTCGCCTTTTGTGTATGGATTTTGCGTAATTTTAATCGCTCCGTATGACGATTTTGTTGGGTTTTTTTTGTTGAAACCCTCAAAGAGTGAATTCTGGCACTTAGGACAAGTTCTGTGTTTTTAATTTCTAATTGGAGGACAAGACTATGGTGGTGTGGTCATGTTCTATTGCGATTATTTGGAGATTGCTCTGCCTTTCAGTCTGTGGAGGTAAGGAAGTTACTGTTAGCTCTGTTGGAACCGACTACTGTCTCTCTCTTTCTCTCTTTCTTTTTTTCACTCACTCTCTCTCTCTCTCTCTCTCTCTCT
>NW_004797327.1:1749436-1750691 GCF_000002075.1 Aplysia californica | reverse complement strand
CTCTCTCTCTCTCTCTCTCTCTCTCTCTCTCTCTCTCTCTCTCTCTCTCTCCCCACTTATACTAACGACCCTATGTGACATCCGCCGCTGTCGCGTCAGAAGCTGTTCCGGAAGCCGCCTGTATTATATCGATACGGGAGATCAAAGACAGACCGGCCAATCACGTCTGTTGTTTGGACCACAGCGGGCACGTGACCGGATGCAGCGCGGTAATCCTGACCGCCAGATGGCGTCCGGTTTTTGGGGGTTACCACGCCCCCCCCCCCTCTCGCTTCTTCCACGCGCGGTGTGGTGACCATTTCAAAGCTGGAGGAACGAGGCTATAATTATTGTTATTTAAGTGGATCAAGTCTGATCTGAGAGGGTTTTCAATTCCAAGCTATCCAATTCTAATTTATTCTTCTATTTTTGCGCGGGGGTGGGGAGGAGAACTGTCTCGACGTTTGTGTTGGCTAAATTGTGGTCCGTGTGGTTAAGTTTTTTTTCTCTCTAATATATCTTTCTATCATCTGGGATGTTGTATCCGTCTCAGCCAGGGTTGGCCTTGACCGGCTGGGTCGAAACATCCCGCCTCCTAAATGATCTAAATACGATTTCAATTACAAAAAAGAGCATAGATCTAGTTTATTTGAACAGGAATATTGGCACAATACATGCAGTCCATAATCTTCACCGATTTGTGTTTCCGTACTTTGTCATTCAACCAAATAATGAACCGCTGGAATGGACCCGATGAGTTTTACAAAAGTACGCAGGACTATCTCTTCTCTTCTCTTCCAATAGTGTTAGAAAAAATGAACAGAAACTTCAAACGCACCCCTTCTCTCTCCTTTTCTCTCCTTCTATCTTTCTATCTCTCACTCATACATTCATTCATTCACCGCCTTCTCCACTGTCAGATGCGGTAAGTTTGTTTGCCTTACATACAATGTGAGAACAATTCATATATGAATGAGAGAGAGGGGGGGGAGAGAGAGAGAGAGAGAGAGAGAGAGAGAGAGAGAGAGAGAGAGAGGAGAGAAGAAAGGAGGGGTGAGGGTGGGTGAGCAAGGTTATCGTGTTACGGTGTGAACGTCTAGTAGCTTTGTTTGTCTACGAGCGTGTAATTGTACCGTCTGTCTCCTTTCTGGCCGGCCTTGGCAGGCTTATGCCCCCCACCCCGTGGATTATCTAAATTGTTTCGATGTTTGCATTTTTAAGCTTTCTTTTTAAGGGCGGGATATAAACAGTCACTGTCAAATCCTTTGTCACATAC
>NW_004797327.1:1746406-1747744 GCF_000002075.1 Aplysia californica | reverse complement strand
CTATCTATCTATCTATCTATCTATCTATCTATCTATCTATCTATCTATCTATCTATCTATCTATCTATCTATCTATCTATCTATCTGTTTGTACCACCCCCCAACCCCCATGTACACAAAATCGTTCTTACTCAGCAAATTTCACTACCCCACCCCAACCCCACCACTCAAAATCTGAAGAAAAGACCACCCTCACCCCGCCACACCTCGGCCCCTGAAGCATCTTTTTGAACTTCATTTCAGGCACACATCCATGGGGTTAGGGAGCCCACAGCCTCGCTACGCCAATAATGTCCCAATATCCCTGTCAATTTTGTAGTGTCCATATTTGGCAGCTCTGATCCCCAGCACTGTGTTCTAAGCCTTGGGGTCCGTATGGCGTGCTTTATTGGCGGCAGTAGGCCATCTCTTACAGCTGATTGCTGAGGCTGAGGATGAGGCACAGATTTGGGAAAAATACAAACAGAGCACACACACAAAATTTGTTTGTTTTAGTAGTAAGAGTTTTACGGCACTTGGAACTCAATAAGGTCATATAAGTGTCGAAGATTAGAGATGTTACAAAAGAGTAACAAACACAAAAAGATGGAGGGGAAATACGAACGTAAATGTTTGATAAGAAAGAAGGCGCAAACCACACCACAGCATATGTCAGTCACCCATACACAAAATTTGAGGGGGGGGGAGAGAGAGAGAGAGAGAGAGAGAGAGAGAGAGAGAGAGGGGGAGGGCGGACAGATAAGGAAAGAGAAACGGCCAGAGAGAGAGAGAGAGAAAAGAGAATTGGCAGATCAACAGGGAGACTGGCAGATAAACACACAGAAAAACACACAGACACACAGGTATACAGACTCACAAACAAACAGATAGGCTAAGAAAACGTAGTAAGAAAGGTAAGTTAGACAGAGACAAAAGAGCGAAACAGAAACAAGTTCTCTTCACTCTGTCTCCTATGTCCTTCTCCTAATTCTATCCTCCAATCCAAAGACCGCCGACCCGCCCATTCTAGTTTTATTTCCTGCCCCTGGGCACCGGGGGCGCCCCGCGAATGTAGCTGGTGAGCTCAACTGTGCAGCGATTGGGATAAAACCTGGCTTTATGATGAGCCAGTAATGAATCCAAGTTTTATATGTTATGATCATGCGGTGCCGGCTCATGGGCTTGGGCTTGTAGCCCGCAGCCGGAGATAGTGAGATGTGAGATTGACATTGGGTTGACATTTGGCGTGTTTAGGCTGGCAGGTTTTGGGTTTGGTTTTGATTTTTTCTTTGGCTATTCCGCCATTCTATTCTGTTCTCTTTCCTCTCTCTTTCTCTCCCCCCGTCTTTCTCTTTCTGC
>NW_004797327.1:1744295-1745925 GCF_000002075.1 Aplysia californica | reverse complement strand
TCCTAAACCCTCGCGACTTTTCCCCCCCAAATTTTAATCAGCCTCCTGGTATTTCGGGAGATACCACAGCTTCTTCAGTGTATTTACGACGATACACGACAACGCGCATGCGTGTGGTATCTCTCCTTTGGACTTGTTTACAGTACAAGCCTTTGGTTTACCCACAATATAACAGACAGTGATAACAGTGAAGACAACGAGCGGAGGGTTGCGCTCACCTATCTCTCCAATCTCACCGGCATTACGCAGGAGAAAAATGGCTTACACCCGATCGTATACGTAATGTTTTCATACACTTTTTCGTCATAGTCTTTATCGACGTACTTTATCGTTTCGGGGCGTCCCAGCTATCAGACCACCTCGCAATAGCTAGTCAGAGTCAGGTGATACCGCTGTGTCTAGCCTGATAGCATAAGAGAATTGGGCTACGGCTTGGCGGCATTGGGAACAGGTGATGAGCCTACTGTCTGGTAGCTTCTCTTGTTGATAGATTGACAGTCTGGCATCATACATGGTTGATAGACTGAGGGTCTGGCATTATACAGGGTTGATAGACTGAGTGTCTGGCATCATATAGGGTTCATGGATTGAGGGTCTGGCATCATACAGGGTTGACAGACTGACCGTCTAGCATTATACTTGGTTGATAGACTGACAGTTTGACATCATGCACGGTTGATAAACCAACAACCTAGCGTCATACTGGCTTGATATGCCATCAGTCTGGCATTATTACATTAATCTAGGTTGATAGACTGACAGTCTGACATCGTACCGAGCTGACAGACTGACTGTCTGACATCATGCCGAGCTCACAGACTGACAGTCTGATATCATACCGAGCTGACAGACTGACGGTCTGACATCATACCAAGCGGATAGATAGGCAGTTTAAGTTCTTTCTGCTGTTTTTTTAAAATATGCTGGTGGTTGGAAGGTGTCGCTGGAAAGTTACTTCTTTATTCTCCTTCTCTGTCTATCAGCATAGCTATTTTCAAGCACTAAATGACCCGTTATTGTGTCGATGGACTTCTGTTTTTACTCGCACTTGTATATTGTACTTTTCCTCTCGTTTTCAGACTCCACCTTATGCTCCCTCTTTCGTTTTTTTCTCTATCTACCCCCTCCTCTTTCTGTCTATTTTCTCCCCCCCCCCTCGTTCTCTCTCTTTTCTCCCCCCTCCCTCCCCCGCCCTTCTCCCTGCCATTGTCAGTCCAGTCCCAATATCACCCCTCGTTCCTTCTCAACATTTCGCGTGCCAAACTCATCCCGAAGATTGAGGAAGACACCTGCTCACTTCAGCTGCCCTTTCTTTTCCGTTTTTTTTTGTGCCTTCATACCTTTTGATTACTTGAGCGGCAATTCACCTGTTGAAGCAGAGCTCACCTCATCATGCCTAACCTAACCCTGGCTGCTCACAAGTCGAACCCTCCAGCTTCCCATACCTTTTTTATTCCCCCAGTGAATTTTCAGAATTTCCGCTCGTCGGTTAAGGTAATTTGGTATCGGGTTGCCGTAAGGCATCAGACTTTGGGCAAAAAAGATACGGATTTTGTGTGGATGAAATGTTTACAGGAGAGAGAGAGAGAGAGAGAGAGAGAGAGAGAGAGAGAGAGAGAGAGAGAGAGAA
>NW_004797327.1:1741009-1744147 GCF_000002075.1 Aplysia californica | reverse complement strand
AAGAGAGAGAGAGAGAGAGAGAGAGAGAGAGAGAGAGAGAGAGAGAGAGAGAGATGCCGTGCCCTAATTTGCTGACGCTAGGGCTTGGGTGTAATCTGGAATCTTGCCTGGCTCCGACACAAAGATGGCCAATCGCTTCATGTTTTGAAGATAGCTTATCTGGCAGATCAGATGCTGACTGATTGATGGCTCTCCCTATTACATTTATTATTTATCCATCAATCTATCCATTTATGATTCATCTATTAATATTTTTGTTTATTCACGTATTTTTTACTTATTTTTATTACTCATTATTTTTCATTTTCCAGTCTGTCTTTCCATTCATCATCTCTTCGTAAGTTATTTATACATTATCATAATCGTTGAGATGGTTTTCTCGACAGGACTTGTGTTTTAAAAAAAATATTTATTTTATGTCTTCTTTTTTGGGGGCATCGATAGGATGGTTTGGTCACCGTTGTTCTGTGCTGTTTTGGGTATATTTATTGGTTGTTGCTGTTTTTTGGATTTGTTTTGGATGTGGCGAAGGGGTGTTGTCTACTAAGGAATCATATTGCGCGATACACATTGGTAGCACTAGAAATGGCGCTTGTAGACAATGGATTCGGATTTATGATGTAGATTTCACACACACACGCACGCACACTCAAACACATAAATACACACACAAACAAACACACACACACACTCGTCACACCCTCCTGTCAATATCTTCATCGATGTTGTCTTGTTCCCTTTTTGCAGAAAAATCTGTCGCCACTGCAAGTGTCCACCTGAAGTCCACGACATGAGCGTGGGCGGGGATGAGGCTGGGGGCGGCGCCTCGCGGGGGGCGGGGCGTGCGTCACGAGACCCCAAGCGTAACTCCACCTCCGACGACGATAGCGGCTGCCCATTGGAGGAGTTCGCCTGGGTGCCGCCTGGTCTACAGCCAGAGCAGGTGAGTCACCGCCCACTTCTGCTTTCTTGTCTGTGTGCATAACATCTGCTCTTCTGTCGTTTTGTTTTTTGTTTGTTTGTTGTATATTTCTTTTGTCTGTTCGTTGTCTTTATGCTTGCCTGTCTGTCTCTTGTCTTCATTCCCATGTGTGTGTCTTTTACCTGTCTGACATTAACGATTCTTTGCTTTTGTTTGTGGTTGTTTTTTGTATGTATGTCTTCTGTCTTTTCCTACGTAAACCTCTTGTTTTTTCACAGCCCTTTTTTTCGTGAAACTGTTTACAAGTATGTCTGTCTATCTGTCCCCCAATTTTATAGAGAATTGTTGTTATTCTTGAGCAGCTTGCTTTGTCTTTTGTAATCGTGTGTTGGAAAGGATTGACGGTAATCTACTTGGATTCTTGTATTCTTGAATTGTGTGATAGGTGGCACATTTTGTTTGTTGTGCATGCCCTGAATTACGTTCAATATTTCGACCGAGTAGTAAAACGTAAGCACTACTAGATCATTTTTTTTTTTGGGGGGGGGGGGGTTATTCATATCTTGTCCGAACATTGCACTGTTGTTGCTACGTTACCAAATAGTTTCCAAACACCTCCCTCCCAACATACCCACACTTACTCACACATGTACACTCACATTGTTGGAAGTTGTTATGCTTTTGTAGTACTCCATTTATTCTTTAAAAAAAAACAACCCCAACAATTCTCTAAAGACACAACCTCGTCATTTTCTTTATAAAAAGAACACTCTTAACCATTGACGTGAGATCATCCACGTAAAACGAGACATGGGTTTAGTCTCACGATGATAAAAACCCATCTTCGACAAAAGATTAGAAAGACCCAGCAGATTTTGTACTTTTCCCCCGATTGTCGTATAGATGAGTAAGCAGATTCGCTTCCGACGAAAACAACTGTAATGACGTGTATAAAAAAAGTACGGTTCGTTTCCTCACTCTCATTGATTACAGCTCACAGAAAATCCAAATGTTTGCCCTTTTTTCTGCCTTTCTTAGTGTTGAATTCCCTTCAGCTGAGTGTACGTAGACGCTTACGTATGTCGATGAATGACATGACTCCGGTGTGAATACAAACTCGCAGAAAAAATGAAATAAAATCCTTGAATGAACGGACTCCCGAGAGGCATTGAATTGAGTGGCCATTGAAACGAAACGGATCTGTTTAAATGCACTCAGCTTTTCCACACTTTGGTATTTGTTTGGCAGGGATAATGTCAAATAGATCTCTTCAGGGTCGAAATAATAGAGTCGTTAAGGATGAGGGTCGAGGCTGGCGGCTTGGAGTAGAACGGATTTTTACTGGGGAGAATGTCAAATGTTGTTGTGAGCTTGACACTTGCATGTGGGTTGAAACACCCTTTTCAACCCTGTTGGGATTGTTTTAAGACGTGGGACCTCCGAATTTAATGACCATCAACGATAAGATTGAGCCAAATAGGTGAAAAATCTTGGAAAACGCCATAACAGCTGCAGTTCAAGAGCACCTGGTAAGGGTTACGAACCCGGGCCATTTGCAATTTGCACCATAGCTCACCAACCGAGCTAACGGTGTGCAGGTCTGATTTTGGTTCAGCACTTTTAAAAGGACTATCTGTCCTTTCGTCCATCTGACACACATTCCTTTCTTCCGTTCTTTCCCATACCCCATATTTCACTAACGTCTCCACAATTTCATGTGTCGAAGCATACACCTTTCTATCCTTAGGTGTACATTTGTATATAATACGAGTACTTAGAAATAGGGCGTAAAAATTTTCATTCAGTAACAATTTACAATCGATTAAACAGGACCAACCCCCCACAAAGCCAGCTTTAAGCTAGGCACACATTTGTTCCTATGAAAATGTCCACGGCTTTTTGCCCTGTATCACGTCCCAGAACCATACCTCCCAGGGGGATTATGGGTAATGGGCAGCGGTCGTTTGAGAGACTGACCAAGGATGTGAATAATTCAGGGCGTCACACCTATGATGTCCTCCGAGGGGTTCATGTGCTTTCTCGTGGTGACAACTGTAGGGTCGGGGGGTCAGTGACAGAGGTTATGGGAGCTTGACCGAGGTCACTTTTATGGGTTTTGGGTGTCTTTTATGTCTGGTGAAGCGTTCTGTGCAGGTCTCACAAGTTCAGTTGAGTGGGGGATTAACGGATTTGGGGAGAAATGTTACATCCCCCCC
>NW_004797327.1:1740307-1740770 GCF_000002075.1 Aplysia californica | reverse complement strand
CTCTCTCTCTCTCTCTCTCTCTCTCTCTCTCTCTCTCTCTCTCTCTCTCTCCCCACTCCCCATCCCGCACTGTTCGAAAAAAGAAAGAAAGGTGTAAAAAGAAACAAAAATGAAACCCACTAAAATTTCACGCCCTCTTCAGTTTGACGTGTGGATAAAGTTAGTGATGCATCAGACGGAGACTGGAGTGGAGGGGTGTTGATGTAACCGTTGCTGATTATATCCTGATGTTATGTCCTTATATTATTATCTGACTTCAACAAACAACAGCGTGATCAGGACGGTATGGCTCATCGAACATACTTCTTTGCACCTTGACAATAGACTAAACAACTTACATTCCCCCACCCCCCTCCCGCTCCCCCCCCTTGCCCTCCTAACACAAGTACCTCCTGTTATTAGATCTTTCCGTAAGCCTCTCTCACCCCACCTTTTCCTGACCCACTCCCCTCACATTGTCCCC
>NW_004797327.1:1737804-1739131 GCF_000002075.1 Aplysia californica | reverse complement strand
CTCTCTTTCTCTCTCTCTCTCTCTCTCTCTCTCTCTGTCTGGACAATCTGTCTGTCTCTCTCTTTACCTTCCTTTGATTGGTTCTTAACCTTTTCTCCATTTAAAAAAATAGAATTTTCCTTTCTGTATGCCATGCCTGTTAAAGATCCCCCCCACCCCCACATTAAATAAAACAACAACTAAAATCAAAACAAAAAACACTAAACAGAAAAAAACACAATTGAACAAAAGTTTTGAAAACCTGGAAGTTTTTTGTGTGTCAACCAACCTCTTATCCCTGGACCCTCGATCTTAGCCCCATCGGACCCCGCCTTAACTGTCTCGGCGAAATAACTCCCAGAAGCAGCAACAGCAGCAGGCAGCAGAAGCAGCAGAAGAAGAACTTTCTACGTCACCCGAAATTTAAATCAGTGTCCGCGCAGACTTCTTTCAGGGAATTTCCGCGAAACCCTACTCCCGCCCGAAGGCCTCATTAGCGTGTAAAGAGAGCGCGTCACATGCACCAGTGCGGGCCAGTGCTGCATGCGGTGATGAGGATGCGGCTGGAATCCGAGTGTGGAACGTTGGCGTCGGCCATTACGTTGATTAATGACAACTTGGGACAAACGCTATCTCCTTCTTCACGTCAACGCTTTCTGGGGTCGGTGTAAACATTGTGGCGCGTGAGACCATAAGGCTTGGCTCAACTGTCTTAAAGCCTGGCCTGTAGGGTTTAAATACGAGGTGACAACGAGGATGAACTTTGAAGTTTGTCGTCGTTCGTTATTTAGGAATAAGAAAAAATTGTTGCGGTAGCTGTTTATGAAAGGAAACAAAAACAACCCACAACACACAAAAACAAAACAACAATACAAAAAAACAATGTTCCGTTTACAGAAAAAGAAAGTAACTGTGCTTGATCTGTCTTCCCCCACCCCTCCCTTCTCTATCCCAGTCTCTCTCTCTCTCTCTCTCTCTCTCTCTCTCTCTCTCTCTCTCTCTCTCTCCCCCTCTCTCTCTGTAGAAGTTCCAGAGCTTCTTTTTTAAGAGGACATTAAATCTTGTCCACATAAGCAGAAACGGTGAAAATGGGAGCGAGAAAGAAGAGTAGAGAGAAAGAGAGATGAGAGGGGAAACACCCCGTTGTAAACGTATGCAAGTGCATGCGTTTGAGGTAAAGGCTTTGAGTGTGTTAATTTGGGATAAAGAAAGTAAGAGGAATCGTGAGAAGATGGGAGGGGGGTAGGGGTTGAGACAGAAAGGAGGAGCGCACCTTGCTTCGAGAAGAGAGAGAGAGAGAGAGAGAGAGAGAGAGAGAGAGAGAGAGAGAGAGAGAGTAAGTGAATGT
>NW_004797327.1:1736600-1737629 GCF_000002075.1 Aplysia californica | reverse complement strand
GAGAGAGAGAGAGAGAGAGAGAGAGAGAGAGAGAGAGAGAGAGGGAGTTAGAGAAATGGCAAATATCTGCTCTGTAAAGGCAGTTGTTGCAAGTTAACAATCTACCTAGAAGGGGCAAGTTGTCCTTATTTTGTATTTCTTGCCAGGTGTATTCATGGAATGGAGCAACATATGTTACGAATTTTGTCAACATCTGGATACTAACCGAAAACGAATGCGAACAGGACTTGTTTGAAAACAAAATGAAACAGAAAATAAAACGTGACAGATCCCTACCTCCTCTTATTTCACCCACCCATAGAAAAACAACAAATCAACGTACACACGAACAAACAAACAAACAAACAAACAAACAAATTGCCCCCCCCTCCCCGAGAGGTATACAAACAAAATTTGTTTTCAGATGAAATGAAACGAAACACAAAGCAAAAACAATAGCAACAACAACAAACAAATAAATAAATAAATAAATAAATAAGTAAATAAATAAATACATTTTAAAAAAGTAAATAAATTTATGTATAAATAAATAAATGAAGAAATAGTTAAAGAACACGGAGCAGACTGCAGAATACATTGTGATAAAAAAATGTCAAAGGGAGTGCGAGTTTTTGACACACCTGTCTCACAAACCAAGAAACCAACAGCTGTCTTCGTTTGGCCTTAGCTTTTCCTCTTTAGTGAGACCGACGTGCTGTGGTGCAGTTGGCCACTGTTGGAGACTTTCAGGATTGAATTAAGGAGTGAATCAAAATGGGGTACATAATTTTATTTTATTAATATTTTGGATTGTTTTTGTTTTGTTATTTTATGCTTTTGGTCTGTTCTTGATTTTTTGGGGTAGTATTTTTTGGTGTTAAATCTTGATTGTTATGAGATTCCTCAAGACTTAAGGCATTCTAATTATGGAAAAAAGAACGAAAATAGTGAGTTGCTTTTGCCTCTTTTTATGTCTGATTAGCAAAATTCATCGTCGTCATGCCGTCCCTTTTTAAAATAGGATAAATGAATGATAATATAAACAGAAAG
>NW_004797327.1:1733470-1734860 GCF_000002075.1 Aplysia californica | reverse complement strand
ATAAAACAGCTCGTAACGTGAGACGCCCCAGCCTCTATAAATAAAATAATAGCAAATAACTTTTGTCTTCTTGCTCGAGGATATTTGTGGGGCAGTTGGGGAGGATTTGGATCTCTTTTTGGTATCATATTATCTTCTTCTTTTTCTTCTTCTTCTACGCAAAAATAGGTCAGATCCAAGATGAAGAATTTCGGGATTTTAGTTGAAAGACAAAAGAAGGACAAAAAGAAGGAGAAAATATAACACTAACAAAGAAACAAAAGAAAAAGGAGACGAAAGAGAGAATGGTTTTAAAAGAATAAAATATCCTCATTTGTCTGATGGGGACATTACATCCCTCGATCTTAGCCCGAGTTGGCTCTGACAGGCAGAATCGAAGCAGCCCGCTTTTTAAATGATCAAACTGCATCCATGGAGGTGTAAAATAGTTACTTTGACAATGTGTAGATAGAGTGCATTAACAATCATCCGACTTATTTAGAAGAAAGATGGGATGGATTTGGGGGAGGGGGGGGGGTGGGGGTTGGGGTGCTCGAATAGCCCATACGCTGAAAAGAACTCGGCCTTACTATAAACAAAACGCTATTTTATTATATTTATGACAGTCCCCTGTGGCAACCACATTGGGGTGAATCCTCTTGTGAGTTAAAGATTCCAGTGCACGCCAGAGCACGTCTCCAGGCTAGATCAGCTCATAAAGTAAAAAGCTTGAGTCAGCATTTTATGAATAAGAGTATTTATAAGAAAAAACCAAACTCAATGCCTGCACAGGGAGTTTGATGAAACTCAAACGTGAGCTATAATGGTTACTCGTGCAGCAAAACCGCCACATCGCATAGGGTGTTAAAAGGAGGTGAGAAAGTTTATGGGTGTTGGTGAAATGGTAGAGGTTTCTGTAGGATATTTTGTGAAGGATTTATTGAAGGTTGTTTCAATCTGATCACTCGTTGCTCCAATACTTTTCCCCACTAAAAAAATAAAAATAAATTAAAGTGTCCCAACTACTCACGACCCCCCGTTTGCAGACTAGAGACAGGTTTTTCAATCAAATTTAGAAATATTTTGTTGTTGCTCTTGTAGTGTTTGAAGTCGTTCTTAGAGTCGTTTTTACTTTTATTGTTTGATATTGTTTCGTATTTTCGGTGTATAATGTGTGTGTGTGTGTGTGTGTGTGTGTGTGTGTGTGTGTGTGTGTGCGCGCGCCTGTGCCTGCGTGACTGCGTGAGGCGCTCGCGCGCGCTTGTGTGTATTCTTTTTCTTAAGAGAGGAAAACAAACGGGGTGGTTCTTATAACGTATCTCTCACACCTTTATTTTTTACGTCCTTATTGTTTCTGTTGTGTTTTGTTATTTTACCGCATTTCTACGAACCAGAACAGTATGTTATACCC
>NW_004797327.1:1730106-1732518 GCF_000002075.1 Aplysia californica | reverse complement strand
GGGGGGGGGGTTAAGTGTGGTATACAGAAGCTGCTTGTCGCTACATGCCCCTTCGTGGATTTCCCATGTTTTGTTGGGAGATGTTTTATACTTCCTTTGACGCATGTACGATCAACTAGGAGGCGTCAGCAGGGATGGGTGGGTGGGGATGGCGGGAGGTGTGATACCTGGGTTGAGTGGGATTAAGCTTCCCAGTAGAGAGCACAGAGAAACCCAATAAAATATACTTCCCAACATCGGAATCGAACTCACGTCTACTGTGTCCAATGGCAAAGAAACTATCCGTTACACCGTAGATATCGGTGGGTCTTTTTTTTAACGTATTCGTTTTTACGCCTGCAATTACACAATTTGTGTTAGATAGGTCTGCGAAGTTGAATATAAACGAAGGGAACATAAGTACATGTATTAGAAATAGAAATCTGAGGAATGAAAAAAAAAGCCGTCTCGATTTCACCACTTGGACTCCTGTAGTGAAGGAATATAATTTTTAAAAAAATGATCTTACTACCTTCTAATTAGTGCACTTAATGTATTCGTGGATGGCTTGAGGGCGCCACAGGAACACCCTACTTCATTGCTCTCCGTCTTATGCATCGATCTCTCTCTCCCTCTCTTTCTCCCCCCCCCCCCAAAAAAAAAAAAGAAAAAAAAAAAGAAGCCCTAAATGATCGTAATAGTGTCGATGTGCTTCTCTTTCCTCGAACAATTAAACGTAATGTATTCATGTTTGATGACGCATGATCTAGTTGACTGACGGCACAGTCGCTACTGGTCCGTTTGCCTGAGTACACACCCGCTTTTTGCCGATTGCTCTTGGGAGTCCGGGGAGTTGGCGCTCACGAAAGTAAAGGTTAGGACCTCCTCATCCCGCGGCAATTTGATTAACAAATTGGATCAATTACTCAATTTTTAAAATATTTTGTTTTGTTATTTTTTGTTTTGTTAATGTTTGTTTTATTTGCTTTTGTTTTTGCTTTTGTTTTTGTTTTTAAATATCGTCCTTTTTTCCCACAATGTTCAAAAGCAAGAGTCGGATATGATATTGACTGGAGATAGCTACTTGTAGATTTCACTACTTTACCTTACCGCCGTTCTTTCTGTGTTGCTTTTTCTAACCACTAGATGTGATGCCACTATGTCGACATATTATTAATACTATTATTATTATTATAATAACACAATAAAGACGTCAATGGTAATGATGATAATGGTAACTAAATTATTGATAATGATGAAAATAGTAACAATAATAATGCCTTTAGGGGAATACACGACTATAACTGTACTTTTCATTTACTGGCAGCCAAGAGATTTGGAATTTTCTACAGAATTATTTTTGAGTTAGCTCTTCGGTGTGGAAATAGAGCTAGATTGATTTCGGTGTGGAATTAGAGTTGGGCTGATTTCGTGTAACCTACCACGGCCGTACGATGTATTTTGATTGACTTTTAGTACAAATTGATATTTTTGACATTTCCTGTATCTTTAATAGCTTACCCTGGGAACGATAAGTCAGGTAGCGAGAATATGTGTGGCTGTTTTTTGTTGTTGCTGCTTGTATGTGCGTGGGTGGGGGGTTGGGGTGTGTGTGGGTATGTCCCTATTTTTTCTATTTGTCTGCATTTTTTTCTCTTTTAAAAAGCCCTAAGTAGTATATCATCTTTCTAACTAAACGTTGAAATGCGTCGTGGGGTTGTACGTGGAGATGGCTTAAAAAGTTAAACGCCTCTCCTTTATCCATATCCATCCATCCATCCATTTCTTCTCTCCCACCTCTTTTTTCAATTTGTAATCGGTTGTATCGCGTAACCAGTTTCATTGTCGAAATCAAACACAACAACAATACACTCGCCGGCCTCGCATGTGTGTGTGCTGCCTTTTTTCAGTTTCCAGCTGTCTGAGAACGATACAATATGGCGGACGGGAGGGGGCGGAAGTACCACGCTGCATACCGGAAGTGAAGCGCCGTGGCTGGCGTAGAAGTCAGCAAATACCTCCCGATTTCTGATGGATCGAATTTGATTTTGTGTTTGTTTGTTTTTTGTTTGTTTTTGGCTCCACCAGTTTGTAATTAACCGGTATAAACCAGTTTGTGGTCTAGTCTGGGGTAACAGCTTATTTGAAACGAATAAAAAGACTCTGGCAATTCCGTGAACTATCAAGTGATTGGAATATTATTTAATGTTGCTAAGAGCTTATACGCTGGAATCCGCTGTTAGTTGAGGTTTCTGGCGTGAAAAAGTTGCCTTTTCTTTTTAGGTGGGCCTTGAGGATCATGCACGCGCGTGCCAGTCCCAGCCCGTCTGTTTCCCGTTAACTCGGGGCCATTTGATTTCATTATGTCGTAATCTGGCCGCTTTGGGAGGGAGGGAAGGGGGGGAGGTAGAGCGAGAACGAGAGAGAATGAGA
>NW_004797327.1:1727460-1729370 GCF_000002075.1 Aplysia californica | reverse complement strand
TCTCTCTCTCTCTCTCTCCTCAAACCCCCCCCCAAAGCCCACCCATACTCTCTTTCGTCTCTGGAAGTGCCCATTTGTTTGCTCGTTGCAATATGGCAGACGGAGAATGGTGGTGTTTTTAGTGTAAGACCTGCACAGAATTGTTCGCGATTGTTTGCGCTGCAGGGGCTGATGATTGATTTGACGGTTATTGTGAGAAGTGCAGCGGGCTAAAGAAAAAAAATCGATGCCGAAAGCAATGCTTTCATTCCACCAGGCACATTGTCATCTGATCCCTGTTGCCTTTTGTTGTTTATGTTGCCAACTGCAAATCAGAATTGCACAAAAAATCCTTAAAAGTGTATAAAGATTCCTCAAAATTCTATAAAAACTCTTTAAAAAATTCAATGTGCATTTACAGCATCAATGACAGTGCAATTACCCCCTCGCCCAGCCTTGTCGGAGGAACTGCCTCTTGTATTGTTTGGAAGGTATTGCAATTAAAAGCTAGCAACTGATCCAGAAGTGCAAAAACCTTTCCTTGTCGATCTCGTTTTTCTCTTCTGTCTGAATCATCGTGTCGTTTTCACATAATGAATATGAACGTTGCGTAAATGACGCGCACACATTGGAATCCATGTGCGTATAATTTTGATTTTTACTTTAATTGCGCTGGCGCGCGTTTTAAAAAACTCCATTTTAAAAACATAGATGTTTTACGCCCCCATCGACACACATTGCATCATGTGTGAGGCGGGGTCCGACCCTGCTTGTCAAGGCCAACTCGGGCTGAGAAGAGAAAAGTACACCCCTTCAGGAAAACTGAGATGCTCGACAAAAGTTCTCCCCACACCGGAATCGAACTTGGGTCTCCTGCGTGCAATGACGAAGCGTCGAACCACTACACTGTTGCAGATCCAGCACTTTGTAATAACAGCAACAGCAAGTCTCCAAACACACTCCGACCTACATTTGATACCGTGGGAGTCCAAACATAATTATTAGAACACTGCCACCCACCAACCTATCCTACCACAAAGCGCACACTGTTGCCCCGAAAAGTTGCCCCAGTCTAATAAAAACAGATAAACGTCGCGGTTGGTTTCATTATATCATTATATCATTATATCATTATTCCCAATGTTGTTTGCGTTCTGGGATTATTTTTTGAGGTTTTTAAAAAGCGTTTTTGTTGTTGGTGTTTCTGTGTTGTTGGTTTTTTTTTTCATTCATTTTTCGCTGAGTTGTTTATTGTGCAGTTTCGTAGAGACTAAAACTGCAATCCATCATACCTCCTGTTGATTCACGTTGAGCATCAAGACCTGCGTCTATGGTGCAGTGGCAGTTGAGCTGTTCACCCGTTGCACACAAAAGTTCGATTCCTGTATGGGTAAGTTTGTTTGTTGAATATCTTGGCCTTTCTGTTTGGATGCTGTTAACCACCCAGCCTGGATCGGCCGTGATTGGTAGAATCGACACTGCCCGCCCCTTAAATGATTTTAACTTGTATGTCGAATTGGATTGTAAGCATTTGCAAAAATTGTGGATCAATCAAATTTAAGAGCAAGGGGTAACTGGATGTTTTTTCTTTTTTTTTTTCTCTGTTGACCAATCCCTTCGTTTTTTCTTTATTTTCGTTAATTTTTCAACTTTCGTTCGTTCATTCTTTGTGTCACGTTTCTTGTCCTCGTTAGCTAAGGTGCAGATTGAGATAACGTTTGGCAGTGTTATTTTCTTTGTTGTCTTTATTTGTATTGTTTTCTTTTGGTTTGTGTTGTTTCGTTGGGTTTTTTTGGTCTGACAAGCAGATTGGTTGGCTAGCGACCAAATTATTATGTTGCGTGGAGATTGTCATAATCTGGGGTGCAAATCATACTCGGTGATGGATTGTTTCGTGTTAAGCGTTTGTTGTGTGTGTGTGTGTGTGTGTG
>NW_004797327.1:1723879-1725301 GCF_000002075.1 Aplysia californica | reverse complement strand
GGGGGGTTGTACTGATGTTCGACTTTGTTGTAGCTTCCAGCCTAGGACTAGGACCAACTTACAAACAATCAAGATGAAGATTAATTTATCATCGGTTCTCTTAGAGATATGATAGTGCATCTCTAGCATGTTAACGAGAACAATTTTCTGTAGTGATTTATGCCTAATCTCTGATAGCACTGGTCGCCGCTATCATTTCTCTAATGGTTAATTTAATAGGAATTTTTAATTTTAATTATTTTTTTTTTGGTAGGGGGAGGGGCGGTGCTCTTACTGACAAATAGACAGCTTAATTTGTAATTGATTCGTTGCTAGTATCATCGGTTAAAGGTTTGGTTTGGTGAATAACCACAGCTGTGTGTCGTGGCAGCCTGCCCCGTGTGTTTCCGACAGGAACAAAAGGTCCTCAGGCTCATCATCAAATGACAGTGATTACGGCTCTTAAAATTTTTGTTTTGTTTTTGCTGACCATTTTTTGTCTTCCGACAATAATTTCCTCGTGCTACGGCTTTTTTGCACTGGTATTCATGAATGGAATTATTGATGCGTTCAGGATTTATTGGGTGGCAGGACTAAAAAAATCCAGAGTGCTCTATAATCTTTCTGTATCTGTGTTTCCCCGTTCTCTCTCTCTGTCTCTCTCTCTCCCACTTCTCTCTCTCTGTCTCTCTGTCTCTCTCTCTCTCACTCTCTCTTTGTCTCTCTTCTACCCCCCGTTTCTCTGGTTATCTGTCTGTCTGTCCCTGTCTCCATCTATGTATCTATTTGTACCTATTTGTCTTCGTCTCTTTCACTCTCCCCATCTCTCTCTCTGTCTCTGTCTCTCTCTGTCTCTCTCTCTGTCTCTCTGTCTCTCTTGCTCTCTTCCTTTCTCTCTCCCCTTCCCCCCTCCATCCTTTCTCTCTTTCTATTTATTATGTCAATCTCTCTCTGTGTCAATCTCTCTCTCTCTCTCTCTCTCTCTCTCTCTCTCCGCACGTGAGTGTGTGTGTGTGTGTGTGTGTGTGTGTGTGTGTGTGTTTATTTGTGTGTGTGCGCGCACCCGTGTGTGTCCATACAGCCATAAGACATACAATCAGAGTGTCTTGGTCAAGCACACAGTAAGTGTTTGTGTCTAGGCTCTTAAGCTGACCGCCTTCAGAAGTCTGTAATGGTGTGACTCAACACTTGGTGCTCAGACATACATAAAAAAGCGTCCCGTATTGATTTGTAAGTCGTGTCCCAAATTATGAACAGCTCACACATCAAGACATTCTCTCGAGAAGTTTACCGTCTGCGTTGATAATCATGAATATGCATTAAACATTCTCCGGACGGTAAGGCGCCACCTTTCTCTCTCTTTAATTTTTTATATTTTCCTCCCCTCCCCTCTTTTTTCTCTTTTTCTGTCTCTCTTATATCAACCTCCCCCTCTCTGTCTCT
>NW_004797327.1:1720170-1721294 GCF_000002075.1 Aplysia californica | reverse complement strand
CACACACACACACAACACACACACACACACATACACACACACACACACACACACACACACACACAAATACATCCTTTATGTCGTTTTTTTATATTTTACACGATACTACATCTATATTGTAGTGTGAACATTTCTGTTTCGTGACATGATGTGAGGTCAATATATTTCTTTTATCATGATATGATTGTCACTTTTAGCATTTGCGCTTTAGTAATGATGCTATTTGTTGTATATTGCTATTCATGTTGTTATTATTGATGTAATGTGCTGGGTTGTTATTTTTTTGCTGTTAGTTATTAATGTTTGTTTTAGCTGATGGTGTTGTAATTATTTATGGTGTTTATTGTTTCAGCAGTTGATCTGTTCGTTTTTTAAATATATTTTTTGTGGGTGGTTGGCGGATGCTCTGGTGTGATTTGCTCCTTCTTTCCTATCAAACACCTATCGTTCTTATCTCCCCTCCTTTTCTGTGTATTTTCTTGTAACATGTATTCTTTGGCACTTATATAACGTTATTGTGTTGCAAATGCCGTAAAACTTTTACTAAAACTAAACTTTCTTTTTTCGTTTGAGGAGTTGGTTGAGTAGATCCTCATTTAGGGGGCGGGCTGCTCCGACCATACCTGCAAAAGCCACCAAGTGCTAAAATGGATACAATATCCCCACATAAATATGTGGGTACTCGATTAAAAAAATGTCCTCACACAGGAATGTAACTTACATCCTCTGTGTGCTTGACAGCTACACCACAGACTTCGGTGCGTTTCTATGGAAAAACAGACACCCCCCCCCCCTCGAAAAAAAAATCAAAAGAAAAAACAGAAAGAAAACGACAACAAATAGGGGAAAAGACGGAGAGTGGGAAAGAATTCTTGAGGGAAATAATAGAAGAAGTAATATTGGCCAGTCTGTGTTTGTCTTGTAAGTTGACCGCAGGGAAGGGTTGGGAAATGATGAAGGTAATAGCGTGAGGGTGCACGGGGGGATCTCCCTGTGTGTGTGCACACCAAGATTTTCAGCGGATAAGAAAGTTTAGGGTGTGTTTTGGTGTGTTATTTATACGTTTTCTTACCCATTATATTCCCTTTCTCTCTCTCTCTTCTCTCTCTCTCTCTCTCTCTCTC
>NW_004797327.1:1715887-1717696 GCF_000002075.1 Aplysia californica | reverse complement strand
GTAGTAGTAGTAGTAGTAGTAGTAGTAGTAGTAGTAGTAGTAGTAGTAGTAGTAGTAGTAGTAATTGTTGTTGTTGTTGTTGTTGTTGTTGTTGTAGCAGCAGCAACAGCTGTAGCAACAGCTGCAACAGCAGCAGCAGCATTAGTAGAAAAGACAACAGCGCCCGCAGGAATAGCCTATGACTCACGTGATAGGTCTAATTCATTCACTTAAATAAAAACCCGTCCAATAACTTTATGGATCTACAATGTCTATTTAATGGAAGCCTTTTGTAATGTAAAAATACTTATAAAACACAGCTAGTAGAGCGCTGAAACACGGCCAAACGCTTTGTTCTTCTCAAAGGACGGACTTACAACGCGGGGACAATGGGAATTCCCGCATAAAAACATCCATTAAAGCCTGTCACCTGAGAATGATTATTTTTGAGGCAGCGGGGTGAAATCAGCCCCTCGTCAAAATAATGAAATCAACGAAAACGTTTGGGTTTTTTGGCTGATGGGCAATTTGCTTTCTTATTTTCTTTTTTTTCCCCCTTGGCTCAACATTTTTTATGTCCACTTTAAAAACACATTTGTATGTGGATTTTACTTATAAACGTTGATTAAAGACACAAAATGTGCCAAATTTTAGTTTTCAAGGACTCTAAATCTATAGAAGTTACCAAACTTTGGCAGCCATTTTTTCGCTAATTCTACCTCAGAAACCAGAGCACCCCCACACCCTTCAGTCGCAAATATCTTGACTTCTGTTCCAGGTAGATGGGAATTATTTTCCTAGAAAACAAGGCAAATAAGTAAGCTTCCAGGTGATACCAATAACTCTACACGCCCAAAAACTGACGAGCGCCTGATTCCAGTGCGTCGAGACACACTAGTATTCTGAATGACAACTGGTTCCCAACGTAGTGGTAAAGTCACTGCTTGGGGACCGTCACCACCCTCCTTCTCTCTCTTTGTCCCTTGGCCTACTTTTTCTTGCTTTCTTTTTTTCTTTCTTTCCTTCTATCTTTCTATCTTTCTTTCTTTCTTTCTATATTATTTCTTTCTCTGCATCTCTTTAGTTTCGCCCTCCTCCTCTTCCTTCCCCCTCTCTCTCTCTCTCTCTCTCTCTCTCTCTCTCTCTCTCTC
The DNA here is from genome assembly GCF_000002075.1 of Aplysia californica. Classification (NCBI taxonomy): domain Eukaryota; kingdom Metazoa; phylum Mollusca; class Gastropoda; order Aplysiida; family Aplysiidae; genus Aplysia; species Aplysia californica. The sequence goes on along the minus strand of NW_004797327.1, from coordinate 1,716,566 downwards.
TCTCTGCTGTGCCCCCTCCCCGCCCCCGCATTTTACAAAAAGAAAAAGGCGGTTTTAAATGTCTTTAAAAGCGATGTTTTAAGGTTGTTTTTTTTCGGAGTGCCGTGTTTGTTTATGGTTTGTGTAAACGTTCCAGGTAATTATTTGTTTGCTTTTTGACGAAACGTGCCTCTTAATTCATTTCCCAGGGGGTGTCTAATTCGGAATTTTGTTTGTTAAAGCTTTCCACGTCTCCTGTTTTCTCATCATTGCCGTTTCTCACCGTTGAGAACCCGCACAGAGATTTTATATATCATACATATTCTGGCAGTTTTTGGTCGGTTGTTTAATGGTCTTGAAAGGACACGGTACTTAAGAATTGGCTGTAAAATAATTTTGTGTAATTCTAGAATGTTCATTATGTTCTCTAAAGGATATTATTGAATAGAGAGGGAAGTGGAGGCGTGAACAGGGTGGTCTGGATGAGGGTCAGGTCGGGTGAAAAGTCTCTGTTTGCTTTTGCCGTTGTCTTTTTCCTGAATAGAATTGCATGAATATGCAAAGATTCCTTTTCTCTCGCTGTCTCTGCTCTTCTTTTGCTGTCTTTCAGTCTCTCTCTCTCTCTCTCTCTCTCTCTCTCTCTCTCTCTCTCTCTCTCAACCTTACCCTCTATATTCCTTTCACTCCCTACCCCCCCCCT
>NW_004797327.1:1713673-1715665 GCF_000002075.1 Aplysia californica | reverse complement strand
TGTGTGTGTGTGTGTGTGTGTGTGAACGGCCACACAAGGGACCAGCATGTGCCTTCCCCACCACTCTGCCTAAGCCCACTCCTTCCTGTCCCCACCTGCACCCCCCTCTTCCCCTCTCCTAGTCTGATAGGATGATGTCTCAGAACTGCGTGTCACTTGACCTCTTTTGACTAGTCCATGTTCCTTTATGTTCGCTGTACCTTAACTATAATTGTCTCCATTGAAACCAAGAAGTTCTTATCGTGTGAAAGTCATCGGAACTCATATCAGTTTCCTAAATCCCTTTGACACCATGGGTGATTGGCGGGCGTTCTCTTCTGGTTTGATCCTTTTTTCCATAAAACATCTTTCGTCCGTATCTCTCCCACATGTTTCCGTGTATCATGTACTCTCTGGTAACACCTCTGATCTTGGACACTTACATTACCTAATTGTGTTACAAGTGTGGTGAAATCGTTATTAAAACTATTGACATCGTTTATCCCGACCTTTCCCCTTCATGACAGCAAGAAAGTCGTCAAACAGCGATAAACGCACACCGATTCACACTGCCTGGGTCCTTACCGCTACCGTAGCTAGCCACAAGATAAAGGACGCATCTGAACAAGACACAAACTGACATTAACTTGTTGGACTACTAGTGCCTTGAGGACTCTCTAGTTTACATACTTCAGGACTTCAAGACCACTTGACCGTCGCAGCTGCTGCTGTAGGCACGCTCATAGGAGTAGGAAAGATACATTTAAGCTCCGTACAAGATTTCCGGATTATTACAATTGAGCCAAAACCAGGACATCGCTACAATGCCGTCCAGGTGGACTAGAGGTTACAATTTTGCAGATAAGGTTCTCCAAGTTATGAGAAGCACGTGGAAATGAATACGCCTATGTATATTGCTTGAAAGAGAGAGGTAGATAGACAGAAACAACACAGAGGGAAGTAAGGAATCTATCAGTAGCGCCTTCAAAGTACATGCACTTACAGTCTCATTAGGAAGTGCGAATCTCATAGACAGATTTACCAACTATCTGCATGAGGGCATTTTAAGAATTCCTACTTGGCGAATACCATTTATATGTATTTATTTTGTCCGACATCCTTCAAAATTATGTATTTTTTGTCCTCAACAGTTGAACCAATGAACCACTTTCGAAAAAATGCCCGCAATGAGGACATTAAGACTACTTTGAAAATACAATGTATATGTCGAATTTCATATTCACCCAAACACGATGATTGAAATACTTTAAAATAGCTCTGTTAATTTGACTGTATTGTGTGCATTCTGCAAACTGGCCGTGGTTGTTTACAGAAAAAAGTTCCATCACGTTACAGTGGTTCCTAATAGCTGACTTTAAATATCTCCATTTTCCTATCTTTCCGCAGCATTTCACTCAATCAGAAGTCATTTCTAGGGCCATAATGCAGGAGAGAAAGAGGTCGGGGGTGGGGGGGGGGGTGTGAAGAATGCCTTGACAATAATGTCCTGGTGACGTCGCAGCTCCGCCCTCGCAATGAATGATTTTCTCGATTCAATTCGGCGTTTCGTGGTGGTCGCCTTTTGTGCGGACTGATGCGCCGTGTTTCATAATTGAAGCTTTCCTTTGTGAGTCGGAGATTGTCTGTCAGTGGCGGTGATTGCTGTTTCCCCCGCTAGATTCTGTATTTTGGGCCTTCTCTGATTCCCTTTTGGTTTTTAAAGATTTCCTTGTTGTTGTTCTCGTCGTCGTTGTCATATTCCTACTCCTACCCCTCGCTGTTTTCTTCTATCCTAACCCACTCCTCCTCTTCTTCATCCCATCACCGTCCACCTCCTTTGTATCTTCTTTTTCCTTCAGGTTGTCGTTGTCTTTCGTCGTCTTCGTCCTTCTCTCGTCCTCGTAGCCCCTTCGCTTTCCCTTTAACTTTCCTCCCCATTCTTCTTCTTCTTCTTCTTCTTCTTCTTCTTCTTCTTCTTCTTCTTCTTCTTCTTCTTCTTCTTCTTCTTCTCCT
>NW_004797327.1:1710974-1713135 GCF_000002075.1 Aplysia californica | reverse complement strand
GATCCAATAGAGTCAGTAACATAACATTTTTTCCTATTCTGAGTGTAGAACGATAAGTAAGTGAGAGACATTCGGGGCTGCGGGAATGCAAGAAGGTGAGACTTAACATAATGTACGTTAACACCTTAAGGACGGTTTCCCCGGCGTTATGAAGGCAGGAACAAGGAGATCGTTATCTCCTCACTCGGAACTCGAGGAAACGATCCCGTGATCTCCAACCAAAGGAAATACCGCGCATAACTGTCACCCGAGCTCTGATCGGCTCGCTGAGAGTGAGTACAGTTACTCTCTCCCCCAAGTGTGTGAATGAGTGCCGCTATTGACAGGCGGAGGGTGGAGAGACCTTAACGTTCCTTTCTCTCCGCTGCTCTCTTCAAGAAATTAATGTGTGAAGCGGCGGAGAGAGAGAGAGAGAGAGAGAGAGAGAGAGAGAGAGAGAGAGAGAGAGAGAGAGAGAGAGAGAGAGAGAGTCCTCCTCCTCCAGCTTGCATGCGTTTCACAAGCTCAAGAGTATGTGGCGTCAGTACGCGCCTCTTAAATTATAAAGTTTTGTTTCTGCTCAGTACGAAGTTGAAGGGCTTGGAAGGATGGCCCAGGACAGAGATAAATGGAATGAGCTTGTAGGTGGCCTATACCCTGCCAGGAGTGAAAGGCATTGATGATGATGACTCAGTTGAAATTTGACGTTAAAAATTTTGAGTATCACAACATGGTTAAACTTTAAAAAATCTTGATACGACTCCGACTGATCTTGCGAAGTTTGATAGAGCAGATAGAACATTTGGTTTCTGATCTCATGGTCGTAGTATCTCTCAAAAACGGCCAAAGATATCAAATAGAACTTTGTAATTCTATGGTAGTGAGTAGTCTGGTGGTTGTGCTTCAGGGCTCATAATCGCGAGATAACGAATTCGGGGGCTCAAGGCTCAGCTTGGTCCGACGTTGTGTCAATGGAAAATGCACTTGATACGACTTTTCTCACTTTTCCGGGTACTGTCGAAGATGGACGTTGTCTTTGGAGGTCATGCCCCCTACGATTATCTGGTAGCGTTAAACCTATAACATTTTCCACGGGGCTTTTAAAAAATCTAATCTTTTGCATATCCTCCACACCACATTCCCCTTTCAAAAGTGAGCTTGGAAGTTTTCATTCATTGAGAAGCAGGTGAACGTTCGATTTTAGTGACTTTACATTCAAATTGTCTCTGTTATATCCCCGAAAGGTGAAGAAGCGTTACTTCATTCATTTTAAAAGCAAGTGCACTTTATTATTTTATAGGCTGCAGCAGCTGATTGAAAACTTCCTACTGAAGCCTGTACGTACTTAATAATAGTTTTCCCATATTGTTTCTGTCAATCATACTTGCTTTTACACACCGGTAAATATCTGTCATCACGTATATGGGCTACTTTTTAAAACACCCAGACACCGCTGGGTATTATACTTTTTCGTAGGAACATACCACATTGTTTCAATGTCCCATGGAAAGAACAAACAAAATATTCAGTGTTAGTCAGATGCTTTAGACATTATGTCACCAGAAAATAGACAGCATTTGGGCCATATACTTCAAGAGATAGATCTAGCCTTTGAGGTATAATCAATATTTATTTGCAATCATCTTTACGCCATTCCTGCACCGGGAAATCTGCGTCTGGTATGCTGGAAAGAATACTCCGAATGATAAAACAGTGAAAGACTATAACAATGTAGCAAGTTGTATTTAAGCCAATAGCATCCCCTCATGTGCTGTATCCGTGTTGCACGTGCATGCCTGCAGTGGTTGTGCATTGTGTGTGTCCCTTGCTCACATGGGGGCCCTCCCATGCGTGTATATAGTCTAGTCTCTGAGCTATTATGCGTTCAGCTGATGTCTTTTTCTAACGTCTTTCCCCAAAGACATTTCGAGGTTGTCTCAGAATTCGGTGCTTGCGGCTGCGTAGAATTGGTTGCACCATGTGCGTGACAAATATTTGAGTTGCACACCGGCTTCACTGGTGTGGTGCGTATTTGATGCTTTGTTGGAGCTCAACATGTCTCCCTTTTGAAGTGTTGCCATCTTCCCTAAGGCACTTAACTGAGAGAGAGTGAGAGTGGGAGGGAGAGGAAGAGAGAGAGAGAGAGTGTGTGTGTGTGTGTGTGTGTGTGTGTGTGTGAGAG
>NW_004797327.1:1708766-1710039 GCF_000002075.1 Aplysia californica | reverse complement strand
ACACAGCCTTATAGCACCCCTTACCCCCTTCCCCCATTTTCCCCAGCTCTCTCTCACTCACACACAGACAGCCTTATGGACCCCCTTCCCCGCCTTCCTCCCTCCCCCTCCCCCTTTCTTTCTCACAGACTCATAGCACCCCCTCCGCACGCGCCGAAGTCGTCAGGGGGAGGTTATTATGACAAGTAAACGTTCCCAAAAGGCCGAGAGCGATCTGCCCTTCGTGGGCCGCTGTTTACTTTTGGCTTTTCCCTGGTTTCAGATCATAAAAGAAGAATTTCACATCCCATTGCTCGACGCGCTGCCTGACGCTAGAGGTCTAATTCCCTCTACTGTGATGGGGGCGCCCTACCGTGTGTGTTTATTTATTGGCAAGAGCCGATTTGGCGTTTGTGAAAGAGGAAGAAGGAAAAAAAAAAAAAGAAAATAAAAAGGGGTGGTGGTCTGGGTTAGGTATACATACAGCGGTTGTGGTATAGCTTTGTTGCCGTGCGCCAAAAAACAATTTGAGGATCGGCCTTAGGCCTACTCAAATACTTATACTGTTGATATTTTGTATAATACATGCACGTCCATGCTTACGTTGGCGTTTGCGCATTGCCATCTTTGTTGTACGGTTGGTTGCATTGCGCCAACATCTCGACATCCGTATTTTGGGGGGGGGGAGGGATCCTTTCAGAGATGTATGTTACATTCACACTTTGAAGGTCCCTCCTCTTTAAAAAATCTGTTACTGATAAGGCTGTCGTTTTTTCCCCATACCACACCTTAACAATGAGAAAAGTAATGACAACAGGCGAGCCCAGGGCTCCCACCAACCGCCCGTATCACTTGTTGGACAGACGTCTTTGGTGGAAGTTTTTTTTAGGTTGAAGGTACTTTGCTTGGATCTGACTGAGTATAGTATCTGATTTGTTTACAGGCGATATTGCCTTTTCAGTTCCGTAACGAAACGTTGACTGGAAAAAGATACAGAATTTTCCAAGAACTAATGCAAATAATTTTTGGTTCTCATCTTTGATTGGCTAAACTGTCTTTTTTTAATTTAGAGAAGAAACGTGAAAGATTTGATTAGTTGGCGTGACGGCTGCTTCAGACGTGACATGGACGTTTATAATAAAGTCCGATATTTTCCTCTGCATGTCACGAAAGCTATCAATAAGATGTGCTTCCAATCGGGTCCTCTTTTTGTTTTTGATGTTGCTCTCAGCTTATCGTGCATCTGTGTAGATCGTAAAGAGAGTGAAAGAGAGAGAGAGAGAGAGAGAGAGAG
>NW_004797327.1:1706252-1707602 GCF_000002075.1 Aplysia californica | reverse complement strand
ACACACACACACACACAAACACACACACACACACCCTTCATCTCTTAATTGAACCTTACCCAGAGAGCTGTAACTATTGGGCTGCCCTCAGTGTAAGTTTTCATGTGAACAAAATATTTTATAACAACTTGCCATCCACTTTCAACATTTTTGGGTGTTGTCATTCTAGAACCAGGAATGATTTTACTTGCTTCAGCTTCCTCCAAATTGCGTTTGTGATGACGGATTTTGGCTGGGTGCAATTCTTAAAATAGACGGGAATTGGGGAAAAGGAAATTTGACAGGAAACTGGGGATTGATAAAAGGGGGCAGGGGTGGGTGTGGGGTAGGGGGAGAAGAGAGATATTTGGAATTTGGGACAAGGACGAGGTTTGGCAAGTTGAAAAAAAATGATATGTCGAGTACGTGTATATAAACTGCAAGTTGTTTCAACATTTCCGAAATTCAAGCTATTTCTTGGAGTGAAATGAGACTAGCTTGGGTTGAAGTCAAAAGAGAGAATTTGTTATGTTCTATATACCTTGCTGAATGAAGTGCTTTAAGAACACATTCTGTCAGATAGCACATTTCAAAAACTCATTGAAATATCAGAATAGTGGACACTGCTCCTGCCTTTAAAAAAAAGCACTAAAAAGACACAAACCTGCAAGAAATAAAAAGTAAACAAACATAAAAATGAAATGATCTTTAAAAACCCAATAAAGAACAGACTAAAAAAAAACCCCCGAAAAAAGAACTAATATTAAGTTTCTAAGAAACTACTTACTAAACTTTTGAAAAAGGAATAACCGTTTAGGGCAGAAATCTCTCCTCGCCCCGTTCCCAAACCCTTTTCCCCATAAAGTCCGCCTTACACATCGCTGTCAGTTTCCCCTGCTCACGCCCCGCACGCCACAGCAACAGTCAGAGCCACGGAACCTGATTCAATCAGCGAGCATGCATCCACCTACCCACCCACCCACCCACCCGTCCACCCGTCCACTCACTCGTGCTACGACTATAGCGTTGTTTGGGTTCCAAACTTTCTCCAGACGCGAGACGCTATGGGGTTATTGTGGGTCTCCTGTACCTGGAATTTCTCCTCTTACCAGAAAACACTAAAAAGAACTAGCTTTGGTCTTTTGCTGAAAGTAATCATGTTGAGGTTTGGTTCAGTGCAACAACGCCGAGAGGTTTCGTTTTATGATTCGTTAGGTGATAAGGGAGGAAGGGCAATGAGTTGAGCTTGGCTATGTAAAGTTTGTAGATGAAGGGGATTGTTACCTTTGGAGCTGTATAATGACTTTCCGTTTTTGTGTGTGTGTGTGTGTGTGTGTGTGTGTGTGTGTGTGTGTGTGTGTGTGTGTGTGT
>NW_004797327.1:1703046-1705255 GCF_000002075.1 Aplysia californica | reverse complement strand
GGTCAAGAGTACAGGAAAGCGTTGGCATCATGGTGACCCTTTGTGGAACTCTTTCTCCTGGTGCACATGTCATCACAGCATCCAAACTAACCTCGCGGGAAAAGTACATTATAATATAATTGCGTTTGCCTACAAGCCCCTCCCACCCCCCCCCCTTTTTCTCTCTCTCTCTCTCTCTCTCTCTCTCTCTCTCTCTCTTTTGCTTTACGCAGTGTTTACGTTTCCTCCCAAAGCCGCCAAACGTTGCCCCCCCCCCCTTCCTTTTTTTCTCTTTTTTCCCCTTTCTCCGGCAGATGTGAATGCCCGTTTGCTTTCCGCTGTTCCTACGAGATTTTGGGTGATTTTTGTCCGTTCCTTATTCATTCTGGCCTGGTCGTTAGCCCCCGAAGGCCTTTCCATACCTCAATGTAAACTGGTTTATTCTTATGGTACCTTTTCATGAACAAGAAAAAAACGAACTCTCTTAGATTTGATACCAATATCAAGTTTATAAGTTATGAGAAAAGGGATCGTTTTTGATGGTTGTACGAGGAGAATTGCTCACTGGCGTCTGTTCGCACCGTAAAGATTACAAGCATGGCGAGGTCGTGATAGGCTGATTGGTAGAAATCGAGTCGTGAGCAGAAAGTGTACACACACACCTTGTTTGCCATTTTGTGACGTCGTTTGGGGAAGATGGTGCTTTCTTATGCAGGATTCGTTCATTTCAAACACGAGGAAATCAAAACATTGTGTAACGTTCGTTCATTTCAAACATGAGGAAATCAAAACATTGTCATGCGATTTTTTTTCTACATTTACCTCTTCCTTTTCTTATCTCCGCATCTTTTTACGGCGGATAGTGATTCATCCACTCTCCCTTCTTGAGCTCTTCCACAGCAAAGGTAATGGAACCAGGTGAAAGACGGGCGGTTGGAGGGCCCCACCAGTTGGTCCTAGTTCTTTACCTTCCCGATACTGTTTCTGTATGGCTGGCTCTTTTCCCAACCCTAAAAACGACTGCTGTCGTATTAGAAAGGGAAAATAGTTCATAGAAAAATTAGAGACTTCTTTTGTATTTACCTTGGATGTTTAAATGAATAATATGGGTTGATTTTCTTTTTGGCTAAACAGCATTAGACCGGCATGTGGAGCTTATGGTTTGGTTCTTTGTCTTGCATGCAACAGACGTGAGTTCGAACTCTGCTTGGGAAGATGATCTTATCGAGTGTCTTTAGTGAAGAATAAGACGTTGTTGCTCACATTCGGAATAGCAGTAAGAGCTATTATATAATCTTGTTGAGTTCTATAATTTAAGAACCATTGCACAGGGTTAACTCTTCCATTGGCGTCTGTGGTGTAGTGGTTAGGCTCTTGGCCGTGGCACGCAGAAGGTATGGTTCTAGAGTAGGTGTCTCGGTCGATCTGTTTGGATGTAGTATCCTATTCTCTCGGAGTTGGCCCGAATAGCCAGCTTCGAAGCAGCTCTCCTTTTAAATGATAAATGATTTTACATTGATGATGGTGGCTTGAAACAATTACTGTTAGGAATGAAGAGACTGATATGAGTATAATGTATAGAAGCAACAATGAAATCTGGCTGGGGTATTTGCAGAACTTTGTCGTGTTTTCATGAAATGTCACTTACGTGTGTCTGTCTGCCTTAGTGACTGTCCCATTAAGTGTATCATGACTTCCACCTTCACAAGTTTGTAGCTGGTCTCTAAAGTATTTAAAATAAGTGCCTCACTATCTGTCTAACTGTCTTCCGTCCCCATACGCCCGTCTTTCTGTCAGTCTCAGTTTTCAGCTTCCCTGTCTCATTGTCTCTGGTCCCCATTTGTCTGTCTTACTCTCTGTCTCTTGTTTCAAGCTATTTATCTCATTGTCTCTCTCCTGCCTTCAAGTGTCTCTCTCATTTTCTATCGTCTCCCCCTGCCTGTCTCAATACATGTCTAATAGTTTTACCGCCTTTGCTCCCCCTTCCCTCCCTCCTTTTCCCTTTCAAACCGCTTCCTGCCATCTGTATCACTATCTGTCTTATGTCTCCGCCTGCTAGTGTCACTGTCTGTCTGTCCCAGTGTCACTTCTTCTAGATTTCACTTGGCTGTGTTCTGTCTTCACTGGCATGTTCCCTCTCGGCTTCTTTCTATTACTCTCTCTCTCTCTCTCTCTCTCTCTCTCTCTCTCTCTCTCTGATTTGGCAGTATTGAATACAGGCATTATCTCT
>NW_004797327.1:1698125-1699584 GCF_000002075.1 Aplysia californica | reverse complement strand
CGTCCCAACACCATCCCTCTCCCTCTTTTCCTTCTCCCTCCCTTGTGCTTGTCTTCGGTAAGATCACCTCGATCACCTTCAGAAAAAAACAAGCGGGATAACCCGCGAGAGACGAGGGAACAAAGGGAAGCAATCCTGTTCGTGTTGGGGGTTGTTTACGGTAGTTACCCCACGGAATCCCCTTGTTTAGCCGGCGGATGCCTTCCGGTCTTGGGAGGCTAATTACCGGCCTCATGGCTGCCAGCTTTGGCTTGGCTTGTTTTACAAAGAAAATCTGGGCGCCCTGCTGAGCGCGGAGTCACCCCGATTGGGCGGTGGGGTAGTTCTGAACGTTCAATGATGCTAGTGCTTCTGAGTACCGGTATTTCAGTACCGGTATTTGATTCTTTTGGCTGCGATGTTGTTACGCTTAGTGGTGTAATAGTGTGTGGCTCCCTTACAAAGTAACGCCTGTCCGTCCTTTGAAGGTGTGAAAAAGTTGGAAGAAAAGAAAAAGAAAATGTAGTCCCCATTTGGCGTTCATGCATTGCCTTACCATTTGTATGTTGGCCACTTTATACAAACAGATCAGAAATAATGGTTAAACGAACTGTTCTAAGAAATACCACTGGTGGTTGGGGGGAGCGACTGATTGTTGCTACCTTTGATCTTTCTGTCAATTGTTTCTGTCTGTCTATCTTGCATTCCCCCCTAGGAATAAGCTTTACTGAAATAGTCATTTTGCTATTAGCTTTTTATGAATATTTTACTCGAAGCCTTTTCGCGATGTCCCAATCTATAAATGGTTAGAGTTAGAGATTACTAGCCATTTAAAAGATTCGTGTTATGCTTTGTCTAAGGTCACCCTTGTTGCTCTTTGCAGATTTCCTTTTATATAAAGTAGATGGTAGATGCCGTATGCAATTTAATGGCGCAGTTAATAAGTCCGTCTTCGTTCTTTAACCTCTTTTATTTCTGCCTGTTTATCTTGCTTTTTCCCATGTACTGAACAACCTTTATCATCACGCCGTTATGCTTCTCTTTATTCAACTAAACAATGCCAAATTGCCACTGACAAAATATTTTGACAGGTAACGTTTTGTAAAAAGAGACACGGTCCAGTTGCTTGTAATTTTTAAACGCTCTCAGTTGCATTTTGCTGAGTCAGCAGTGTGGAGGTGTCCTGTGAGTTTCCTCTCCTGGACGACAGGTCGATGTCCCACGATGTCGTGACCAGGCCTGTCTCGGTCTGCCCACCGGCCCGTGGCATTTCACTGCCGTTTGAACTCCCTTTGATACCCGCCGATCCCTCCGCCCTGTGGCATCAGTGCTATGGCCAGATTGCGTGCTCCACGCGCGCCTATGTGGCTGTGTCTCTACCTCTTTTCTCCTTCTCTCTGTCTCTCTGTCTATGTCGCTTTCTTCTCTGTCTGTCTGTCTGTCTGTCTGTCTGTCTGTCTGTCTGTCTGTCTGTCTGTCT
>NW_004797327.1:1694622-1696693 GCF_000002075.1 Aplysia californica | reverse complement strand
CCCCACCATACCCACCCATACCTCCTCCCATCCTACACAAGCTCGGGTACGTCATACGTCTATATCGCTAAGAAGGTCAGGGTGAGTAGCCGGCGGCTGCCGCGCCGGGTGTTGAAACCACACTGATTGCTCACGTTGGGTGGTATAGAGCGGAACCTGTCTCTTAAGGTAGTTGTGTGTATGTCCGATTGATCGGGTGTGCATAATCGAAAGGTGTCTGCATGGATGCATATGGTCAGGAAATCAAATTAGGCTTAGAATTAGAGTGCAGAAGTAAGTGTTGTTCTTTGATGCACTGGTTTTTGGTTTTTGGTTTGTCTCTTAGTGTGGTTGTGTCTTTGTCCTATTGGTCGGGTCTGCATAATCGAAAGGTGTCTGCATGGGTGAATATGGTCAGAAAATCGAATTAGGCTTAGACTCTAGAGCGCAGAAGTAAGTTATTCTTTTGATGTAGACGACCCAAATGGATAGACAGATAGATATGAAGAAAACAGAAGAGGAATAGAGAACAGATAAGTGCCAAAAAAGGAAAATAGGAAGAAAGAGAGAAAGAAGCTATGCGGTCCAGAAAGAAAGAAAAGGGAGAGAGAGAGAGAGAGAGAGAGAGAGAGAGAGAGAGAGAGAGAGAGAGAGAGAGAGAGAGAGAGAAGGACAGAGCTCCAGCCAGTGACCAGTGTGACTTCAATCTACCCGGCTCAGACGTGGTTTATTTAGACAAGGATCCGTCCACAGTTGTGCCCCCTGACATGACCTTACCGGAAGCGTCGCTCCTCGGGCTGCCTTGTGGTCTGGCCTGCTCACTTGTCCTTGACCTTCTCTGTGGCAACGGCTCATCTTACTGGAGCAAATACTGGACGGACATGCACTGGTTTTTGGTTTGCCTTTGTGTTTGTGGGGAAGATGAAAGGAGAGAAGTATAGAATGCAGTCAAAATTGTCTTAAGACGGCCGCCCATTGTCGTGGAGAAATCTAGCCGTTTGATACAGGTGGGCATCTTACACAGTGTCATCATCATGCAAAGAAGCGAAGGGAAAGTGTGAAGAGGCTGTTTTTTTAAAGGTGATTCTTTTATACAGGTGGCCGTTGGAGCAGGTTCGACTGTACAACGCGCAAAGGCCTGAAGGAGAAATAGAACATTAAACGAGCTACGCAATCTAACATTGCCTCCAAAAGTACCGTAACCCCAGCCAACAGAAGGTTAATCATAGTTCAAAAGGAGAAGTTGGTTTTTTAAAAAAAGAATAGAGTGATATGTGACCAGATCGCATGTTTTGATACCATAATAGCCGCTGAAACACGCGCTTGATACTCTGTTAGTGTGAGTTCATGTCTACCTTAAAGATAATTTTTTGAATGACGCTGCACCCTCCCCTTCCCTCACCTCATACGCTCATACTTGTTGTCTTTTTCCTGAGAAAAAGAAACCCAACAACAATAACAATTACAGAACGACAAAAATAATGCCCTGAAAGTGGCAGAATAATTCGTACAAAAATTGGCAGATAAACTAACTTTATCAAACATGAACACCTCCCCCCCCCCCAACACAATGGGATACTTTGAACGCCACTTTTCTCTGGATTGATTAATTGTGTGCGCTTAGTAAAACGAAATCACATTAAAACACATTTATTAAGTAAATCTATACGTTCTTGTTTAGCTAATAAAGGGCTTTAATGGACTTTGCATCATTTGAATCGCAGTTCAGAAAAATTATGTGTTTCCGTGAAGGCTGCTTAAATGTGAAAGAGCAGCTTGCTCTGTGAAATACGACCGCTTCCTTTGAACATACACATTCGACACAAAGAAGCAGGAATGGAGGCCTCTCAATCCGATGGCGTTAAAACGTCAAGTTGGCGTTAAATTAACCAGTTTTGAGCTGAAACGAACGTTAAACAAAACGGCAACCTAAAACAATGGGAAATGCTTTAGGGCAGGAAGCGTTGAATCTCAGAGGAAGAATTTAAATGAAGTTGCAGGAATTAATGATATTTGACAACTGTGGGTTTTGTTTTTGTTGCTTTGTTTCTTTTACTTTGTTAATGTGTGTGCGTGTGTGTGTGTGTGTGTG
>NW_004797327.1:1689071-1691602 GCF_000002075.1 Aplysia californica | reverse complement strand
GAGAGAGAGAGAGAGAGAGAGAGAGAGCGAGAGAGAGAGAGAGAGAGAGAGACAGACAGACAGACAGACAGACAAGGAAAGAGAAGCATATTTAGGTCTACATAAGGGCATGGGGGTTTAGGGTGGGGGTGGATGTGGAGGCGGGGAAGTGAATCATTTTGGTGTCTTCGGAGTTGTCAAATGATGATCCGGAATCGTTTTTTTAAAAACATAATTTGGACGCCTCCCTACTCTCCACCATCTGCTGCTCGAGGTGAGCAGAGTCACGCCCGTCGGATGCATCAACCAAAGGTGTGAGTGAGAAAGATGTTCAATTAATGAAAGAAAAGGAGGCCGCAAGTGATTTACAGTTTGTTGTTACACACTCAAGGCGAATTGGAAACATCCGTAAAGGAGTTTCTTTTTTTCTTTTTCGTCTTTCGACAGCACTTCATTGCAATCACCTACTCGTTTCCATCTGTTAGACGACATGTTTTCTATTTGGAAAGGGACTTGGTTTTTTTCCCTGCCGCTTATATTCTGTCGGAGTGAAGCTCTGGTTATTTACAGGAGTTTTTGGGTGGTTTGGTTATGGTATAGTTTTTTTTTAAAGTTTTAAATTTAGTCTGGTTTGGTTTTGTTTCAATGAATGCGTCATGCTGTAACGGGACCTTTGTATTCGTAGCTGTTTCTAAGATTTGCTCTGGTTATTTCATAAGTGACATGTGTTCTTCGTAAATAAATCGTATCTGGTTATTGAATATTCTTAGGGGGTTTTTTTGCATTTGTTTTTTGGGGGTTTTTTTTCAGGTTAAAAAAAATGTAGATTGGCATGAACCCGGAAAGCAGCTTTCTGACACGTTTAAATGATGTTTCAACACTTGTTTCCTACGTATTTAGTCTTTGTTTGAGTTTTAAAAAGTGCAACAGATAGATAGCAACCATATTGTAGCATGAAAAAAAGCAGAACTGACTGAGAGAGATTACAGAGGGAAATAAAGACGTTGGACCGTCCAGTGGTATTACCTGGATACCTGAAGGTGTCATCTCTGGCTCAGAGGTTGACGTGCAATGACCTGACACTGCTTACAGTCGCCAGCTGTCGTAATACACTGTCATACTTAGGCCAGTCCATGTCTTGATGTTTCCCGAGACATAGTCCAATATCCCGCTGCAGTTAGTCATAATTTTGGCACAGGGCTGGTCAGAGGCTGACCAGATATTGGATCCACTATGGAGCATGTGACGTTACCCTTAAACAGTTCTATATCGCCATTGAACACGCAGATGAGGGCGCGGTTGGCTGGAGTGCGCCGCTTATGCAGAGCCTACTTGTTTACTTTCCCTCTTGTTGTTTTTGTACGTCTATCTTGCTTTTCTCCAGTCCAAAATAACTGTTAAGGTACCCCTCCCCCGCCCTTCAAAATAAACTAAAAAGTAGGAAACGATGTAACCGGAATGTCCCTTTGGTACGTCTAGTTTTTCTTCTCCTTTCTGTTGCGTCTATGTATTTCCAGCGCACGCACACGTACACACACACACACACACACACATACACACACACACACACACACACTCACACACACACACACACGCACACAGTCACACACACTCACACACGCACACTCTTCTCTCTTTAACCCTCTCTCTCTCTCTCTCGCACACACACACATTCTCTCTCGCTCACTCTCTCACAAATACTCTCTCACACTCTCCCTCTCCCTCCAGCCTCCACCATCTCCCAAACGTCGGTGTCTGTTGGAATAAAATGAGACGAGGGCGCCGTGAAAACGGCGGTGGCATTACAGCAAATTCTGCGAGCCCCATGTTTTACACATAATCAGGTTATGACGCCGACGAGTCACTGAGAGAATGTTCTGCTCATTCATAATTGATGGGGGCAATCAGCTAGTCGCGGGTCTCATAGTTTGGGGTGAATTAGGCCGAACCTGAAGGGACGAAACTGTTCTCTGCCCGACTCCATTTCTCTTGCTACGGGGATGAATTAGGCCAGACTTGGAAAGAAAAGAAAAAGAAGTATGGCCCGGGAGGGGGGAGGGGGGTATGAGACCCTGTCCTCTGTCCATCTCTCTTTCTCATTCTCTTTCTCTATTTGCCTGTCTGTCTATCTTTGGCCTCAAAAGCCACAAACCATAAACCATCTATCTATCTATCATCTATCTCATCTTTCTCTCTTCTGCCTTTTCTCACATTCTTTCTCCTTTCTCTCTCTCTCTCTCTTTCTCTCTCTCTCTCTCTCTCTCTCTCTCTCTCTCTCTCTCTCCCTCTCTTTCTCTCCCCCTCTTCCCCCTCTCTCTCCATCTCTCCTGCCCTTTCTCTCTTTCTCTCCATCGATCTACCCATCTATCTGTCCATCTATCTATCTATCTATCTCCCTGCTTTCTCTCTCTCTCTCTTTCTCTGTCTCTATGAAACACCTTCATTTTTGTCTTCTTTTTTAGTTCGACAAGATTCTTCTTCTGTTATTTCATCTTGTGTTTATGTCTCTTTAATCCCACCCCCCTCTCTCTCTCTCTCTCCCAATCTTTCTT
>NW_004797327.1:1686512-1688971 GCF_000002075.1 Aplysia californica | reverse complement strand
TCCCCCCCCCCCCCCCCCCCCCCCCCCCCCCCCCTCTCTCTCTCTCTCTCTCTCTCTCTCTCTCTCTCTCTCCTTCTCTCTCCCTCTCTCGCTCAACGTGTGTGTCCTGTCTTTTATCATCTACTCAGTTTTGCTTTCCCGTCAAATTATACTGAACGAAAACGACAACGTACAGCGTCATTTGGGACAATTTTCTGGAGTTTTTTCTTTCATTCTTTTTCTAGGCGGTAAGGGGGCTGGGGCGGGGGATGCGTTTTCCTTATCTTTTTGTTTCAGTTTCCATGGATTGATTAGATTTGTGTTCTCTTCAATTTCTTGTTTTGTTTTGTATTGTTTTGTTTTGTTTAATTTTATTATTGCAGTTGTGGTTGTTGATTTTAAAGGGGGCTGCGTCAATCTTAAAAGGAATTTTCAAGTGGACTTGTGTAAAATAGTGGAGTGTGGAATACGGTGACGTTTCAATTTCTTATGGATCTTGTTTTGTGAAGAATAAGAGAGTGTGCCCCCCCCCCCCAAAAAAAAAAACCCAACAAAACAAAACAAAATCAGAAATGTCTCATAACAGCATTTACTGTATGCTCGTCTATGAATGTTCTTCTTAACTCTTGAGACCACATATTGTAAAGTCAGCTGTTTACTCCGTGCACACAGCGCTCTTGATCATAAAGAAGGACATTTTCTTTCGAGGAAAGTCCGTCATGGTTCTTCACGGAGTGTGTGATGAAATGTTTCAGTTCTTTCGTTAGAAACCTCAGAATAGATCTGGTTGTTCATGATTTTTGAAGCGAAGCCTCTAATATAACCATTTTTATGATTCCCCAAGCGATCAGCCCTTTGCTGCTAGTTTTACTTTTTTTTAAAGTATGTTTTTCATGGCGCTTTAATTCCGATTTGTATCAACCGTTGTGTTAGGCTTAATTTGACGCAAAGTAAGTCGTTTTGAAGGCGTATCAACAGGCGCCCCATCAGTTTATCAGATTCAGAGGAAATGTTCCGATAAGAGTGGCACGAATTCTTACCTCATCCGACGGCAGTACAGATACATGTAACTACTTGGCGAAATTGGGCCGTTCTCCTCCCCGATTCGCTGTGTATCTTTTCCCAGCAAGTCAACTGGTCTTCATAGACGTAATAAAATTGTTAGCGCCGGCCTAATGTCTTCTGCGCTGTCATAATATCGTCTGCGTATACATGCCTTTAATGAGGTTTGCTCGTCATTTCGATCAGCATCAGTAGCGTTTGCCCTAAAAATGTGAAAGGATTTTTATATTTAGCACTCCCGAATTAAGGTTAAAGCCGTGTACCGTCTTTTGGACTCGGGCCAACTTTTTCTATTACCATCGTCTTGGTTCTTGCTGGCAGTATATGCGTGAACCATTTTATGATTTCAAGTGAATCAAGGCTCCTATTTCTAGAACAAAGGCAGCGGTCTCGAAGTGCGTTGAGTGCATGTTCTTGAATATTCAGTGAAGATGACGCTAACATGTATTTTAAGCACTAGGAGTTTTGAATCGTTTTTTTAGTTATTGGAATAGCGTCGTTTGCTCTGGGTTTTTTCTTTCTTAAAGGAAGTGGTTGGGTTGCTGTTTATTTAATTGATTAGTATTTCTTTTTGTCGATATTTTCCTCCTCTGATCTCGTGGATGAAAAGAGGACGCTTATTAAGGGAACCTCAAAAAAGGAGGAAGTGGGGTAGGGGAGGGGTGCGTATTGTACTTTGTGTATTAATACCATTAAGTACCCACATTTCAAACGGTTTTCTGTGTTTCTATTTGGGGTAGATTCATGAAGGGCTTGGTTTTTCCGAGAAACCAGTCTCTTACGGCGATAACCACGAACACTATTACGAGATAAATACAGCTGACATGAGAGAGGATTTCGCGGAGAGCTCATCGGGACGGTCTGTTTTGTTTTTAGGATTTGGTTACGGTGGTCCGTACCACGTTATCAATTGGACCGTCTGCTGACTGAAGCGTTTGTAAATACCAATTTCTAAATAAGCTGCCGCTTGCCATCACAAACGTTACGGTTTTTGGGGTCTCCCCCCTCCCCCCCCTTTCCTGAATCTTGAACTCGTCACAAAATGTATGTGTTATCAGAAAACACACAACAGTGGCTTTGGTTGTTGGAGCGATCTTCCTTTCTCATCCACCTCTTCTCCTTTTTTGTTCACTCTCTGTTCTCTCACCCTCTCTGTGTCTGTCTGTCTGTCTCTCTCTATCTCCCTCTCTCTCCCCCCCTCTATCTCTATCTCTCTCTTTCTTTTTGTATCTTCATATATCTCTCTTCCTCTCTATTGCTCTTTATCACTCTATATTTTCTATTTCCCTTTTAGTTTGTCTCTTTCTTTCTCTGCCTCCCCCCCCCTCCCATATTTGTCTCTTTTCTTTCTCTCTCTCTGCCTCTCTCTTTATTTCTCTCTCCCTCCTCTCTTGCCCATCTCCCCCCTCCCCCCTCTC
>NW_004797327.1:1683188-1684998 GCF_000002075.1 Aplysia californica | reverse complement strand
CTGCCGTCAAGCCCTCTCTCTCTCTCTCTCTCTCTCTCTCTGTCTCTCTCTCTCTCTCTCTCTCTCTCTCTCTCTCTCTCTGCTCCCCCCTCTCTCTCCTTATTATGGAGGTATGTGCACCTTTGTCCATCAAAGGTCCAGAACAAGCTAGCATGCTGCTCCCTCGTAAAAATACCCGTACACATAACGGTGTAACGTAAAACCGTGGTAAAACTAAAGGGTTGTGTGTGAATATGTTCGTGCATGGCGCAGCAAAATTCTCTTGGAGAAAATGAGTAAATTGTTTTCTTATCTTATGCCACCTTATCTAAATTTCTCTTTTTGGAGGTCGATATTATCTTATCTTATCCTTGTAGAGATAAATAAATTGCTATCTTATGGAGATCAATAAATTGTTATCTTATCTTATCTTATCTTATCTTTTACTTTTGAAGATCAAGAAATTGCTATCTTATCTTATCTTATCTTATCTTGTCTTATCTTGTGGGTGGTTGGCGGGTGCTCTGGTGTGGTTTGCTTCTTCTTTCATATCAAACATCTATCGTCCTTTTCTCTTCTCTTTCTTTTTCGTGTTTGTTCCTCTCTTGTAACACCTCTAATCTTCGGCACTTATATGACCTTATTGTTTTGTTGTTTTGCAAGTGCCGTAAAACTCTTACTAAAACTAAAACTAAAAAAATTATCTTATCTTATCTTAATGTCTTCCACCCTCCAGGTACACCTGTACTTCAGCTGCCTGCCAGAGGAGCGCGTGCCCTACCTGAACAGCGTGGGTGAGAAGAACCGGATCCGCCAGCTCCTGCAGCAGCTGCCCCCGCACGACAACGAGGTGCGCTACTGCCACGCCCTCTCGGAAGAGGAGCGACACGAACTGCGCATGTTCAGCGCGCAGCGGAAGCGAGACGCTCTCGGAAGAGGAAGTGTCCGGATAATGGGGCAGGACGCAGCAGACGCGGCTTGCTATCAGGTGAGGGAAAAGCCAATGCTTTTTGGGTACTCTTAAAACTATAGGAAAAGACCCCCAAATGCAGTTTTTGGGACACCCGAATAGACATAAAGGTCTGGAACATCTAAATCTAACTCTCTATGGCAAAACTGAAGAAAAACGCGGCAGGGGTAGGCCCAGAGCAACCAATTTCGAGAACATAAACACTTGGGGAACAGGGAAAGATAAGGGTAATGTAGCTTTTTTAAGAGCACCCGAGCAAAGGAATGAATGGAGAACCATGATCGCCATGATGATGATGATGATGATGATGATGATGATGATGATGATGATGATGATGATGATGATGATGATGATGATGGCGATGATGATAATAATGTATAGATTTTATGCGGTTTTCAATGCTTTAATGTTACTCAGAAAGCCCTGTCTGATAGGATAGGACACTTAAAATGACACCAGAACATTGTGAAACTGGTGCTTGAAGGAAGGGTGTTGGGCAGGAGCCAGGGGTAGAATAAGGGTAACATGGATGGACAACATTAAGACATTGACTGGCCTTGGTATAGCAGAATGGGCAGCGGCAGCTCGCGCTCGTGAAGGCTGGAGGGTCATTACACGTTAAAATCTGAGTTCAGAGATGACACCCCACAGGTATTCAGGTATTCTCTGATAGGACTAAGTCGTATAGGACCTCTGGCTCTACAAACTGGGTGTTGGTCGGATGCTTACTGAACAGGGTTTTTATCGAAATAAAGAAAATGTATTTGCCAACTTCCGTTAAAAACTTAGCTGAGTGTATTGAGATTGCTGGAGGTCGCCAATGAACTAGATGAATTAAGGATTTCACACAACACCCCCCCC
>NW_004797327.1:1677065-1681227 GCF_000002075.1 Aplysia californica | reverse complement strand
GGAGAAGAAGAAGAGTTTTTTGTTTGTTTGTTTGTTTGTTCGTCTGTCTTTGTTTTTTTTAAGGGGAAGAGCATTTCTTATGGCTGTCCGACGTTGCCCTGATCCATTTTCTGTAATTGTTTTTGTTTTGTTTCTTTGTTGGCTGTTGTTTCCCAGTCGTGATTTCCTAACTCTTTTTCGCCAGTAAAGCCTCGGTATAACGTACCTGGCTTAAAATGTACTACCGACTCTAACATTTACTTTCTGAAGCCGTTAGTCCCTTCTAGCATTTTTACTCTTTTCAGTTGATATTATGTAGGCCTACCTTGGCTGAGACGTTCACAATCTTGGGTCCGATCAAGGAGTATCACGGGTTGACTCTACGTTGTTTCGATATTATGGACCCTGATTTTTTTCTTCTTTAAAAAAAAGATTTAAATCTGCCATTTGACTTTATCACCAGAAAGATCGTTCCTCTGCTGTTCGTTTTCAGTTTGATATTACTAACGGCTTTTATTTGTGTCTGTTCTAAGACCCGAATTGACCACCAAGACTGACCAGTATACTTGTATGTGTCTCTGTCTCGACACCAAGAATGACCAGTTAACTTGTATGCATGTCTCTCTCCCGACAGATCATCTTTGCGGACGAGTGCACAGAGGCAGAGGGCAGCAGCTGGCACATGAAACACTTCTGTTGCCTGGAGTGTGACCGCCAGCTGGGGGGTCAGAGGTACATCATGCGCGAGGGCCGGCCCTACTGCTGCTCGTGCTACGAGAACATGTTCGCCGAGTACTGCGACACATGCGGCGAGCACATCGGCGTGGACCAGGGACAGATGACGCACGACGGGCAACATTGGCACGCCTCTGAGACCTGTTTCCGCTGCCACACCTGCCAGACCAGTCTGCTGGGCCGGCCTTTCTTGCCCAAGCACGGGGTGATTTACTGCTCCGCGGCATGTAGCAGGGCGGGCTCCATGACGACGCAGACACCACGAAGGCCAGAGGATTATCTGGTGAACATGCAGGAGGCTAGAGTTAGCTCCCCTGTGAGTCACGTGATGCAGGAAGGCCGGGCTGGGATACAGGAAGTGCTGAGACAGCAGTATACATTGCCGGATAGTCTCCCTTCTTCAGATCGTGACCAGGGTTATGCTACAAGCAGTAACAGTGAGGTGTACGCTCCTGGTATGTTTGAGGTGCACGCTGAGGCGGGGACAGAGGGGGAGGAGGAGGAGGAGGAGCCTGTCTACACACTCAACGTTGACGGACTGGTGGACGCACTGCCTCTACAGGAAGCCAAGCGGCGGAATCGGCTGTCCCAGTTTTCCATGCCGGACTTGAGTCAGGGCGAGCCTGAGCTGGAGGCGGAGTCAACGGCCGGACAATCTGAACACAACAGCGACCCATTGAGTCCCAGTAACAACAGCCAGCCCAGTCAGTCTGGGTCGGAGAAGAATATGAGCGTACATTATGCCTCGGTGAGCGTGCCCCATCACTACCCAGCCGACGACCCCAACACTCTCATGTCTCCGGCAGCCATGATGATCATGCACCCGAGTAACGGTCACCACTACCACCACCACCATCATCACCACCACCAGCAGCAACATCAGGAGATGCTACGACAACACAGCTTCCACCACCACAACAACAACCACCATATGGTCGACCCACACTTGAACGGGTTTCATCACCAAAACATGACAGGTTTTCCGCTTCAGCAAGGAGGTCACCCAGTGTATCGCCAAGCCACTCCAGCTTCAGTGAGGTCCTACCCTGAGTTGCCAAACACCCGGATCTCCGAGCCGAGGGAGCCTCTTGTTCTCCCGGATTCAGCGAGACCACCTCTTCCCCTCCCACGCAACGCGGCCGGTATACCTCTCCCAGACAGCACCAAGATGAACCCAATCACCCGACCGCCCAGCGGGCAGGCTCGAAGCCCTAGACCCAATGGTTGCCCCCGTAGTCAGAGCTTTGAAGGTCGCCCCGGCAGCACCTCGGCTCAGAGCGGGTCCAACATGAGCAGCTCGCGTTCCCATGGCAGCAGCAGCCACAGCAACCACCATCACAACCACCACAGCCACCAGTCATCGCATCAGCACAGCAACAAGGCTGGGGCCACCAAGACTCAGCAGCGCCCACCAGTGCTGGATAGCTCTGCAGCTGACCGGTTTATGTTCGGAAATTTTGACGACGACAGATGCAGCACCTGCTCTAGTTCCACCGACTCTGATGAGTTTGACTATTATTATCACTTGTCGCCTCGCGCCAGTAACAAAATCTCTTATGTGGACGACATGGGCATTGGTGGCACTGCTAGGAACCATTCTTCAGTCCAGGGCAGGAGTCGCCGGCATCGACAGAAAAACAAACAGTGCACCATTCAGTGACATATGCGTTCCTTTGAGAACTGTACATCTCTTCATTTCACCGTGTATATATATATATATATACACTATATAAGCATTTTGAAAATCTACCCACAGTGTCTGGTGTAAAGGTAAGGCTCTTTTCCCTGTTGCGTGTGACAGTATGAGTTCGATTCCTCTGTGGGGAAGTTATTTCATCGAATATCTCCATCTGCCTGTGAGGGTGATGTATTCCACTCATCTGGAGTTGGCCCAGACAGTCAGGCTGAAGCAACCCACCTCCTGAATGATCTGAACTGTGTTGAGGAGTGTGTTCCACTTACAGTCAATCGCCCTCCCACCAAGGCTTGTGTGAGACAGGAGGAGATGCTGAAATAATACTCAGTGTGTACTCATCCAAATGTCTTTTTTGTGTTTTGAACTTCGTTGCAGGTGACACGGATCTCTTGCTTGTCTTTTCTTGTGATACGGAGTTTGTTCTGGTGTGCAAGTGTGTGACATTTGCTTAGCTTTAGCTTGCTACACAGACCCTATCCCAGCGCATTATGATGCCCTTGTGATACAAAGGTGTACAAAATATCCTCAAACTTAATGTCAGTGGTGTACCATACTTTTTTTTTCGGGTGTACCATACTTCTTCTGGTATCACACACGCTGCAAGTGATTCTCTGTTGTTAAAGTGCACTCAAATTTGACTGGTCTTTGGAATACAAACAGGTTCACAAATTAATTGTGTGATTGTCTTGTCATATGTTAATAATTTCAGTACCTACAGTAAAATGGCTCCCTGTTGTGTAAATATGATTAATATGATAAATCTGTTTGATTTATTCAGCTTCTTCTGCTTCTAGTTGCTGTGGTGGATAGCATTGTAGCCCAAGCCTCTCTGTATAGCTAGGAAGCGCATCAATGTGATCGTTTGTATCTGAGCTGGCCAATTGCCCTGTGTCGTTTGTTCTGTGGTAGTTTCAATGCAAACGACTTTTTGACAGTCTGCTCATTTTCTTACAAAAGTAGGCAGGAAAGTGAACAGACTCTGGTCTTAGCTCGTTGATGTTGCTAAGTCTAGTTGTTGGTACTTTCTGTTGTTTGTACTTTTCTTTAAGGCAAGTCATCTTTGTGTAGTCGTAGGTCAAAATGTGTGCTAGTAATTTTGAGACTGTTGGAATGTTTTAAAGTTTGTTTTTGGGAGGGAGGGGGGATCCAGGGATGGTCATGTGATAAGCTGAATCATTTTTTTCTTTAAATCTGTACAAAACTAGGCAAAAGGAGAAGTTCTACGTTTGTTTGCTTTTTGGTTTTAACATGATTGACCCATTCTTTTATGTTGACAGTAGGCTACTTGCAAATCTATGCTTATGAAATCTAACTGAAGTCAAACGTACTGCTGATTCTTTTTTTGCTAGTGATACATGCTCTGCTTTGAGTCTGGAATGTAGTACCATTGTAAGAAAGAATACCATGATTATTCTAAAACCTGAAATAGATTCTCTTGGTCTATGTTCTTAGAATCAGTTTTTCCCTGGATGTGAAGACAAATCTTCACATGCTTGAACTATTAATGTACTTGTACATTTGATGTGTATAATATGTTCAGATTTCATGATGTGTATAATATGTTCATATATGAATATTTCATACCCAATGTTGTAATAATGCATCCAAAACCAGACCACATTTTCTCATGTAATGTACAATGCCTGGCCTCAGCTAGCTTATGAGTACATAATCATCCTAGGACTTTGTGCAATATTATGAGCTGAATTTTGGGTTACAGTGGTGATGCATATATATATATATATATACACA
>NW_004797327.1:1675205-1676909 GCF_000002075.1 Aplysia californica | reverse complement strand
TGTGTATATATGTGTATGGAAATATATATGTTCTAAAAGGTTTCCCTGAAACTAATTCACTGATGTTTTCTAATTACTGCTAAATAATGATGTTTATGTCACTTGTGGCCATTTGCAGTGTTTAGGTGAACTTACGGTTTTTGCATTAAATGACCATTATTCATCAGGTGCTGTGAGTTTGCTGGTTGTTTCCCTTTATTTGGAGCAGAGATTTTGGAGACTCCCGTCAATCATTGGAGTGGAAACGTTTCTTCCCTCCTGCATAATTGCATTCTTTGGAAAAAATGAGGATAGTGTGTTTGTTGGTGTATGAGCGTGTATGAAACTTGTGAAGTGAATTTTGGTAATTCAAGAAGTGGCATGCCCTCTTATCACAACTTTCTAGTTTTTTGGAACTTACCAAGGCTTCACTGTCAGTGTCAGGGTAAAAATGTTGTGGGTATATTATTTCTGTTGATCGTTGAGGAATTCAATTTCATTATTCCTTGTATGATTGTTAATTGAAAACGTTTTTGGATGAATGCAGTCTCTTTTTCTTTTTTCTTTTTCTTTTTTCTTTTTTTTTGACAACCCAGTCAACACTATGAAGTCTACTTATTCCTGTTTTCTTTTATGAAAGATATTTTTTTCTTCGTTGGCTTTATTAATAATAGTCACAAAAAAGGTTTTGCATTGGTGAATACCTCCAGCATTAAATAAGTCTTTTTTCCTCAGCATTATAAATTCTGTTATCAACAAACAGTTCGGAACTGTGGTAACAGAAAGTAACTTATGTTATGGTAAAGTATTACAACAGGACAAAGATTTTCAAAGGAACATTTCTTATGTGTATGAACTCTTGGGGTAGGAGAGTATGAGTGGGGGTGAGGTTTTGTTGAAGAGTGTGTTTGCTGACGTAGCACTGGCTTCTTTTGAGATTCTCAAAGGCAGTGTGAGTTTATTTCCTTGTCGTTTGTATGAATAAAACTTTATGCCAGGTTTAATTTGCATGTCTTGTGTGGTCCTGTTGAGGATGAACTGATACCATTAATTATTGACCTTTATGGCAGTGATGAAAAGAAAACTGTGAAATTTGATTTCTAATTTGATACCTTGATTCCCTGAATATATCGATATTTTGTTTCCACTGCATTGACTGACCCTTCAGCCTTATCCTATACATCAGTTCTGTTCTGTACTTCTGCGTCAGTTTTGTTTCCTTGGCTTGAATGGTTTTTATAGAAGGGCACATTGACAGAATTCAGCATCATGCTCTCTGAAAATTAATAATTTTATTTTGTGTATCGTTAAAAGAAGTTGTTTTTTTCTCTGTTTGTTGGTCAATTTGTGGAATTTTTTACCTTCTAGGAGTTTTTTTTTTCAATTAAAGCCCCCTCTCACATCTATTAACTTAGTAGTAATAATAATATCCAATCATGATACAGAAAATAAGTTTATGGCAAGAGGGGAAAATAATGCATTACAAGAGTTCACTAGTTTCGGGAAATAAAGAGTTGAAGTTGAAAGAGTCCCAGGTTTAAAAAAAAAATTGTTGTATAATAAAATTTCCTAGAGGTAGCCACTAGGTCTATCTCTGTGTGTTGCTGTTTTTAATGAAGAGACATTAATTAATGCCAGAAATTATGTATGTGTGTGTGTGTATGTATGTATGTATGTGTGTGTGTGTGTGTGTGTGTGTGTGTGTGTGTGTGTGTGTGTGTGTGT
>NW_004797327.1:1672487-1674916 GCF_000002075.1 Aplysia californica | reverse complement strand
GGGGTGTTCCTTACCAAGTTGATGTGAATCATGATGCTCTAAAAGGTTGGGGGAAAAAATGAAAAGAAAAGATTGGCAGAACAATTATTATAGACCACATTTTCTTGGTCTAAAATTAAGACAGTTAAGTTGGACGATATTAAATTGTAGGCCTACAACAAGCTAAAGTTAACACAGACTGCTAGAAGCTTGATTAGAACAGGTTCTATTTAATGAGTGTACATGTGCATTTTGGTTGACGTCAGTTAGGGGGGGGGGGATCCTGGAAAAGATGACAGAAGATGAGAAGGGTGGAGGAGGGTGTCATTTTTTGGCCAAATATTAGCTGATGCCATTTGTGAATGGTCCCTAAGGAAGCAAGCGCATTTGGGTTATCTTATGAAGTAAGTCGCTGGTTAGATTGGTTAGTTCAAAACTTCTGAACGCCTGTCCACATATCATATTACTCCTCAACTCACTTGTCTTTTCTCTGAGTGACTTTTGTTCTGTTCTTCACTAGAATCAAGTCATTATACGGTGTACAGAACAAAAAACAGAATTATTTTTTCATGATTTCGTTCTGTTTTATTTTTTTTGTTTGTTTTAGATTAACTTTCCTTTTTTTTTAAAGCGTGTGAAATGTTTGACAATATGCCAAGACCACTGCATGCAATGTGTAGAGAAGTGTGAAAACAGCTGTGCAATCTTTTCATTTAGTTCCTTAACCGGGTAGTTCATCCATCTTTTTTTCTTTTATACAAGGGAATCAAGGATTTGTATTACTTCTTGATTCTGATGTCAGCATTGGTAAATAGATGACTTTTGAACTACTTCATCTGTATGTGTAATCTCGACCAGTGGTAATTCTGTTTCTCAAATGGTTGTATTGAATGTATCATCCACTTTCTCTGGTCAGTGAGATGGAAATGTTTCGAATATTGTCACTGTGGATATCCTTGACTTGCCTTATTATGTTACGCCGCCCTGGCTCCTTCTCAGTTTGGTTAGACCTTTCAGTCTTCATATGATAAAGGTTCCCCATTGTTGTTATTTTGCAACTTCAGACTCGTGATGATCCAGTTTGTGTTACCGATGTGTTACTGTTCTCATGTGTTACTGATGTGTTACTGGTGTGTTACTGAAGTATGTACTGTGGGCGTAGGCGACATATGGCAGCATGATTAGACCATCTGGACTGTTGGACTTTTGGTGTAGTTTAAGTTTAAAAAAAAAGCATATTGGCAAGGTAACAGCTGTTTTGTATTACTTAAAATAACAAGACAGACTGGCTATAAAAACAAAGGGAAAGAAACGAAGTAGGACTCAACTTGTGGCGCTATCCAACCTTTTACTGTCTGGGGCTTCCCTTCTTTAGGTTATTTATAGGGAATTTATCCACAGGAAAAAGACACTTAGTTGAAATAAAGAACCTTTTATGTTTCGTTTAGAAAACAGAAGCTCACTGGCGAAATACCAGTATTTTGTACCGTGAAAGAATAAAACAGATAGACACCAGAGGGAAAGAAACAAAAAGTGGCCTACAAGTGGCCCTCTCCAGCCACTCGTGAAAAGATTCTTGAAAGGAGGGAGTCCGTTGTGTAGAAGTTATCACACAAAGTTTTGGCGTTCACTTCCTGATACTGGCGTCTGTGCTGTGACTCGTCATTAGGCGTTTCACTGTCGCACGCAGGAGACCCGAGGATCCGAGTTCGATTAACGACGAGTGCAGAGAATTTTTATTGAGTATCTCGGTCTTTATCCTTGGATGATGTATCCCTCGCAGCCCGGGTTGGCTCTGACATGCAAGGCCAATTTATTAAAATAATCTAAATTGTGTCGATGGGGTTGTAAAAACACCTACATAAAAAAACCCCAACCCAAAACTTTCTAATAAAGTGAAACTTTTGCCTTTTGGGTATACAGCAATGTGCATTTTATATCTGGCCGGTTTATGGGGTTGACGACATAATGTTAGTTTTTGTCTTTAGAAAACAAAACAAAACAACCACAACAACCAACACAAATGCAATGCGTTTGTGTGCAGGCAACCCGTCAGCTCTGTTGAGCTCTATTTGAACAGAGGTTCCAATTGGCTACTACATATATGTGTTTTCACACAAATCTGTGCACACCCACTCCATTTTC
Organism: Aplysia californica; assembly: GCF_000002075.1. Lineage (NCBI taxonomy): Eukaryota > Metazoa > Mollusca > Gastropoda > Aplysiida > Aplysiidae > Aplysia > Aplysia californica. The sequence continues at coordinate 1,672,792 of NW_004797327.1, read as the reverse complement.
CTCACCTTTCGATGTTTTTTTAAAAAAGTCGTTCAGTAACATTTGATTATACCTACAGTGAAGTTAAAGAATTTTTGCAAGGGCTGAAGTAAATTTTTTTTGGAGAAAAGTAAACTTGGTCCCCACTTTTAGCTTATACGACCGACCAAGTACGCTCATCCGGGGTCTCCACTCTCTGAGGTGTCACATTAATTGGTTCCCCGTGACGTCATTCCCGATTTCCTGAAAGAGGATTCTAAAAATGTTTTTGTTGGTTTGTTTGATTTGGGGTTGTTGGTTTTTGTTGTGTTTTTTTTTTTGGGGGG
>NW_004797327.1:1651246-1671362 GCF_000002075.1 Aplysia californica | reverse complement strand
AGAGAGAGAGAGAGAGAGAGAGAGTACTACATTGCAGGTAGGCCCGAGAAGCACCGTTTAACTACCTTACTGGAAAAGCTAAGAAAATCTATCCAGCTAAAGGGATTTGAAAACAACATTTCTCTATCTATTTATTTATCATACGTACACAAACACACACACACACACAAACACAAACACACAGACATCTTCATACACAAATGAATTCAATACGTTCACCTTACAGTATTGCTATTTTCTAATCAGTTTGAAGTGATGACAAAATCAGTGTCTCAAAAACAGGACAGCATAACCTTTCCACCTGAAGTTTACAATTTGCCTTCTTTGTCGAAAAGGAAGGATGGTGAATAAAGCCTGATTTGAACTTCCTTGTTCAGTATTTAGCATATAAAAATATTGGACATTCACCAATATTAACACTGAAACAACATCTCCTAAAAAATTCCACCGGAGATTTTCCTTGCAAATAAAGACATGATAACAATGAAAATGGCGTTTTCTTTTGGTATTCAAGAGCTATGTTTACAAAGCACTCTCAAGTTCACACCGGACTTATTGAACTCTACTCGTGTATATTCAACGTAACATACTCCTATTATCTTCTATCTTCCGCAAGCAACTGCAAAGAGCTTAACCGATACACCAAAGATATTGGTGAACATCTTATATAAGATAAAAGTCGTAAATTGACATGGTTGATAGCTCTTCATCAGTACCTGTACTCTTGACCTGCCGAGTATCTTGGCATGATTTCAACATCGTCCAAGTTAATACCCACTGTGAGGTGCCAGTCTGATCCATTGGATTCAGTCCACCTCCCTGACTCAGTCAGAGCGAGCGAGCAGGCTTTTCTTCTTGGAAGAGCAAAAACTAATATTTAGGCACATTATGACTGGCTCCATTTGAAGTAACCTTGAAAAAAAAAACGCTTTTGATTTTGAAAGTCGCGGCAGAATTTATTAGAATTCGGTCGTATTGTGCTGAAATGGTAGCTTTTGCCCGTCCATGAAGAAAAAAAATCTTGCTGACCCCGACAGAAACAAATGGATCATATTGGCAGTGTGCACTGTGTACAAGGAGGGTATAAATAATAATTATGAGGCATTGTGGTGAAGTCAGGCGCTCTTCAAAATAATGCAATCGAAGAACCCAACACTTTCCCGTCGGTATGGTAATTTTGGCCCAGCACCGTTCATTTCAATTTGAAAACACTTTTCTGGTTTATTTTACTGAAAAGCGTTAAACAAAGGCACAAAGAGTGTAAATTTTCAGTTTTTAAGGACCTTCAAGCTGTGGAAGTCACCAAACTTTGGCGGCCATTTTCTCGTTAAGTTTACCTCTGAAATCAGGCGACTCCGACATCCTTCAGAAGCAAATATCTCGACTTCTATTCAAGATAGGTGGGTATTTTTTCACCAAAAGCAAGACAAATGAACATGATTTAAGGCAAAACTAATAACACTACACGCAGAAAAATTGACGAGTGCCCGATTCCTCTGCGCTGTGACAAATATCATTCTAAGGTCCTTGTGTGGGTTATTAGATCCGCCCATCTGACTAGACGGCCAGCTCACTTTTTCTTGTATTAACTCTTAACCCTTCCGCACAGCAAGCGCACGCCTCTACCTACCCGGGGGCTCATGTGGCCTAGAGGCTAAGGTGTTTGCCTCTCATTCAATAGGCCCGGGGGTCGAATCCGGATAGCGAAGGGAAAAGAACATTTCTCCTTTGGTTATTTTTTTCCTTTCATATCCTTTGCTGCTCTCTAACAATGTTCTATCAGAGATCTGTTTCTATCGTCTGCTTTCGACTCCCCTTTCTACCCCCGCTCCCTCACCTCCTTTGCCCTTCCTCTGGGCTCCTGACTCTTTCTGCAGCCTTTCTACTGCTACTCCTTGGCTCCCTCTTACTGCTGTCTTTCAGCCACACCCATGATCTTATGGTAGGAATGATCTACACCTAGCCTTCTCAGACAAGGGCAATAAACAATCTCTGAGGTCCTGTGTGCAAGTGGTACACGATAAAGGTCCCTTGGTAGTCCAAGATCGAAAAGAGTAGGCTTCGGTCGTCACCCGGGGAAAATTCCCAATTTCCTACCAGCAGTCGCGAGCACCGTAAAACCTCTACTAAAACTAATTTTCTACAAATTAAAAAGTTTAATGTTTAATGTGTCCCGTGCATTCATATGACCTTAGGTAGTAAAACACTTACCCCCCCAAAAAAACCCCAACAACACACACAAAAGAACACAAAAAACAAACAAAATAAAAAACAAAAACAAAAACAAAAACAAAACATCAACTACAAAAGAAACAAAACAAAAAAGAAACCCATCTCTATCTGAGCCTGAAGTGTTCTGGAAATGTGCGGATTTGAAATCTCTTTTAACACTATGAGTTATAAGCTCGAATTCGGCAGGACCTAAGAGTTTAACGGATGCGGATTCTCTAACGGTCTGCCTCGATGTTCCTGTTCTAGTTAACGGTCTACCATAAGACCAGTTCACCAACTGTTCCAATTAATGGTCTACCAGCCTACTACAATCCATAATATTAAATACAGAACTTTCCTCTGAGACTGTCGTTGGCGGTATGAACAATGTTTTGGTGTTTGTGCTTTGTCGCGGAAGAGTGATAGGGAAGGGGACCCTGGCTCCCTTATTTCATAAAAAAGTACTGTAGTGCATCAGGGTATGGGAGACTTATAAAGTTATCCTGGGTAGGCCTTGCCATTGAATGCATCATTGCAGTAGACTGTCACTGTCAGGTAGACCGTGGTCATTTTTGTGGATGGTGTTTTACGGCGCTCGCAACTGCATAAGGTCATATGAGCGCGTCGGACACACTAAACATTTTCACTTGGTAGGAAATTTGGAATTTTCCCTGGGTGGCGGCCGAAGCCTACTCTTATCGATTTTTGGACTACCTAGGGATCTATAACGTGCGCAACTTGCACATGGGACCTCCTAGATTTTTCTCCCTTTTCCGAGAGGGCTAGGTCTAGATCTTTCCTACCATAAGATCAAGGGTGTGGCTGAAAACACACTTTAAGAAGGAGCCCACTATAAAGGCTGCAGAAAGAACCAGGAGTTCAAAGGAGGGGGCAAAGGTGGTGAGGGAGTGGGGGCAGAAAGTGGAGACGAAGGCAGACGACAGAACATTGTTAGAGAGCAGGAAAAGACGTGAAAGGAGAACATTATAGAGAATAAAATATTCCGTCGCTATCCGGATTCGAACCCGGGACCTATTGAATGAGAGGCAAACAGCCCATTTTCATATGAGCGCGTGGTCCCTTAACCTCTAGGCCACCCCCATCCCCCCTGACCGTGGTCGGTCTGTGGGGACTTACAGTAGACCGCTTTATTGAAGGGGATCATCAAGTGGACCAGCACCCTTAAACGTTAATCGTCTATAGAACTACGCTATGTGGATGGAGTCTTGAAAACTCCCAAAGCAACTTAAAAGTACAGACATCGTAGCTTTGTGGATTCGAACTAGAATCTTCTGCACTGAAGTTTGGCGTTTCACCGACTGAGCTAAAAGTACTCCCTACAAGGTGTCTAAATGAAGACGCAGTTGAAACTGCTCTAACGGCTGAATGTCCGAACAATAACCTGTGCTAACCACCACTTTCCAATCCCCCCACCCTTGCAATACCCCCCCCCAATGTAATACAAACCACCACATTCCACTTCCCCCCTTGCAACACAAACCACAATTTTCCCCTCCTGCCTTGTAATAATTATAAACCCTCACTTTCCACCCCCCCCTTGCAATTTTAAAAATCTATTATTATAACACTTTTCATGATGTCCATCTGTCTAAATCAACCCTTCACCCCCCCCCCCCCTCACCCCGGGCGGTGCCACTGACTGAAGTGTCCTTAGGCCATTCCCAAAGGGCAGACATTTCTTGTTCTTCTGCTCAGTAGAATTGAAAATGGGCTGATTCAACAATGTCATGCCTGACCTACAACAGGGAACCGCTGCTTTTTGTTTCCTAATCCTTACTATCGTCATTTTTTTTCTACTTCTTTTGTATGTTTGTCACACTCTTGTGACCCGCTATTTCCGGGGTGCCTTGAAAGTCGAACCAGACTTTGTGCTGTTGAAGCTAGAGAGGTGAGCAGAGTAAGCCATATGACCTTAAGCAGTTGCCAGCCCCGTAAAACCTCTGCTAAAAACCAAAAAAAAAACAACCACTCCACTTCTTCCCTCAGCTATAGGGTCAAGGCCCCACGAATCAAAGGGTTAATGCTGGGCTATTGTAGGATCAGGTAGATCATTTTAGATAAAACTTTGTGGACAGTTTCAGTTCTATTTTCAGTTTCAGTTTCATTTCAAGTACAGAATAAACATGGTCTTCGTTATATAATAACAAAATCCACAGGGTAATATCTCTTCCCTTCTACACGAGACGTTCACTCTGTCCCGAACATCTCAGTCGAGAACAGTGCACCACATTGAAATTGTATATATTTTACAGACTCGTGAAGTTTTGAACTGAGGTTTTACTCTTGGAAGGGCAAAAATGTCATCGATCCTCAGTCTCCTTGTGTTGGCAGCAGTCGTGGGATGTATCAGTAAGTGAATAGATAGATATATAGGCAGATAGATAAATAGATAGATAGATGGTGGCGTCGGTGGCCTAGTGGTTAGGCAACCAGACTCGTTATCGTGAGGTTGCAGGGCCGGGGGTTCGAGCAGCGGGCCCGATGTTGTGTCCTTGGGAAAGGCACTTTACACGTATTTTCCTCACTTCACCCAGGTGGAAATGGTTACCCAGCCATAGACAGCGAAAGAATATGTCAGTATGCTAGTGTTTTAGCGCCTATAAAAGGCTGCTTGCACTGTATGCTTCCCAGGAAGTTGAGTTGGTTACAGAATGCTCTCAGGTCTGCTGGGGTAATAGTATAGATTGTGAAGCGTACAGAGCTTGCTGTTGAGCGGGGATTTGCGCTACACGATTGCTATCTACTCTAAGGGGGTGTTGGAATAAATGGGATGTGTGGTCCAAAATTAATTAAAGTAGGAACAAATTTGTTTTATTTCTCCTTCAGTGAATACAAGAACAAGAGATCGTGAAATTTTAGTGATTTTGTAAGTTACTGTGACAACCTTTCCCATTTAGGAACAAACCAGTTTCATTAAAAAATATAAACCAATGTACAAAGTTTAAAAAATGCACAGAAAATTGACGTAGCCAAACCGGTACCGGTGCTAACACGGAGGGTAATTTGCCATTGAAAAAAAAAGAAGTTTCATTCAAATATCTAATCTAGATCTAGATTTTTCATGTTTCACATGATCGTCGGTCGTGGCAAGCTGGAAAATAATAAACGGGGGGTAAGGAATACGGAGCGTGGGTGGACGCTTATTCAATACCTTAGAGTATTATTATTATAGATAGATAGATAGATAGATAGATAGATAGATAGATAGATAGATAGATGGATAGATAGATAGATAGATAGATAGATAGATAGATAGATAGATAGATAAGTAGGCAGGCAGATAGAGAGTCATTTTTGTAATGAGTTGTGTTGAGCGCCTGAAAGGCTGCTATCTCTCTTGATAATAACAGTTTCCTGTGCATTATAAGTTATTCATATATTATATTAGTGGATTTTTATAGCAATGTATTCGTTATTTGACAGTGCATGTGGTGATGTAGGATTGGTACAAAAATAGTAAGTTTGTGTCTTCTTCAAAATTAGATGGTTTTCAATTCTCCATGATTGGCTTGGTCTTTTTCTACTGGACATTGTTTCTCCTTCTGGGGTCTGTAACACTTCGTCAACCCTCGAACGTCAACAACAAAGGAAGTTTTTCTCCTGAGCGTTAGATCTACGTGTAAACCGTTCTCAGAAAAATTTCCTCACTCCGTGTTCGAGAATAACAAGCTTGTGCATACATGTGTTTCTCCCATAGATGTACACTAAAGTCACTAGATACAGTACGCCCCTCTCTCGCCTTGCTGCGCGATGGCCACATTTGACAGCGGCGTCCGCCATGTTTTTGTGGCAAGTTGTGTGAAGGAGTTCATGCTAAAGCAATGGGCTAGGCATGTTTTCTCTCTCTCTCATACGCGACAGGCGAGGCTTGGTCTTTGTTGATTTTTTTTTTTACATGGGCGCCGTTGCGTACTATATCTAAATTACTAAATTGCAGTAATACGGCGTTCTTTCTACAACTAGATCTACAAATAAATGTATTACTAAATAGATAGAGATAGAGATATGGGCTTAAAAAAAACAAACAAAAAAAACAACAACCTTTATTTCTTCTTCAGCACTTTATCTACGAGGTGGTTTATTTCTTATTGACCGAATCAAAGCGTATAGGGCCTATAGAACTTCTAAAAAGAAGTATGAAAAGATGTGGGTGTCATGGGACTCTCCCTTAACCACCCCACCCTCTCTCTCCTCCCGAATCCCAATACCAACACCCCACCCCCCGGCCCCCCTCACCCCCTCAGATATATGAGTTTGGCATTAAATTAAATCAGGATGAGCCATAGGAAAAAAAAATTCCAGAGTTTTTCAGCCTTTAGGTGTAGGAGTGCAATGAAGCTCTTGGTAAAGCAAATTCAGACAAACAAATGATGAATACATGTACTGGTATTTTTAAAATCGAGTTAACTTTCCCTTGTGACATTTGAACAGGAAACTGTATTTTTCATTCATATGTTCACTTTTTAAAATAGTATACTAAATTATAAATAGTGTTTTCTTATGTCGGTATTAAACTGGTTTATATTGATTTTAAGAACTAAATTAGACAATATACACCACTTAAACTAAAGCTCCTTCTATTGCTGTTTTAAGTAAGTCTAATTTTGGACTTTAGTAAAACAACTGTGGCAGCTCTGGACTCACTAAAGATTAAAAAAAAGTGAACTTAAATGTTGTTTTGTAGCCTAGTCAATTGCTTTTCTACTCAGTGTAGTGATAACTGAAACAAAAACCTTTACTAAGTGTTTTTGGACAACATTCAATAAAACAAAACAATAAAAAGTACACTGTTTCACTTAGTTTGATAAAGAAATTTTCTGCCCATTGTGAAAAAGATCTAGCTGCTAGTCAACCTTAGCTTCACATGGCCCAGAACCTTTCTGATGGCTCTTTATGTTTTAAAAAAGAAACCCGGAGTGACTATTTGTGTCTATAAGTATAAGACATATTATGCACTAAAAATAGATGATGTAATAAAAGAAAACACATCACTGAACTGCCTGATAGAACCAGTAAGACGTTAATCCAGAAAGGGACAAGAGGTTTCACATGCTTGTACCTTTAAGAGAATCACTTTGAATCAAAACATAACGTTAGAATCAAATAAAACACGTAAGACTAAGAGCAGAGACACGCCCACTCACATGTAAACAAACTTTTTAGCCACATTAAAAATGGCCGCCAACAAACTCAAATGTGTCCGTGTCACGTAACCTCGTACGGACTCTAGTTTAAAAGGAGGTAACTCTATGGTTTCTCCCAGCTCTTGCTCGTGTGGGCGACCACATAGAGAAAGCCGTTCGCTCACGCTCATGTAAGTTATTTTGTAAGCGCACTGCCTGAGAGCCGGGGTCCACAGCGTCAGCACTCACACGTTCTTAATTTTTTTTTTTTTTTGCGCACCAGACCTTGATCTAGAGAAATGGCGTTAACAAGGAAGAAGAAATATTTTTATGGTGGTGGTTGAAGAGGAGGTATAGTATATGCAAGTTCACCGCCTATTCTGGGTACATCCCATGCAAAGAACGAGGCAAAACTGGAGAATTTAGAATGTTGCACCAAATTCTTGATGATAACGAAACATGCTTAGCATATTTTCGCATGACGAAGGCAAGCTTCCAAAGCCTTTTGGAATTATGTGGACTACATATTCAAAAGCAGAATACGAACCAGAGGAAGGCCATTCCACCAATTGAAAGGCTGACAGTTACACTGCTGTGAGATGCTGCTGCTGCTGCTGCTGCTGCTGTTGTTGTTGCTGCTGCTGCTGCTGCTGCTGCTGCTGCTGCTGCTTGCTGCTTCTGTTGTTGTTGTTCTTTTTTCTTCTTTATCTTCTTTTATTTGTTTTTGTTTTTGTAAAGTGTTTTACGGCGCTCGCAACTGCATAAGGTCATATGAGCGCACGGGACACACCTAATGTGTTCAGTTGGTAGGACATTTTGAATTTTGCCCGGGTGGCGGCCGGAGCCTACTCTTATCGATTTTAGACAACCAAGGGATCTTTAACGTGCGCAACTTGCACACGGGCCCTCCGAGATTTTTCGCCCTTGTCCGAGAAGGCTAGGTGTAGATCTTTCCTACCCGAAGATCAGCGGTGTGGCTGAAAGACAGCAGTAAGAAGAAGCGAAGGAGAAGCAGTAGAAAGGCTGCAGAAAGAATCAGGAGCCCAGAGGAAGGGGCAAAGGAGGTGAGGGGGTGGGGGCAGAAAGAGGAGAAGAAAGCAGACGACAGAACATTGCAAGAGAGCAGGAAATGAGGTGAAAGGAGACAACTTTAGAGAAGAAAATTTTTCGGTCGCTACCCGGATTCGAACCCGGGGCCTTTTGAATGTGTGGCCAACACTTTAACCTCCGGCCACGAGAGCCCCCCCCCCCCCCTTTTTTTCCGCTGTTGTCATTGTAGTGTATGACCTACGTAAATGGTCTCTACCGTATCCGTCATACCCACTCTCTGCCTCCCAAAGAGCGTGTACTTTGAAAAATGGGAGCATAAATAAACAAACAACAAAACGACTATTGAAATTCCGAGTAACAAATTCAATAATTAGCAATGATGTAAACTTTATTGACTATTCTTAAATCAACATGTCAAACGAAGAAACAAAACAACCCTCCCCCCCCAAAAAAAAAAATAATTTAAAAAAATCACTGTTTGGAGACTGAGAATACTGAGATCAAAGTAAAGTGGCTTTAATTTAATTTTAAAAGTAAAAGTGGGCAAACAAAAGATAATCAACCAAATCGGTGTCGGTGAAGCCACATCACGTACGGAAAATGTTTGACATGCCAGACGTCATACGTTTTTCACGTAAGCATGAGGAAGCGTGTCGTCCGCAGTGGGTCCAGGTAATATTGAAATGAAAGGTTGAACGTTTCCATACGCACTTTGTGAGTACGAAACCGGAGTATGTGGACCTTGGCTCGTAAGCGTACGAAAGCGGAGTATGTGGACCTTGGCTCTGAGGCAGTGAAATTAAAAGAATTCCCTTTGGAAACCGTTGCGTCCCACATAGTTAGAGCTGTCATTGAGGAGGCGTCAGTGAGGAGCGCGCTAACGCTTCTCGCAGAATCCAAACTACATTCTTTCCAAGGCCATCCAAAATGTCTGTGGCCTTGTTTTCATGTTGCAGTTATACCAAAGCAGTGCTTCTACTTACGCCTACAATTTGATGTAGCAAATGATTCAAACTTGGACTCAGATGCATTCATATTATTATCATCAGTGTACGTTAGAACTCCCATTTAGGACAAACGAAACAAAGTCCACATTGTATGTATTTCTAATGGCAGGATACAAAGACAGTGTTATTGAACGCTGTGCACTTAACACTAAATAACATATGGTGATAATGATGATAATGATGGTGATGATGATGACGATAATTGAACCGCGCGCTGTCCCCCCCCCCCCCCCCCCATATATACATATATATATATATATATATATATCATAATTAATCCAGCGTGATCTAGTTTGTTCTAGGGGGTCTGAGCGAAATATGAGATAAAAATGCCTCACGCCTTTAGCAATATTAGTGGTTCTACCAGCAAACTCCAATGTCACATTCGATCACGGGAATGACACTTTAGAAAGATTTTGGACAACGCCTTCCCTCTTTATGAAGAATGCATACACTTGATGATAAACGGCTGCGTGTAACAGCGTTCTCTATGTGCGGTCAAGCAGGCCCTTTCCAAAGCTTGAGCGGGTTACACAGCGGCCGATAAAAGTACGGCCTCGAGAGGCTTTCTCTGTGTGGTCGCCATAAGTGGGGAAAGAACAAGAAGAAAGAAAAGAGATGGGTGGCAAAAACAAAGAACAAAGTCTGTGGAGTTCAGTGTGTATGATTTAGATCTAGAAAATTCATGCGTCAGCAGTAAACTGAAAAACAGAATCAACATTAATAATTCGGTCAAAATCGACTGTCGAAACTTTTTTTCAAGAAGTAACACAAAATGTCAGAGTTTACCTTAACGCCAGGTCATGTCGTAATAAAGTGGACGAATTAAATGTTTTGATTATTGAAATGAACCTCGATATTTTATGTATTACAGAATCATGGTTGCAGGTGAGTACGGTGATGATGCTATTTTATCAGCAATATTTCCAGTTGATTATTAATTGTCTTTCCCTCTTGTCGGGTGAAGAGGAGGAGTAGCGTTTATTTAGCCTTAATTACTATTTAACACAAGCTCCTGTGAAAAAGATTCCCTGTCACTCATGTGAGGCTGTTTTACTATCATTCCAGCTGCAGTCCCAAAGTATTACCATCTGGTGGATGTATATAGGCCACCACCGAGTAAAGTAAATTGTCTTAAACCTCCCGCTTTTATGAAGGAATTTCAACATTTAATTTCCACTCTGAAGATGGAAAGCGCACCATTCATTTGAACTGGCCATTAAAAATTTTTCACTTTGGCTCTGAGAACCCTGTCACAAAAAATGTATGCAACCTACTAACAGTAAATGATTTAATACTACTCGTTCAAGTACCTACACATACATTTCAGCACATCATAAACTGGGTTATCTTCCCTGTCGAAAGGAACTCTGTTTAAAGCATGAACGTTCAGGACATTTCGAATCATTTTCTTCTGATTATTGACTTGGACAGTACCGAGACAGCGTTACTTAAGGTCTGTACTGATATTTTACAAGGAATTGATGAAAGAAATGTGTGTCCTCTTACTATTTTGGACCTTTCACCTGCATTCGAAATCATTGATAATAAAATTTTACTCGAGAGACTAAATACTACTTTTGGTGTAAAGGGTACTGTCCTGCGTTAGTTTGAGTCCTATTTAAAAGATCGGGCACAAGCAGTGATTGGAAGCACGTGTTCAGATACTGTTTTACTCAGACTTGGTATTCCACAGGGGTCTGTTTTTGGATCTGTCTTGTTTACATACAATGTATACACAATCTATTGCTGATTTTTTAAAGACAATGTGGCATGAATTACCACCTTTATGCTGTTGACACTCAGATTTATAGGTCTATTGACTCGGATCGAATATTACTTTTAGTCGACTCTACTGAGCAGTGTATTCGGTAATTAAAATATGGATGACTAGTTATAAATTGAACATGAATGATGACAAGACGGAAATAATGTTGAGTGGAAATACCAAAGCCACTAGAAATCTTCCAGAACTACATATTGACCGCACTTATTGTACAATTCTTTAAAAAGAAATCTTAAAAGTCTAGGGATTCAGTGGGATAATGATATGTCTATATGTCCTGCCAAATCAGCTCGTTTAACAAAAATATCTATTTCCAGCTGAAAAAAAATCGGCAGCGTACGAAAGTATTTAACTAAAGCAGCAGCCAAAACATTTAGTAACAACACTAATTTTATCCAAATTAAATTAATCAAAGTCACAAGTACTCCAAAATCAAGAAGCAAACATTGAAAATGAAACACACATTAAAAAAATAAGCGCACATAACACCACTTCTGAAAGAACTACACTGGCTACTAGTAAAAGAAAGGGTCAAATACAAAAATGCCGCTTTCAGTTTTAAATGTACATGTATAAATGATACTGCACCTATGTATCTGAAAGAATTCCTAAATTTATACGAGTATCATCCACCCAGGGCCCTTAGATCAACCACTGACAATCTAATTATCAGAACCCAAAAACAAAATAACAAAACGTACGGCGAGTGTTCCTATTTATTCTTTAGTCCCGATGTATGGAACGAACTCCAATACAAAATAAAGAGTGCCCCACTCTTTGCATTTTCCATGCTGATGGAGCCATGTCCCTTATGACGCGTGACAACAACATCAACAACATCAACAGCATCAACAACAACAACAACAACAACAACAACAACAACAACAACAACAACAAAGCTCAAATGTGTGCAAAATAGGTGCTTTCTAAATATGAATACCAAACATGCTGAATGATAATGCAAGTTTGAAAACAATTTATTATAACTCATTACTGAATTACTGCATTCTTTTTTGGTCAGAAGAAAGTGCAACTTTGTTGTCACACATTGCACGGGAGAAGAGATCCACAAACTTTTGCAGCACATTGTGCGGCGTCTCATGGATGTTATGCCCTTTCCATCGAGACTAGGCATACTTCATGGATTTAATTTCACCATTATTGCTAAGGGGAGTGCAGTCAAGCACTTGTTTTTACCAACTCCCAAGTTCCTTGTGACAAAACAATTACAGATGTTTGTAGTCACATAGTTACCTAAGAAATGCAAAGTTCTATCTGACAATTTCGGCCGTTTAGAGTTACTAAGAACTCGAGGTGAGACACCAAACGTTTCTTCTGCTCTATCAAAATCGTAAGATTATTCGGAGTCGTTATCAAGATATTCAAAGGATTGCATTCGAATAAGCTTAACATGTTGTGAAACTCAAAGATTTTTTACGTCAAATTTCTCAAAACTAAGTAATGAGCAGATAGAACTTTGTAATTCTAAGGTAACGAAAGAGAACAAATTTATTTTTTAATGGCCATAGGGCCTTAGGGAAACTATCAGAGCCGCGCACTTTCGAGGAAAAACTATCGAAGCCGCTCTCTATCAGAGCCGCACACTTTTTGACGATATCGATACAATTAGGTTGCCGATTCGATGTAACGGTTACAGCCCCCTTGACAAAATTACTCTGTACAGCCTGCATCAAAATGCATGCGTCTTTCTGCAGGCGTTAAGCGACTTCCAGACCATTTCTGAGCTGAAACTAAAACACAAATCAAGCAGAAAGGCACTATCAAGAAAGAAGGGAGAATGTGTAACAAGTAAATTAAATGCACGCAGATGAACAAGTCTCACATCTTCAATTATTTTTTATCCTGAACGGGCAAGAAAATGCTGCCCCAACACTTTAAAGATCGCACCTGTCCTGTAGATATGTTTTTATACCCGAAAAGCCCATTCATTCAATACAAAATCTAGATCTAATTGATATCTGATCCCAAGCCCAGTAAAACGCTGATGGTACTTAATTTGTTGGATGATACTGTTTTAGTAATCAGCAATCTAATTCAACTGATTCTATCGATATCGTCAAAAAGTGTGCGGCTCTGATAGTTTTTTCTCGAAAGTGCGCGGTTTTGATGTATGTTCTCACGGTTCTTAAAGGCGTTGAGGCCAAAACACACCCGCACCCCCCCCCCCCCCCCCCACCCACGCCACACACACCCAAACACACATTGTGAGAAATGGCTCTGTGAAACGCATGGCTTTTTATATAGTCAGTTGATTTAATATTTTGATCATTTTTTAAGTGAACAATATTACCAAGCTGGTTCTTCTCTATATTTCAGAACCAAAAACCCCAAACCGGTCAAAAGTGACTTAACCAATTATCTTATGAGAGTGACGAATTAATTTGTGCATGCTATAGTCGCCCCTGTCATTGCTATTAAGGAAAATATGCAGTCAGTAAATCTAACATAGCTTGCATGACAAGACCAGGACTATATAATTGAGCCCACCAAATGACTAAAGGCATTGTAATATTAACAACTAACAGACAGGGGCGGTTTGTTAACTGGGCAAGACCAGCGGTGCCGGTCAGATTTTTTTCAGCTGGACTGTTGACAGGAGATTTATTGCTGATGATGATTTTCATTCAGTTTTAAGTAAATCCAAACAAACATGTATCAACATTCAAAAAGCACCTTGCCGATTTGAAGGCGCTCAAATAGAGAAGTGGGATTCACTGCTGTTTATTTGTCGCGACAGAGCCCCATTCCTTCACGTTTGTTATCGCGCCTGCTCGTAACTTTAAATTGTCTCCCCTCCCATCAAGCCGTCACTTGGCGGAACTTCGTAGGCTACTACGTGCAAACACACGGCGGGCTTTGGCCTAGCGATGACGTCAGTCCCATGGACAAATCCGTCGACAGCCCTGAGAAGGAATAGAGGCATCCCTTAAATTGCCAAATTGGCCTCTTTGTAGCTTACACAATTAAGATTGAGACTGTCTAGAGCAGCACAGACACATGTATTATTTTATCAGCAAAACATATATTTATCATTCATCCTTTCTCTAATTACTATCAGAACATTTATTGTTAGCATGGCACTAATCCTTTTGTTTATTGACTTTTTAACCACATTTAGTTTCTGTTTGGCATTTACTCATCGTTTTCTCCCCACTAATAACTTACCTGGCGCATAGGAGTCTGGTCAGCGGAGGGAGGAATTGTCTAGTGAAGATATATAAGGAGAATTTTAACGAGGAGCGATAGGCACTCGGCTGTCAGAGTCTGGGCCAGGCCTACCCCCTCCCTTCCCTCCCCTTTTCCACCGTCACCCCAGCTAGACATCAAGTTCTATAATTAGCATTTGACACACATCCCCACTTTGTTACAACACAGTGTCCTGTTCTGAGAAGTGAGAAGTGCGTTGAAGAAAAAAATGTGATGATACATGTGTATAATGATCGGAAACTGTTGTGTGCTAAGGGTGGGCCGACTCCGAGAACTTCCGAACTTTCGACTCCGAACATTTTTGGGCGCGAATTCGTCGACTTCGACTCCGAATTCGAATTCAGGTCAAGATAGCAGCCAATCAAATTTGAGGAGAGGCAAGGTCAATTCGGTGGGATTCGTGTCAAGTCAAGTCGTTCTCCCTACATCCGTCGAGTCGAACACGCTGTAGAGAATCCCGACTCCACGGACCAGTGTAGACAAAGGGGGCGGGGAGGGGGGAGGGGGGGGAAGGAGCAGGGAAGAGGTCACAGAGGTCGGGATTGAGGCAGGCAATGTTTTCATTGACATCAGGGGAGGGCACCAGTTTGTTTTGAAAGTTATTTGTCCCTCGTTGACAGTACAGCCGCATTCATGTGCGAGGATAATGGATGCAAACAGGTCATAATAAAAATCAAAGCATAAAATCCCGCAGTCTCGAACTCTAAAGTCAGACCATGCAAATCAAAGCAACAGTCAGCAAGACAGAAGTCTATAAAAAATAACAGTAATAGATCTAGATCTAGATTTATATCATAATCAACATTTATTATGACAAGATGAAACATACAAGGTTGAAAACAAACATGGAGTAATGCAAAAGAGACGAGAAATGTGACAATGTAAATGTAAGTGCCAGACAGGTCGTAAGAAAATACATGTAGATAGTACAATGAAGAGAAGAAAAGTAGTGAAATGTGTGTGATCGTAGTGAAAGCCAAAGAAAGAAGGAGGCTGGGATAATCACGGGATTTGAATTTGACGTGAAGATGGCTTGCAATTGTGATTGGTGCAATCAGAGACGCAATGCTCGTCCGTCACCGTAGTGCGTAAATTTGACCTTGGCCTCTTAGAGCATAACCACCAGCAGAAGGGATTTGTAACTGCTAGCGAATCAGCGCGTTCTAAAAGCTCATGTGACTTTCATTGAGTCGATGGAATCGTGGGACGGTCCAATTCGAACTCGCTGCTTCCTTCTGAACACAGCGAGGGGAAAATAGAAATAAGACATCGTGTTTTATGATACTTTTCAAACTTATGCATTTTTATTCATTCAAATCTAACTTTTGAGCGTTCAAAAATGTTTCTTGGGTGCAGTTTTGCGTAAAATTATTCACAGTTTTTAACAAATTAAATATGTTTTCGCTCCTCGTGATCTATTTTCCCCTTGGCTGCCCTAGTTCGGGAATTCGTGTTCGGACTCGTCCTCCTGCCCAATGTTCGATCTCCGACTCAGACCCCACGAATTCGCCGAATTCCGAATCTCGAAAAAAATCCCGCTGTAGGCGAGTTCCCGCTATAGGAATGCAAAGAGGAAATTACCGAAAATTTTCTTTAAAATATACATGACTACATCACTTCCTATATCAGTAAAATTTGCACTTTAGATTAGTCTTCCTTTTCTTTTCAACTTTGTTGATTATCTCGGCCTTTCATAAGAGGGAAAAGCATTTCCTTTTGTCTTTGTTGGAAGCCATCTTTTCCTCGGTTTGTTGCTTAGGCTGTCTATCGTACCGGTAGGCCTACTGTAGAACTGATGAAGTGTATGCGTGCGTATGCTTGACCATCAACGATCGCAATTCAATGAATCAGGAATCACACACTACACGCTCTCCTCTTCTTTTACTTGTTGGGCTAGCCTAGGGCTAGGGCTATTATAGATCTATATCAGTTTGGAGTGGTTTAACGCGTCTCTCCGCACCATCTGTCTCTCCGCACCATTTCTCTCTAGGCCTACCGCCTGCCCGACCTCACTCATCACTGGAATAGCCATTCACAACGCCGACTGCCTGTTTGGAGACCTCCTACAGCACCCCCACCCCCCACCCCAAGCTAGGGCTCGTTCGATCTCTCCCGTTGTATCCGAGTTCGTGACTTTCCTTGACCCGCTATATCCAAGCATATGTAATTGAGTTTACATAGGAAAAATAAAAGGGGATTCCGGTAAGATACCGCTGTAGGGATGGTCCCGCCATAGCGGGTGCCGCTATAGTCATGTTCTACTGTATGCCATTTGTAGTCACGTTCAAATTTTGTTTGGAGAGACATGAACTTTGTAAGCACGTCCTGAATGAACACTTTAATAAAGGAGATTTCTGACGAATTTCTTCCAATTTCTAACTTAGGCTTCATTCTCTAAGAGGTATGGGGAATATTTATTCATGGAAGATTAGTGTTCACATATGTGCATCTCACTTGAAACTTAAATAAGCACCAAACTGATGTTCTTTATAAATGATTTAAACAATAATGCAATTAATGACTGAAACAGCCCAGCTATCTCAATTCTCGTGATAGTTTTGAATCAGAGCCAGCGCTTTGTGCCAGAAGTCAAGGAACAAGGGAAACTGTCTTTGATTTTGAATAAACATGCTGCAAAAGCTAATTAGAAAGTTGTGATCATATAATAAATTTGCAGCCAGAACCAATAACTGGTTTTGCTTTTCAAAAACTGTAGATCCCCCTAAAGTACCATATTTTAAGGGGGGGGGGGGGGCTACACATGGAGGCTATCTCGCTTATTACTGGACCGAATTTTACCAAATTTCACACATATAATAAGCATAGTAAGGAGTCTTAAAATCCGCAATCAAATTTGAGAAAAAAGTTTCGTTTCCATGAATACGCAGCCATATTGGATGTTATTGACATGTCTTACGTAATGAATACCGCACTTATCGAATATGGAAATTGATTGTTTTTTTTTTTGCATGCATGTTTACAAACATTAGATCTAAAAATTTGTCTGTTGTTTTTTTCCTAATCGAATTAGAAAATTTTTAATGAATTTTTTCCTGAGGTAGCATTCAAGTTTGCGAAAAATCCGTGAAAATCCACACTCCAGACACCACCAACAAAAATCTATTCCATATATCAAAAATTCAACAGACAGATTTTTAGTATTACCTCTTCTCTTCATTCTGTGAAAAGTTCAAGAAGATTAGATGAAAAATGGTAGAGTTATTAAAAAAAGTATAGAGAAAAGTCGCATTTTGAGAAAACGGCCGATAAAGAAAAATAAAATACTGACTTTATAAGGAAATGGCGGTTACAAACATGCCCGGTATGGGAAAAAATACGGTTTTGGGGGGTTCTCATGCCATGAAATAGTTGTAGGAGAGGCTGAGGAAGATAAAAATGCCTACAACTCAAATTCCATGATTTTGAGCCGAATTTTGATTTTTGGGGTGTAGCCCCCCACCCCCTTAAATATACAAATACTGAAGTTATCAAAACTAAATACATGTAGATCTACTATTCTTAAAGCATATTTTGTTGTTAATCAGTGGCATTAAAATCACTAGCATGAAGGGGCGGAGCGTCAACATACTCAAATAACCACTGCTTCGCTTCTGTTATTTGGGGACTTTTGCCGACGTCAAATATACCCTTAGGCATTATGAATTTAAATCATTTTAATTTGAGCAGTGTGCACAACACTCAAAACTGCTTAATTGCACTCTAATAAGCTGTCACAAGCACTGATTATGTAAGCAAACAATTGCATTGGTACAGTCTACTTAAAAAAGTGAGGGGGCTTACTCCAAATAATCGAGTGGCTGCTGTGCGTGCCTGTTTTGTTTTTTTCCTCGACTTTTTACCGTTCTATATTCAGATCACAACATGATTTCCTGACCACAAAACGCTAGACAAAGACAGCCAAATTTGAAACCAAACTGGTAGTACATAATTCCTTGTATTGTCATCTCTGCTTCTTTACCTTCTATTCAGGGGCGGCTCGTGGGGCTAAAAAGTGGAAGTGCACAATTAAGCTATCGCATGCTGAAGATAGTCAAGGGCATAGTAAACGAGACGGTGTATAATTTTAGGATCTTTGGGTTGGCGAGGGAGGACCTCGTGCTTTTATTTTCATGGATTTTACTTGTGGCTTTGATTTCTAGTACTAAATTTGTTTGTTAGCTAAACATCAATTTCGTTCATCCCGTATTGGAACTTAACACGCAAGTAATAACTTTCACTACTCCACTACAAAACCATTCAAAGGCACAAACCATAGGCCGGTCACGTTCACCTCCCTCGGGTTCACGGTCACAGAGTAACTTAAAATAGTGGCAAGACAGACAATGAACCAATCACAATTCACTTGAGCACTCCGCTGGATTGCTCCGGGGCTCACATAATATTGGCAAAGAATAGCGTATTTGTCTATCGCGTTTATTTTTAGACTGCCTACTGTGGGCTATGTTTCGGCACTGTTCGGCAGGAGCACATTTGAGATGTGCCGTCTTATTAATATTAATGTACCGCCAAACTCGCTACCAGTGTGGTCATCGCTTGGGTTATCCCCAAGAGCGATTTGTAGACCCGGTTACACTTTTGAATATCCTATTATGTTTAGCTAAAGCGCGTGGACTGGCATGGCATAGTAGATGTTTTACGGCGTTATAGACACAGAAATGACAGTTAAGGCGCCAGTAAGGACCTTACTTTGATAAAACATTTGGCTAGTGTTTGTTTCTAGCTTCTTTTATTTTATTATCGTGCGTGTATTACGTATTAGAACATTAAACACATTTGGGTGGCACTGCACGACCATGCTCTATGTACGAACCGCGCCTACTTCTATTCGTGTATTCACATCTTTAGTTACATTTAATGTTGAAATGTCTTGAGACCATTATTCCCACCGTGCGTTTAGAATTATAATAACGTTTTGTTCGAAGTTGGAATAAAACTATATTATGAGACATCTTCTCTATTAATCTGGCGTGTAAACAAACAAGCATACAATATGAAATCAGTATTAAAATTGTTTTCATTCACAACCCAGTGATGTTGCCTCGAATAAGAAGTGTTGTCTCATTTAAATCTGGTTCTTTGTTTCACACTGATTACCCTTTCAAACAAGTCAGGGGAAACTCGTGACCTATAGGTTAAGGGGTTCGCATTTCATTCAATAGGTCCCGGATTCGAATCCGGAGAGCGACGGAAAAATGTCTTCTCTAAAATGTTCTCCTTTCACATCCTTTCCTGCTCTAAAACAATGTTCTGTTGTCTGCCTTCGTTTTCACTTTCTGCCCCAACCCCCTCACACCCTTTGCCCTCTCCTTGGGCCCCTGACTCTTTCTGCAGCCTTTCTACTTCTACTTCTTGGCTCCTTCTCACTGCTGTCTTTCAGCCACACCCCTGATCTTACGGTAGAAAAGATATACATCTAGATCTAGCCATCTCGGATAAGGGCGAAAAATCTCGGATGACCCGTGGGCAAGTTGTGCACGTTAAAGATCCATTGGTGGTTTAAAAATCGGCCGCCACCCGGTCAAAATTCAAAATTTCCTACCAACTGAAAATGTTTAATGTGTCCTGCGCGCTCTTATAACCGTGTGCAGTTGAGAGCGCCGTAAAGCACGTACAAACACAAACACACACACGCACACACACACACACACACACACACACACACACACAAA
>NW_004797327.1:1647672-1650070 GCF_000002075.1 Aplysia californica | reverse complement strand
TAAGAACAGTAGTAAAAAGGAGCCAAGGAGTAGCTGTAGAAAGGCTGCAGAAAGAGACAGGAGCCTAGGGGAGGGGGCAAAGGGGAGGGGGAGACAGCAGAAAGTGGAGACAAAAGCAGAATGACTAAACATGGTTAGAGAGCAGGAAAGGAGGTGAAAGAAGAACATTTTACGGAAATAAAAAAAATTTCCGTCGCTGTCAAGTTTGAACCCTGGACATGTTGAATGAAAGACCAACACCGTACCTATAGATAGCGTTTGCTGCAGTTAACTTCCACCCTGGGTTGTGAAAACGACATAGAAACGGCCGATCACCAGAGCTGATTAGATGTAGACCTAGCAGTTTCGTGGTACATATACCCGTACATGTATTGCATTGTCTCTGAGGTGGATGAGGGTTCGGTGGGCGAGGAGGGCAGCAAGACTGCGATAACGACGTCAGGTTATCAATAAATGACGTAAGAGCTTCTTCAAGGATGGTAGTGACCGTGCAGTATGGTTATGAGAATGATGTTCAGGAAAATTCCTCGTAATAAATCACATGTATACAAACTGTGGAATGTGTATGAGATTGTGTGACTGATGATGAAGCTGAAGGGGATGATGATAATGATGATGATGATGATGATGATGATGATGATGATGATGATGATGATGATGATGATGATGATGATGATGATGATGATGATGATGAAGAATTGATAATTGATGATGATGATGATGATGATGATGATGATGATGATTAACGACTACACAGAGGATACAGATGATCCATGTTGTAGAATGTAAGTGAAAGTATTGATCAATGATGATGATGATAAACAACAATAACGACAATAACAACAACAACAACAACAACAACAACAACAACAACAATAATAACAACGTCATAATTTTCTCTCCAGCTACACATATCCTGGTTTTATCGCTGGTGTGGTGATAGGCAGTATCGTTCTTGTCGTTGCTGTTGTTGTGGCCCTCCTCTGCCGCCGCCGCAGACTGTTAGCCACCACAGTGACCTACGGTCAGTCAGGAGGGCCAAGTGTTATCTCAACCACAGGTAATGGCTGTACTGTAAATGCTTTAAGCTACAATTGACGCCATTAAGGTATTGGTTTAGGAACACGCAGTCTACTTCGATAGAAGAATTGTGAGTCAAGAGAGAGAGAGAGAGAGAGAGAGAGAGAGAGAGAGAGAGAGAGAGAGAGAGAGAGAGAGAGAGAGAGAGAGAGAGGGAGGGAGTGTGTGTGTTCGGTGTGTTTGTGCGTGTGATAGAGATGGATAGATAGATAGACATCTAGCTAGCTAGATAGATAGATAAATAAGAAGGGGAGAGAAGAGAGGGAGAGAAAGAGAGAGAAAGCGAGAGCGAGAGAGAGAGAGAGAGTGAGAGAGAGAGAGAGAGATAGAGAGAGAGAAAGAGAGAGAGAGAGAGAGAGAGAGAGAGAGAGAGAGAGAGAGAGAGAGAGAGGGGGGAAGAGAAAGACAGAGAGACGGAGAGTGAGGCAGAGAGACAGTGAGTGAGAAAGAAGGGAGAAACAGAGAGGTAGTAGGGAGGTAGGCCAATGCTTATGGCCACCGCAGACATCATAGCTGACACTTCATTGACCTCACGAGGTCAGGATAAAATTGTGATCTGGGATTTTCACTGAGACTAGAAAGCGTTTATCTATTAAGTGCATCTCGACATTGCTCAAACGTTATCTGTCTCAACAAAGAAACAACAATGACGCAGATTGATAATTATAGCAGTGGAGCCTCAGTTAGTAGCTCAACAGGTATGGTGTTTGTCGGTTAAATCAGTGCGGTAGTTTGAAGCCCAATCATCGCCTGGGTAGGATCTCGTTTTCTTCTTGTTTTGAACAATCTTTTGGTAAAAAAACCCAAGAAGAATAACAGCGACAACAACAAAAACGAAATAATAATATTAATAATGATAATAATAATAATAATGAAAATAATAAAAAAAAAATTCTACTACTTATATAGAGCAAATTTCTCGATCAACAGCAATCTCAATGCGTTTTACAATCTATATTATTTTATTACAAGAACCAAGCATGAATGGCTGGTGCATCTACATGTATAAATAAATTATTAACGGTTTTCTACACCCCCTGATCTTAGGGTAGGTACGGTCGAGCATCTAGTCATCTCAGATAAGGACGGAAATTCTCTTTTATGTCTCATGTGGGCGTTTTACATGTTATAGATTCCTTGATGGTTCAAAAATTGAATAGAGAAGGGCCATTTGGGCAAAATTCTAAATTAATTCATACCCAAAACTGAGGCCACTCTAGTCAGTATATCTCCCAGGAGAACTGTCGAAAACGGCACATGCTTCACTGTTGAGATATGGATGATTCTACGTACTGTTTTATGGGGGGGGGGGGGGGGG
>NW_004797327.1:1646246-1647572 GCF_000002075.1 Aplysia californica | reverse complement strand
AAAATAATAAAAAAAAAATTCTACTACTTATATAGAGCAAATTTCTCGATCAACAGCAATCTCAATGCGTTTTACAATCTATATTATTTTATTACAAGAACCAAGCATGAATGGCTGGTGCATCTACATGTATAAATAAATTATTAACGGTTTTCTACACCCCCTGATCTTAGGGTAGGTACGGTCGAGCATCTAGTCATCTCAGATAAGGACGGAAATTCTCTTTTATGTCTCATGTGGGCGTTTTACATGTTATAGATTCCTTGATGGTTCAAAAATTGAATAGAGAAGGGCCATTTGGGCAAAATTCTAAATTAATTCATACCCAAAACTGAGGCCACTCTAGTCAGTATATCTCCCAGGAGAACTGTCGAAAACGGCACATGCTTGCCTGTTGAGCCATGGATGATTCTACGTACTGTTTTATGGGGGGGGGGGGGGAGGTTGGTAAGTGATTTTTTACGGCGCTCGCACCTACTTAAAGTAACAATATGAGCGCGGGAGACACATTAAACATTTTCAATTTGGTAGGAATAAATTTTGAATTTTGCTCGGGTGGCAGCCAAAACCTACTCTTGTCGATTTTAGGACTATTTTAGGATATTTAACGAGAAAGCTAGGTATTATATTAGATCGTACCTACCCTAATACCATGGGTGTGGCTAAGAAACAGTAGTAAAAAGGAGCCAAGGAGTAGCTGTAGAAAGGCTGCAGAAAGAGACAGGAGCCTAGGGGAGGGGGCAAAGGGGAGGGGGAGACGGCAGAAAGTGGAGACAAAAGCAGAATGACTAAACATGGTTAGAGAGCAGGAAAGGAGGTGAAAGAAGAACATTTTACGGAAATAAAAAAAATTTCCGTCGCTGTCAAGTTTGAACCCTGGACATGTTGAATGAAAGACCAACACCGTACCTATAGATAGCGTTTGCTGCAGTTAACTTCCACCCTGGGTTGTGAAAACGACATAGAAACGGCCGATCACCAGAGCTGATTAGATGTAGACCTAGCAGTTTCGTGGTACATATACCCGTACATGTATTGCATTGTCTCTGAGGTGGATGAGGGTTCGGTGGGCGAGGAGGGCAGCAAGACTGCGATAACGACGTCAGGTTATCAATAAATGACGTAAGAGCTTCTTCAAGGATGGTAGTGACCGTGCAGTATGGTTATGAGAATGATGTTCAGGAAAATTCCTCGTAATAAATCACATGTATACAAACTGTGGAATGTGTATGAGATTGTGTGACTGATGATGAAGCTGAAGGGGATGATGATAATGATGATGATGATGATGATGATGATGATGATGATGATGATGATGATGATGAT
>NW_004797327.1:1642481-1644412 GCF_000002075.1 Aplysia californica | reverse complement strand
ACATAGAATAATACAACACCAGCCTAATGGTAAACGGTGGCAAAGAATATGAAATACAAACATGACATATTATGATATGAAAATGACAACATGGAAGTGTTTCTTCAAAGGGGAAACAACTTAATAGCCAATGTCCTGCAAAGGGAATGAACTACGAGCGGGTCTAATTATTTCCCTTACATAACACCTCCCCTTCAGTCTGAAGGTATCTTAAGACTAAAGTGTTCCCAGAAGCAATCACAACCAGAGAAATGTCAAAGTTCACAATATGTATCTGTCACGGCCGGTGACGTGCGTGTCGAGGGCGAAGTTGACCCTCATGTCGTCTCCACATCGGGCCGTCTGGTAGCACACGGACCTCGTAGAGTTTGTGACCCAGGAAGGCGGTCACCACAGCTAGTTTCCATCTGTCCCTACGCCCACCTTTGTAGGTAAGCGCGAAGCATGGACTGTCTTTGCTGAGACGACGAGCAGGTACCGGCTCATCTCGAACTCGGGGTGTTGTCTGCCTCTGCGCTGGGATGATGACGTCGAGCGCCGTACGGATCTGACGTCCATTCAGGAGCTCACTGGGACTGCTACCACTGGCCAGCGGTGTGCTACCACTGGCCAGCGGTGTGCGGCGGTAGTGCATGAGAAACGCCTGAAGGGCGTCGGCGGGAGGCAAGTCAGACTTCTTGAGAGACTGCTTAAAAGTCTGGACCAGTCTCTCTGCTGCTCCGTTCATCTCCGGATGATAGGGGGCTCCGTGCAGGTGTTGAATGCCCCGCTGCTCACACCAGGTCTGGAACTCGGCTGACGAGAAACAGGTGGCGTTGTCCGTCACAATGGTGTGTGGATAGTCAAAGTGAGCAAAGTCCTCGTCGAGTCTCCGGGTGGTCGCCTTGGTTGTAATCGAGGACATGAGGTGGTTGCATGGATACTTGGAGAATGCGTCCACCATGACCAGCCAGTTGTGACCTCTGAAGTTGATGGCGTGGTCAATATGGACGCGGCTCCAAGGTTCGTTGGGGGTGATCCATGGGTGAGACGGCTGCTTAGGGGGCAGCCTCTGGTGCTCGTTGCAAGCTGTGCAATGTCGAGCGACGTCTTCAATATCGGCATCAATGCGTGGCCAGTAGACAGCAGTGCGGGCCAACTGTTTCATTCTCTGCATGCTGAAATGCCCCAGGTGCAGGATCTGGAGGACCTGGATCACCACTCTGTGGCCGTAGAAAATGCAGTCATTCGCGAGAGACAAAGAGTCTCGAAGAACGTAGAAAGGTTTAATTTGATCACCGAGGTTCTTCGGCCAGTTGCCTTGCAGGTACTGGATCACCCTGTTCAGAGTAGGGTCTTTGGACGTTTCCCTCTCTAAAACCTTTGAGTCTGCAGGTGCGATTTGGCTGCTGATCAGTTTTATGGTGCAGATAGTTGCTGAGTCTGCACCAGTCTCCTCCCTGTCAAAGGAAGGATCCGCCCCCGCTGACAATCTACTCAGGGCGTCTGCGTTGCCGTGCGCTGATGTCTTGCGATACTCTATGGAGTGGTCGTATTGGCTCAGAGTGAGAGCCCATCTGGCCAGTCGATTTTCTGCCAGAGCTGGAATTGGCTTCGTTGGTCCAAAGAGGGCAATCAGCGGCTTGTGATCTGTCACCAGGATGAAACGTCGACCGTACAGGAACTGGTGAAACTTGTTGAGACCAAAGATGATAGCCAGGGCCTCCTTCTGGATTTGGCTGTATCTTCTCTGGGTCTGCGTCAGTGTTTTTGAGACATTGGCAATGGGTCTCTCACTGCTATCGCTGTATCTATGAAACAAGACACAGCCAATTCCCACGTCTGATGCATCGCAGGATATTCCCACCTCCAACGTTGGGGTGAAGTGGGCCAGGACGGTGTCAGCACTCAGACAGTCTTTGATATGTTGAAAAGCTGTCTGTTCAGGAGCA
>NW_004797327.1:1623191-1635691 GCF_000002075.1 Aplysia californica | reverse complement strand
ACCCTTCCTCGTCATTCACCATCACCACCACCACCACCATCAAGATAACCTCTTCCACCTCCTCCTCCTCAGACAGTGAAAGGAAGAATCACAAAGTCTCTAATGTGTTAAACTCCGAGCATGATACGTACATGCCGGCATCACATGTCGCGGATGGTTTTTTATAGGTGTCGAATAATCGACCCGTCCGTCTAAGTCAAACTTTGCTCGCACACACACACACACACACACACACACACACACACACACACACACACACAGTGCACACACGCACACACACGTACACACATACACACACACACACATACAGGCACACACAAGTACAGACACACACACACACACACACACACATACACACAGACAGCTAAGCTGTTTACACATTTGTTTTGCTTTCAGATTTTTGTCTTCATTATGCCTCCAAACGATCTTAAGGACTTTTGCAAACACGACCCAGATCTACACACTTACTACTTTACTTTTACTTTTTTCTTCCGCTTGTACCCTGGGGTGTCTCGAGGAGACACAGGCGTCTGTCTGCAGCAAGTCGTGTGGCCTGTAGGAGGGACATCCCGTGAGCTCTAAGGGTGTCTGCCACAGATTCACTCCATCGTCGCCTTGGTCTTCCTCTGGCTCTCCATCCAGAATATTTAGTGTTGTATGCTCTCAGAGCTGGATGGTTTGAGGGCATCTGCGTGAGGTGTCCGAACCACTTGACCTTTTTTGTTTTTCAATGTGTGGTAGGACTGGTGTTGCTCCCATGGTGTCCCTTATGACTTCATTTTTAATTTTGTCTCTTCTTGTTTTGTTGACCGCTCTTCTTAAGCATTTCATCTCGCATGTGACCAGTTTCCTCTCTAGGGCTTTTGTTAGGGACCATGTCGGCACTAATATGTGAGCGTTGGAAGGAAAATGGCGTTGATGAGCTTCGCCTTGGTGATCATGGGGATATTGGGATGTTTCAGGATCTACACACACTCACACAAAAAAATAAGATAAAAAAACCCCACGATAAGCACGTTTAGATCTAGCATTGTCCATGGTTAGAGCGTGACGCTGATGGGCTCTTCTTGCTCTTGTTCGTGTTCTTGTTCTTGATCTCCTCCTCCTCCTCCTCCTCCTCCTCCTTCTTATTCTTCTTCTTTTTCTTCTTCTTCTATTCTTTGTAGTTTCTGCCTGTCTGACTGACTGACTCGTTCATTGCACTAAATGACCACTAATATGTCGACATGTTCAAACAAACCGCTTGCAAGTGATGTTTATCTGTTCTTCTCACGAAGCTATGAGGAAAAAAAACACATTACATACTCGTATTTATGAGGGTGTTAATGAACGTGTGTATGCGTTCTAGTCTGTGTGCGCGCGTGCGCGCGCGCGTCACGCGCGTGTGTGAGTGTGTATGTGTGTGTGTGTGTGTGTGTGTGTGTATGTGTGTGTGTGTGTGTTTGTGTGTGTGTGTATGTTTGTGTGTGTATGTGTGTGAAAGTATTTTACATGTGGGTGTTTTATTCCCCACTGACGCAACTTAGATCATTTAGGAGGCGGGCTTCTACGCTAAGACAGCTAATTTCAAAATCCAAAATGCTATAAATTTTTTTCGTAACTTCTAAACACTTAAGTGCCAGATGATAGAATTAGGCAGAGTAACCCCCCCCCCCAAAAAAAAAAAAACAACAACAAAAAACCCCCAACAAAAAACAAAAAACAAAAACAAAAACAAAACAAACAAACAAACAATAAAAGCAAAAAACCAACAGCCCACAACAACAATAAACAACAACAAAAACAAAAATAAAAAAACTTCTTCAGCAGAAAAACCGAGATACTCGATAAAACTTCTACCCACACCGGAAACGAACCAGGTCTTCTGCGTGCGACAAAGAAGCTCCGTACGTTAGTACATGTATCATGCAAGACCAAGGTGCAAATGACCTTGGTGGGAATCTAAACGGCTGTTCGTGAGGCGTTATAACTTATAGCGCTTCGCCGTTTCACACGGGAGACTCGAGTTCGATTCCCGAATTTTCATGGAGTATCTCAAACGTTTTGCTGGGATGTTGTATTTTTCTCACCCTGGGTTGGCCCTGACATGCAAGGTCAGAAGCTTGCCTCCTAAATTACGTAAATTGTGCCGATGGGGTGTAAAAGATTCCAACATAAAAAAGGAGAAGTTTAAAAAAAATGCTGTCGCTGAGAGTATTAATTATTTGATTCTTTTCTGTTTTTCACATTCGTTATCCCAGTACATGGTACGAAAAAGCTTACTTAGCACTTCTTTCTTTTATATTTTCATTATGTCACCGTCATTCATCTTTATCGTAAGTCAAAATACGAGGTTTTCAGAGTAGCGAAAAAGATGCTTTATTTCGTTTAGGACAATATCATAAAACTAAAAGTTTAATTGTCTAAATCGATAAATATTTGAAGAAGAAGGATGAGCTAAGGACCACTCGATGTGCTTCATCAAACTCCATGGCATATTCGATTTTCAATTTTTTCCAGAATAATGAACTATGTCTGGCCAAACAAGCCGACAGCAGATAAAGAAAAACACAGGAGAATAAACGGACTGATTATCGTCATCTAGCAGCTCGCACCCCTTCTATCTCATCCAAACATCTCCAGGGACACAAGAGACAGCTTATCACTTGAGTGCTTATACCAACATTATGGTACCAGTGCCAGACCAGGGCATTACGTAATACCCATGAAAACAAAATCAGTGCATGCGAGATAAAAATGTCTCCGCAAAACACTTACCATGGCAGGAAGAGACAGGAAAAATAAAGAAGTAAGAGCAACTTCTGGCACGGACTTCCGCCTGCACTTCATAGAACGGAATAAAATGGTCCGACCTCCTGTTACGAATATCACCTAGCCAGCTAGCCTCGAGAGTCTGTAACATCAAGTACTCAGGCTGCAAAGGAAGAGGTAGACTACGCAAAAGATGGATTGAGAGAATCAAGGAGAGCCTGAGAAATTATAATATCCCAAAATAAAAGAGCTGCAGAGCTGGAAATACCTAAGAAAACTGTATCTCCCCTCGGCGCATAACGGCAACAGAGGATGAAAAGTAAAAGTAAAGTAAAAAAAATACAAAACTAAAAAGTAAAAGTAAAAGTCACACGTACAACGTTGAATGACTGACATGCAGGTAATTTCAAAGTAATTTGACCCAGCCTTGAAAAACACTGTACGCAGTTTAGATCCCCTTTTTTGACCCCAGGCGGCAGACTGGCACGTCTCACTTGAACTTGAAAAAACCCTGGCCCAAATAAGTTTACATTACTGAAAACGACGACAGACCTGTCTTACTCATCGACATAAATACACTTTGGCCTTAATGTATTTTCTGACATGTCAAAAAGGGTGTCATTTTTTTGTGACGGAGCACCCGACTAGATTCAAAGCACAACTGAATATCCCACATCGGATTGTTCAATTATAAAAGGAGCAGATTGTAAAACGATTTATCTTTACAAACTTTACTCTGTGGGGAGTGAAATGCTGAATGGAAATACAGTCGAACCTGCTCTAAAGGCTATCTACCCAAAAGAATCGTCGGCAAAGGACAAATTCCATATTCCCCCAGTCTCCCCACTTACTGTCTTTTTTGCATTATAATGACCTTGTCCAAGACGGCCAATTGTCTAAGACAACCAATTTTTTCGAGGACAATAGGTGACCTTCCGTCTTGGATAGTTTTGCCTTCACACAGTTTTGCTTCACACAGTATGGGCAACGCTAACTCTCTTAAACAAAACTTTTGCACAGAAATAATATTGTGTGCAGTGACGATTCTATTATTAAATGACAACCTCTGCAACAACAACCGGAGTGGGTGGTTAGTGGGTGCTCTGGTGTGGTTTGCCTCTTCTTTCGTATTAAACATCTGTTGTCTTTATCTATTTTTGTTGAAAGTGCCGCAAGACTCTCATTAAAACTAAATTAAACAACCACCAGCGTCAACGTTGTGTGGGTTTTTTGTAATTGTTGTGCCATTCACTGCAAACCAAGAAACCAATTTGACATTGACAACGACATCTAGGTTTCATCTCCAGATACAGATAAATATTTAATTAATCTTCCTGTACACATGGACACAAACTGGCGCAGCAAACCCAAACATCATCAACTCCCTCCCCTCCCCTTCTCCCCCTTTCTCCCCATACCCCCTCCCCCAACACACACACACATACACACACACACACACACACACACACACACACACACACACACACACACGCAAACATGCTATGGCTCTCCAGCTCCCTCAAATTTTGATGTTACACCCGATGTACACTGCCAATAGGATTCATTATCTTATTTTAATGGAGCTAAGCCCGTTTGTGAGGTCAGTATACATTTTTTACACAGTTGCCTAAAAAATCCACAAAAATATGATTCAGTTAAGAATTGTCACAAAGGGTTACGTGGGCATATTTTCAAAGTCCGAAAACTACCTTTTGATTTTTCTGGTTTATGGTTTTACCTGTAAATCGAAGCTCACGGATGTTTTCACTTTGCCATTAGACATTTCATATTTTACTGAGGACCTTTCCGTTTCGGGCCGTGCTTCGTCGTGTGTGTGAGACAGC
This sequence comes from Aplysia californica, assembly GCF_000002075.1. Lineage (NCBI taxonomy): Eukaryota > Metazoa > Mollusca > Gastropoda > Aplysiida > Aplysiidae > Aplysia > Aplysia californica. Next base: position 1,631,096 of record NW_004797327.1, on the reverse strand, counting down.
TGCTTCTACTGTTTCCAGAACTAGAATCTCAATATCCAACTCTGTTTGGATATGTGCTTCACAGTGTCGATACTTCAGGCGAAACTTCAAATGTATTGACTTTTTCTAGATACATTTCGTATAGTCACGCCCCCAACACGTTGTGTTCGTTTAGACCCGCAACATGTTTACTTCGTTGTATTGAAGCTTTCGAAATTTTGGCGCGCATTTGGTGCTTAGTTTTTTTAGAGCAAGACGCTAGAACTAGATCTAGATCTCTATATCCTAGATGTATAATTTGGAGTACAGAACTCAAGACTGATTTGGAGTAGTTTGCAAGACAGAAGCGCCGTTTATGCTTTGTGACTGAAGGGTCTTGGGTTTGAGCCCTGCCATTGGGCCAAAATTGTGTCCTTGGTGGAGGTATGTTGTATGAATTTTCCTCACTTCATCAGGCTGGAAAGATGTCTTGTAATTATTATGATTTTCCTCCAGGGATAGAGCAAAACCCCAGTATTGCACAATATGACTCAATTACACTAAATTCGACTGTGACCTTCAAAATCAAACACGTTTGCTTGTCAAGGTCGCAAACGATTTGTTGTGCCAAAATGGTAGCTTTTTCCCTTTCATGAAAGCAAATTCTAGCTAGCCCCGACTCAATCTATCGAATCCGATTGGTAGTATGAATGTGTGCCTGGCATTACGTGACCCAGCAAAAATTGCGTCGTAATTCTCAAGGGATATAAAGTCTCTTTTCTCACAACCTATTTGCTATCTTCACTCTGAGCAAACACATCTCCCTGATACTCCAGACCTGACTATTCTGAGACAAGACGAAAGCTCAGACTGCGGGAAGGTAGGTCTACCTTTGTCGAAACAACTTCCTTACAGCTAGATCTAATCTTTGAGAATGCTGCCTTACTTTGTTGTCGTTTTCGTTTTCAAATGAAGGAGTCCAGCGATAGTTAATTTTGAAGCAAACTAGCTGGGGTAAGTTTTAGGTTGTGAGATAACGGTATGTCGGAGTGTTATCATAAGAGTGAACCGTCGTCAATGTGTCTGTGATTTTTGCCTTTGGACCTGTGAGGAAGACGAGAAGAGTCGAGTTATTAAGGCTGCATACCGGCCATCCGAAATCACTTAAAAGCGCACTGTTTTGGGACACTTAAAAGAGAAACATAGCTTCCTTATTCGTACAGATTTTTCAATTTGTTTGTTTTTTTGTTTGTTTGTTTGTTTGTTTATTTTTGACTTAAAACGGTAGACAACAACATGCTTGCTATGGAACGTACAGTGTGTATGATAATTTGAAATATGTCTCAATATTGCCTTTGGTCTGTGCTGGTCGGACAAGTGTGTCCTGAAAGAGTTGAAGAGAAAAACTGAAATTAGTAATCAGATGTGAGGACATGGTATGTTTGGACAGTATTATAAAAGTAAACGGCGGCGATTTTTGACGCCAGTCTACTGCCTGCTTTTACCCTACATGGGTGACGGGGGTAACAAAGACAAACAAACAAACAAACAAACTGACAAACGAACACTTGAGCCGTGTGTTAGGGCTTTAGCTTTATGTATCTCTATGCAAGGGATCATCGTTATAAATAGGTTAGGTCTACTCTTCTTATTCTATCTTCTTCTTCTGCTCCCGTAGATTTGTCGTCCGTTGGGTCGCCTCTGACAGAAGACAACAAATCTCCTCAACTGCTCTCGGCTCTCTGTTTTCCTCAGCGTGTCCCTCAGCTCTAAAGCTGTTCATTCTCAGATTTACCATACTATACGCATCGTACCTGCTACTCATCTCTATTTAATCGAGTTCTCCCCCTTTTTTGCCCCAAATCTCAAGCATCCCGAGGTTGCCGATTTCGATCACCTGTTTCTTGCAATGGCGTTTTGTGGGGTTTTTAGATTTCAGGGAGTGGCAGGTCTGCACATAAGCTTATTATGCCTCCTCCCCATCCAAACCATACAGCAATGGGGCTCAAGGATGACATATCAGAACTCCACTTTAGAAAGTGTCATTTCCATTGCCAAGATAACCACGGGTATACACACGAGCGTTAAAAAACCCCAAATAAGTTGCTGTATATGCGTCTGATATTAGCTGTGTACTTCGTAAAGACCAGTGTGTAAACCCTCAGCCTCTCGTGAAACGCTTAGAATTTAACACGGGTCTGCACATAAAAGAAGTGCAAATCCTACATAACATAGTGCAGAAATGACCACAGCGATGTCCTAATTTTATAAAATGTCATGAAATAATGATGTACGCTTCATTTCCAGCGAGATGCTTTCATCTTCAGAGACTGAGTGGTTGGCAGGTGCTCTGGTATGGATTGCTCCTTCTTTCCTATCGGACATTTATCGTTCTTATCTAGCCTCCTTCTTTTCTTTGTATGTTACTCTCAAGAAGTACCACCTCTAATTTTCGGTACTTATGTGACCTAATTGTGTTGCAAGTGCAACATCTAATTTTTAAATAAATTTAGAAAAAAAGGAGAGGTTTCCAAAATTTCCCATGGACTGAGCTTGGCCTTATCAGAGTCTGGCTTCTGCACAAACCTCACACTGTTCTTTGACAATCGTGGAAGTTGAGGGATTTATTGGATTCTTTTGTTTTTCACATTCCTTACCCCACCACACTTTCTGGTTTCGTTTTAGTAAGAGTTTTGCAGCACTTGCAACGTATTTGGGTCACATGAATGCTGAAGCTTAGAGGTTTTATTTGAGAGTAACATTCCAGGCATAACGTAAAGGAGAAGGAAGAGATAATAAGGAAGATACACATTTGAAAGGAGTGAAGGAGCAAGCCACACCAGGACATCCGCCCACCACCCACTCGATCCCACACTTTCTCTAAAACTGAGACTGCTATTTTCAGATCAAAATCATGGCGGACTCAAAACTGAAATTGAATTATTTCAATGTGAAGGGCCGGGCTGAGCTGTCCAGACTAGTGCTGGCGGCTGCCGGGAAGGAATATGAGGATTTACGGTTCTCACGCGAAGAGTGGCCCAATTACAAAAAGGGTGAGTCAAAGAGGTTATATTTAGCACTAGAGTTCGTAGCTTTGATGTACCCACGTGAGCGACGAATGGGGGCTGTCTGTGCCGATTTTTGGACATTGAGCCTCAAGAGCAAGACATGCGCATTTCAACAGACGGGTGAGTACTTTTCGAGACTAACGTGGAGGCGCCTCGGAGGTCTAAGCAGGAAATCTACAAGCTAGTACTAAAAAATATGGGGACAGGGTGGTGTTAATATACTAGAGCCCGTGGGAAACGGGGTGGGGGCTCAGATTGTTCATGTAAATGGCGGCACGCCGGCTCTGCGCTTTTCCCTTTCGTCAACCCGCAGCCACCTCCCGAATCGTCAGCCACCCCCAACCTTTGACACGGGTCAAACTTCCATCTATTTATAGGTAGTTAAATCTACCGGAACATGTATTAGGCGTAGTGATGTGCAATGATAGTCGCAATAGAGAGATTGTTTTGGTCTCTCTTTACTCATCTGCACCACACGAATTTAATTGATGTTAGTTGTAATCTAATTGCAGGTTGCAGATTTAATAAATTGCCTACAGAGAGAGAGAGAGAGAGAGAGAGAGAGAGAGAGAGAGAGAGAGAGAGAGAAGGGGGAGGAGTAGATCTTGCGAGAACTTTCGGGCAAAACAAAATGGCGACTCGCGTAGTTCGGTCGATTCGAAAAGTGAAAGAACCATAGCATCTTTGTAGACGATCAAATTAGCTTACTTTTGTGCTATAACGTCATTTTTTTCTTTGCTTTTGTCAGTTTGATCATCCACACCGATAGAAAGCATTTCGAAATTAGGAAAAACAGGTCTTGTTTCACACTGGGTGAGAATAGCCAACGCTGGCAAGTCTCACCCGTGGTGAGAGGTCAATCGTAGGGTTTTTATTCTCACCTTGGGCGAGGATAGCCACTTCCTTACTTAAATGATTAGGTGATTAAACTTGATCTCTTATTGACAATATAAAGTCAATTTAAGCTTCATTTCGTTAGAAAACAATGTGTTAGGTTTGCTAACTTCTTAGACTTTGTGTTAAACAACACTTTTAACAAAACGAGTCCCTACAAGCCTAGGCTTGGCCTTTGTAATCTCGAAGGTTTAGAAGTAGAAGTAGAAGAGTCTACTACTAGAGTCTAGTCCAATTTATTTAATCTCTTGAATGTACTGGATAACAACAGAAATCTGCAACCTGCCACTAGATTACAACTCTAGATCTATATCTAGATTCGAGATTTTAGTAAAGGCAGAGTCCAGGGAAAAACTTCAAGAAATTCTCGTGGTGATGAGTAAAGAGAGACCAAAACAATCTCAATAAATAATATATCGCGACTATCACGGCACATCACTTCACCTATACATGTTCCGGTAACTATCTATAAATAGATGGAAGTTTGACCCGTGTCAAAGGTTGGGGGGTGGCTGACGATTCGGGAGGTGGCTGCGGGTTGACGAAAGGGAAAAGCGCGCCGGCTCTACCGATGAGGGTACGAAGGCTCCCCATGTCTGACACGTGTGGCGTCACTGCTGCGAGCTCTAGTGTTATAATATAAAACCTGTTTGGCGTGAGTTGATTTCTTTTTGTTTCTCCCCAAACAGGAAATAATATGTCTATAAAATAATATGTATATCATTACCGATTTCACTATGATAGTATGAATGTGAGGGCTCAGGTGACTAAGTAATAAATAGTTTGTTTAGACTCAAGAGAAAAGTCAAGCAGGTGTCGGTGACACGGGGATCAGAAGTGTGGCCACTTGGGTGTGACAACCCTTGCTCAACAAACAGGAAGCTGCTGACATTGGCGACCACCAATGACACGGCTGTGAAATTGCTCTGTGTTGGTGTCATATTGTATATTTATGTATGCATCATCATCATCATCATCATCATCATCATCATTGCCTTTCTCACCTTGCACTAGGATATAGGCCACGGACATACACTTTCCCCCTTTCTTTATCCTGGGCTAGCCTCTTGATGTTATTCCATGTCTTCCCACTTTTCTGTACCCCAATCTCTGTATTAATGTATCATGCATGTATTTATAATTATGTATTTGTTATGAATGATTCTTTGTTTGCCATTGTTAATCAAATTACCCATCTAGAATCAGTAAAAAAAATTTTTTTTAAAAATATTTATATGAGCTAGCGTTAGTCCAAAGAACATAGATTCTTTGTATGTATGTTCATTCACTTGTGCGTTGTGTTGATATGAAGGAATGGTGTCTGTGATGTAGTGGTTAGGCACCTCGCTGATACACGCAGAAGACCCGAGTCCGATTCCAAGTTGGGAAAATGTTTATATAACATCTCGGTCTTTCTCCTGGGACGTTGTATCCTTCTCAGTCCAAGTGGGCCCTGACAGGCAGGGTCGGATGCCCACTTCTAAAAAGATCTAAATTATGACAACGGGGGCGTGAAAGAGTTCATTGAAATGAATAAATAAAGCCCCAGGATTGTACATTTATACGAGGTCATTGTTGAGGTGTATATTGAAATGTCTCGTTCGCGTGAGAGAACTTTATAAACAATGCTTATTTCGAGTGTCCTGGCAATAAAATTCTCATAGGTAAATTAATCAACTACCGGATTTACTTCACTCAGCTTCAAACAGAATGTTATATCCAACGAGAGATCAATTGGTGAATTTGAAGGAGTGGTCCAACCGAGAAAGTCAATGTTAAAAAAAACCCCAATTAGCTATGACTATGATGGGGCCATTCTTCATCTTTCGTGTTTATTTGAGGAAAGTGTAGTAGCCATGTGCTCTGCTGTTGCGTGCAGGGGACCAGTATTCCATTCCCGATGTAGTGAGGAGACTATCTCATTTTATCGAGTATCTCGGTCTGTATACTGGAACGTTGTATCTCTCTCAGCAAGGGTTGGCCCATGATGAGCGACACAAATTGGCTATTCCATGAAAAGTGACACCCTTCACGCAGAGATGGTGACCTACTGAAAAAAAAATCTAAGCAGTGATATGACCATTCTTTACTCCTTTTTTGTGGGTGGTTGGCAGGTGCTCTGGTGTGAGTTATTCATTTTTTGTGTTTGTTACATTCTGGTAACACCTCTAGTTTTGGACACTTATAAGACTTAATTGTGTTGCAAGTGCCGCAATACGCTTACTAAAACAAAAATCAAACACACACACAAAATAAAGAATGGCTCAATCAGAGCTTAAATACTTTTTACAGCAGGTTACGTGGGTCTCGTTTCATGAAATAGCCCAAATAAGCACTTACACTATTTCACAACTCTAATTACTGTGCTTTCCCTTGCTTTTTTACTCTAGCAACCCCGTTTGGGCAAACTCCCACATTGGAGGTGGACGGTAAACTTATCGCACAATCCACGGCTATTGCAGCGTTCTTGGCTCGTGAGTTTGGTAAGTACGGGTAGCAGTCAGACGTTTTGTTGTCGCACGCAGGAGACCCGAGTTCAATTCCCGAGTGAGGAGAATATTAAATCGAGTCTTTCGATCTTTCTACTGGAATCTTGTATATTATATATCCCTCTCAGCACAGGTTGGGTCTCTGTAAAATTAAATGGGAGTTAATTGGGTTTAGTCTGGATATTAAATTGCAATAGTATTTTGGGAGGTATTATCTCCCCTGCATAACCAGACCTGTATTTTGTTGTACATACTTTTTCTCGATTAATATTATGATATTTATTCACCAATGTTGGTGCGAAGCCACTTTTTAGTTTAATTGATTTCGCACAATTTTGCCTAGTCAAATTTTTAAAGGTCAGTTTTGAGTGACCATAACTCGGACGACTCTCAACACAGATGGAATATATGTGTCAGATGATGCAGAATTTATTTAGCTTTAAATTGGTATGTTGCATGAGTGGGTAGTGCAAAGCTTTAACACGATGATTGGGTGATTATATTTTCAAGTTTCTTTTGAACGCCACTATATAAAAAGTGATTTCACTCATGTCACGGGTTTCTCCGGCAAGGAGCAGTCACTAAGCGACCCTGTGAGCAAACGGTCGATTTCCAAGTTATTTCTGTTATGTCGTTATGTCAAAACTGTTACCACATGCACACTGTTTAGCAAATTAAGTCAGGGAAAACCAGATTAGTCTCCATCGTGGCACGATTCGATGAATTCGTTTGTGACTTAAAAACGGTCAACGATCGGATGTGTGTAGCCAAATCACAAAAAAGAAGTAACATATGTTGAGTTGAATGATTTTTTTCATGAAGTTTCATTTCAGGTTGTTATTTTAATTATATTTGGCTAAATATTCAGAAGGAGTTTAAATGAATTTTAATTTTGCTAGTCTCTCTCTCTCTCTCTCTCTCTCTCTCTCTCTCTTTCTCTCTCTCTCTCCCTCTCTCTCTCTCACCCCTTTTAACTTCCTGAGGATCATAGACCATGAACAACATTTCTTCAGCGAAGCCTGTCCTGTGCATCCTTTTCTAGCTGTTTCCATGATGTCCCCACCTTTTCCATTTCCGTTTGTACCGCTCGCCTCCATGTCATCTCTGTTCTTCCTTTCTTACGTTTTCCTTGTGGATTCCACGTCAAAGAATGTCTGATAATGCTTGTCGGGGGTCTCCTCAGGGTGTGCCCAATCCATTTCCATTTCTTCCGTAAAGAATCCCTGCCGCAGTGTCGATATCTGCCTTGAGAACTTCTGGGGGAATTCCATCTGGGCTGGCCGCCTTTCCTGCTTTCTTGTGTCTTATCGCCTCCTTGATATCTTCTAAACTGGGCTTTTCTTCCCTGACCTCCAGATCAATCTCTGCTGGTGGAATGTCAAACTGTTTTTCTGGCCTTGATCTGTTCAGTAGCTCATTGAAATGCTCCTTCCAGCGTTCTTTCTGTTCGTCTCGATTTGTGAGCTTTCCTTCTTTATATTTAAAGGAGAGGGGGG
>NW_004797327.1:1619492-1623050 GCF_000002075.1 Aplysia californica | reverse complement strand
CCCCGAAAAAACCCAAACAAAAACAACAACAACCCCAAAACAAACAAACAACAAAACAACAACAAAACAACAACAACCAACAACCGTATTTTATACCATACCGGGCATGATTGTCAGACCATTTCCTCATAAAGTCAATATTTTAGTTTTCTCAAAACGAGACTTTTCTCTATACTTTTTTGACTAACTCCACTATTTTTCGTCCAAACTTCAAGAAATATTCACTGAATGAAGAAAAGATGTAATGCTAAAAATTTGTCTGTTGAATTTATGATATATAGAATAATTTTTTTTCGGTGGTGTCTGGAGTGTGGATTTTCAGTGATTTTTTGCAAACTTGAATGCTACCCCAGGAAAAAATTCCTAAAAAATATTCTAATTCGTTTAGGAAAAAAACAACAGACAGGTTTTAGATCTAATGTTTGTAAACACGCATGCAAAATCCAATGTGGCCGCCGTATCCATGGAAATGAAACTTTTTTCTCCAATTTGATTGCGGATTTTAAGACTCCTTACTATGCTTGTTATATGTGTGAAATATGGTAAAATTTTGTCCGGTAATAAGTGAGATAGCCTTCAGGTGTAGCCCCCCCCCCTTTAACTGGCACATCTGCGTTCCTGCATCTGCCTGCAAGTTTCTTTGTGGTTTCGTACTGTCCTCTCATGTTTCCTGCCCCTGTTGCTTCCTCTGCCTCGCGCGTTAGGTCATCTACATAGTTTATTTTGTTTTTCCGTATGTTGACTATTACATCCTTCATTGCTTTGGAGTATTCTTCTGAGGCCTTTGCTTTGGCTGCTCTAGTCGTGCTCCTGTTTACATGATCCTTTTCCTTTTCCCTGTCCTCTATCTTCATCAGAGTGGTGGCAGATAACCACGGCTTGTGCTCACGTTTCCGTTTCTCCAGTACCTCTTGACTGACAGTGGTCCAGCCTATTTTATATTGCCTCCCATGTTTCTTCCACGCTTCTATCCTCGCCTGTTGGAACCTGTTCTTAACTGCTACATTAAACCCTTCTCTTGACGATGGCTCTCTCAGAAATTACACGTTGTACCGGCAGCTATGATTGACAATCCCCTGTCTTTGCTTTAGTTTTAATCGGATTGTTGAAATGAGCAGATGACGGTCAGAAGCTACGTCGGCACCCCTGTAAACTCTAACATCCCTTATTGATCTCCTGAAGTTCTTGTTGACACATACATGTATGTGGTCCATTTGGTTTTCAGTTTGTTGGTCTGGAGACACCCATGTTGCGTAGTGTATCTGATTTTGTGGGAGAACAGTGTTCCTCCTATGATGAGCCCATTTGTAGCACATATTTCTACAAATAGTTCTCCATTCTCGTTTCTGACTCCAAGTCCGTGTTTCCCCATGATTTCCTCAAAGCCTACATAGGGGACTCTCTTTGCCTAGAGGTTAAGGTGTTGGCCTCTCATTCAAAGGTCCCGGATTCAAAACCGGGTAGCGACCGAAATATTTTTCCCTCTAACATTGTCTCCTTTCTCCTCTAGCAATGTTCCGTCGTCCGCTTTCGTCTCCTCTTTCTGCCCCCAGCCCCTCACCTCCTTTCCCCCCTTTTCCGGGCCCCTGACTCTTTCTGGAGCCTTTCTATTGCTACTCCTTTGCTCCTTCTTACTGCTGTCTTTCAGCCACACCCCTGATCTTCAGGTAGCAAAGATCTACATCTAGCCTTCTCGGACAAGGGCGAAAAATCTCGGAGAGCGCGTGTGCAAGTTGCGCTCATTAAAGATCCCTTGGTGATCTAAAATCGATAAGAAGAGGCTTCGGCCGCCACCCAGGCAAAATTCAAAATTTCCTACCAAATGAAAATGTTTGATGTGTCCCGCGCGCTCATTTGACCTAAAGCAGTTGCGAGCGCCGTGAAACACTTACCAAAAAAAAGTCTACATTGCTACTGCCAACCTTAGCGTTGAAGTCTCCCATTACAATCAAGATGACTTTCCTTCTAACCTGGTCAATAGTATTTTGTAGCATTTTGTAGACACACCCTGGCTCTTATCATTGGTGGGGGATATCCCTGGCTAACATGAAGGTTGATGTCCAATTTCTCTGAACCGAATTCGGCTGATAGTAGTCGTGGACCCTCTGCTTTCCATCCTATCAAAGCCTACTTGGCCTGTGTTGATAACATAATACCTACTCTTGTATGTGGTGAGTTTTCCTCCGGATGACAACAGTAGAGAATTGTTTCCCCTGATGCAAGTTTGCATTCCCCAGCATTTGTCCCTCTCGTCTCACAAAGACCCAACATGTCCAGTTGGTAGCCCCCCATCTCGCTTGCATCCTGCAGTGCCTTCCCTGCCTCGTAAATTGTACGAACATTCCAGGTGGCAAGTCTGGTGGTTCTTCTGGTCGACAGGAGGTTTCTCGGCTTGGTGGCTTCCTTTCTGCATCAATCAACACTCTTTTTTCTCTCCTCTCTTCAGTGATGAAGTTCCTTCATCCTACAGAACTTGCAGTCGTGTTGTTTCGGCTGTTTATATATTTTTAGCTGTTTTTGTTTTGTTTTACGGGAAAGGGCTGCTAACCCTTTGCTCAACAGACCTTAGTCGCTTTCTACGACATGCGCGGTACGGATATAGTAGTCCTATTCTTCGCGCCTCTGGCTCTTGGACAGGACCCCAGGAACCACACGGGTTACTTTTGGTGGTGTAGAAACGATATTGTATCTCTGTCTCCCTCTCACTCTTTTTGTGTCTGTCTCTGTTTATTTCTGTCTCAGTCTCTTTCTCTCTCTATCTCTATTATCTGTCTTCCTCCTCCCTTCCTCTCTCCCTCCCTCCCTCTCTGTCTGACTGTCTGTCTGTCTGTCTGTCTGTCTGTCTGTCTGTCTGTCTGCCTGTCTATCTGTCTGTCTGTCTGTCTGTCCCCCCCCTTTCTCTATCTCTCCCTCTTTCTCTCTCTCTCTTTCTCTCTCTCTCCCTCTCTCTCTCTCTCTCTCTCTCTCTCTCTCTCTCTCATAATACAAACATGAACAGAAACACACACACATTCCAACATCAAACCGTCTTTTCCTTTGACAATTCCTAACCCGTTATGTTGATGCTTCAGGTTTTCACGGGAAGACGAACATGGAGTCGTTGGAGATAGACCAGTGGCTCAATCTGAAGCAAGATTTTTTCTCTGAGATTCGCAAAGCAGTGGTGGAGAAAGACGCAGAGAAACAGGTTAGTACTTAAAACAAATTATGGTAGGGTAGAACTTGACGTGTCGCCAGCCAAAGGTGTGTGATTGTGTGTTTTTTAAAATGTAGGTGTTATTACTTACGTCGTCGTAATTTATGTCAATGGCCAAAGGGGGGGGGGGGGGGGGTAGTAAAGCGTACGCATGAGCAGTTTCTTAGCAAAAGTGTGCTATATAAAAATAAAGTTTATTTATTAATATTATTGTATTGTCAACCTTACTTGGGCTTTAAACAGCATGAATGAAATTCGGCGCAAATACCCATAGTTATTAATATGTTGTGGAAGGCAAGCTAAAAAAAGATAGATAGATAGATAGATAGATAGATAGATAGATAGATAGATAGATAGATAGA
>NW_004797327.1:1600766-1611387 GCF_000002075.1 Aplysia californica | reverse complement strand
TTGAACTTATATCAAATTACAAGTGTGTTAATTAAACTGCTGCTCATCAGGGTTAGATCATGAATATATAATACGATTACAAGTTTTATTTGGCCGTGCTTTAAAATCTTATACAGCAGTTCAATGGTAACATTCAGCAGTTTTTTGTAATGTGGTCTTATATTGAACTATATTTTAGTTTACTCCCTTACACCACAATTTATGGTGATCGCACCCAATTCCTTCTATTTTTATTCTTTTGTGTTTTTTTCGGGCATTCAAATTAATAGCAAAACTATGTTCAAGAAATATGTAGATATACCGAATTAATATTTTGTAATGAGAGCTCTCAGTTTTCTTGAGGTACTCTAACATTGGTGCCATTGGGATACATTACGTAGTATATACTGGTAGTGATTTGTTGCCAAATTCTTTTCTCTCTAGCAGTTTTCTTTTGATTTTGTTTTACCAACAAATTGGTAATTCACAAATCCGCTTGTGTATTTTCCCAGCTTTGCTAATCTGTGAAGGCCCAGCTGACTACTGGTAAGTTTGACTCATGACTGTAAATCCACAAGCCTGAATGTCAGGTCAACCACAGTGGCCCATCTAGGTAAAGAGAGCGAAGGTGTCATATGGGGTTGCTCACTCCAGTACAAGATGAGGAACACCTCACTCATTGGCGATGGAGATTCAAAATCATTCCCGCTGTATTGGCCCTCAACCCCTATGATTCCATACTCAGAAGGAGGTGTTGTGTGTCAACCATGTGGCAAAAGAGTAAGTCAAAATTGATTTTGATTCTTACGTATCATGAGAAATCAGAGTGATTTATTTCAGACACACGATATCGCTCTCAGAAAAATGCCTCAATAATACCCAGGCTATACTTATAGAGTAATTAGTTAATTGAAAACAATGTCTTATTTAATTTAGGTGAAGGGAAGTAAAAAGCAAACCATAACTGCACTTTTATTGATACTGATTTGATTCAGATTACATTCAGATTACAGATTAGGCCTAGTATTAGTGTAAGAGATAATACCCCCTTCCCCTCCATTTAAACCTATTTGTGCTCATTAACTGAGCCTCAACTCTTTTGTCAGCAGTTGACACAAATAAAAGTACTGTGATTGAAAATGTAATAATAGTCGGTGGCCTAGTGGTTAGGCTCTTGGACTCGCAACCGTAAGGTCGTGGGTTCGAATCCCGTCAGGGACCCGACGTTGTGTCCTTGGGAAAGGCACTTTACACGAATTTTCCTCATTTCACCCAGGTGGGAATGGGTACCCGGCTATAGACAGCGAAAGATCTTGTCAGTATGTTAGTGTTTGAGCGCTTAATCATCTGCTTGCACTGTATGCTTCCCGGGAAACTGAGAATGTTTCGGAGTGTTCTATGGTCTGCTGGGGTAATAATATAGTGTAAAGCGCATAGAGCCTGCTGTTGAGCGGGGATTTGCGCTATACAAATGCTATCTATTATTATTATTATTATTATTAATAGTTAGATGATAGAAAATTGTATGTTTAGCTTTGTTTTCATTACTGTTGAACTTTGTAAGCCTGTCACTGGTGATTTTGTTGGCTTCCAAGAATGAAAGAATGGTTCTATAAATGAATATTTTGAATGTCATATCATTTCAATCTCAGCTCTGTACTTTGAAAAATCTGGGAGCCATCGAGAAAAAGAGAGGTGTAACGCTTGGAGAGAGAGCCTTTGGCGCACTGACTCAGGTACCGTATTTGAGGATAACAAATTTCACTTGACTATCTCCTAATTTTCAAAGTCCCATCAATCAACAATTATTGCGCTATTCCCCTCACAAGCTAGACTTAGCCTGTTTGTGACCTAAGATATGATGGATGTTTGTTCATTTTTTTTAATGGAGAAGGAAGCAAGTTCTCCAGGGACATGCGGTGCTTGTCATGCCTTGTGAAGCATGAGGACCATGATGATGAGCGCCGTTCATCATATTTTGCATTTGGTATACTTCTTCATTATATGTATTTCATAAAAGTAATTGCAGATTTACATTCAGCCACATTTTTGGGGATATTTTCAGAAATGTTTTTTCCTTTTAGAGATAGTAGAATTTATAAACTGAGTCTAATCATATATATGCCATAAATCGTTATTCTTATGGGGTTTTCTCCAGTTTTTTTCCTCTTCTATTCTTTTCAACCAGGAGAAGATTGGATGTCTCCAGTCCTATTACACAAAACCTCTGGGGTCGATCAACTCTTTCCACTGCTAATGTAAGAAGCAGTTGTGGCCATGTTGCTGCACAGCACCAGCACAGATGGAGACCCACATCATGACAGATGCCCAACTACAAGTGAAAACAACTGGTGTTTTCAGTATAACACAGACAGGTCAAACAAAGAAGACTCAAAATCACGCATGCATCAGTAGAACTGTGCCTGCGGTCCCGTTTTTTCCCCTTCTTTATCTTTTAAAGATATCCTTCGAACTACAGATCCCTAGTACTACGGATGCCTCGAACTACCGAGGCCAGTTTCAACGAATTCAAGCTATCTGTGTTATACCGTACTTTTACTAAAGGCATTACAACCAAAGGAGCACAGCACCATCACACAAGGGAAGGCTTTCTACCCACCTCAAACCCCATCATTTATGAAGCCCGTGCACCACAGATGAGGTAATGGAGATCAAGTATGTGCCTGGCGTGACACAAAAAAAGAATGGGAGTTTCCATAAGTTCACACCTGGTTGAAGGGCCCTAAGACGGTCTTCGTGACCAAACCAAGAGTAGAAGCAGCTTTTGCTATCACTACTGCAGACTTGATTTTGGGGGTCCTTAGCACCCAGACGTTTATGCCGTTTATAAAATTGCAGGTCTCAGCCCAAACCATGGACAGTGGCATTAAAAGGGACTGTGCCCAAATATAGAGGGTAGAGACTGCCATAGAGGGTGTAGCTTTGAAAAACAGGAATGGAACCATCTTTCAGAGGAGGAAAATTGGACCGGCAGACGTCTCTACTGCCCAGGAAGAGGGACAGATTAGAAATAAAGAAGTCCTTCTGCAATTTATCGCTGTGATTTCCTCTTTTGGCAACTTGGAGTTGTATGTTTTTGACAAATTTCCCTATATTTCTTCTTTTCAGTTAATACTACCACTAAATTGATCTCTCTGTTGCATGGCTATCTGCAGTATTTTGGGGTGACCTTTTTCTTAAAATTAAATATAAAAGAATTGGATACATTGAAAAATGATTAATTGTCTTTATTCAATTCAATTCATGCTCCTATCTGTTTCAGTTAGAAAGTTATGACAAAATCTGTACGTTTTTTCATAGCGACAAAAATTAAGGGGTATGGGTTGCGGCCCGGACTCTCATTTGAAACTCAAGTGGAGGATTTCTTTTATATTTGGCCTAACTATGTTAAAATGAATTGTCTGTAATCCTAAATAGGCTTTTTCATATATCTCTCACCGATTTTGAAAAATACAGTTTCGAGTGCTTCAGTTGATGTGAAAATGCGAACATTAATAGAGACAAGTGTTAATGACAAAGTTAGAAATATTATAGTGGAGTCCACTTATAACGAGTCCTGAAACAACGAGAAGTCTGTTATAAAGACACTAATCTAAAACCCCGTTTTTTCCCCTTCTTTATCTTTGTAAAAAAATACTGCTATAGCGCAATCGGACAAACACGGTAGTCGGTTAAAGCGGAATATTGCTGCTGCTGTGCACAGCGCACAGGCCAGTTATACATATATAAACTTCGCCAGTTGAGAAACTTGTCGGTGATCTAGCGAAACCTAGGACCTTACACCAACTCCTTGAACGAAACAAAGAATAGGAGAGCCCACGTTTGCCAACAATGAAGGCCGGAGCGAAAGAGTGGGGAGGGTGTGGTAAGCGCAGACAAGCAGAACGCATCGTGTGATAGGCCAGCCTAGTCTAGATTATCTAGGCCTACCACTACGGTGACTACCCAGGCCCTCACTTCTCCGAAACGTGGATAGAGAGGTCACAATGCTGTGATGGATGGAGTGAATGTGTAGTGCGTGCGCAAGCAGACGAAACACACCACAGGGTGTGTTGGGGTGGGGGACAACACAGAGGGCGAGTTAGCCCAGAGCGCATTCTTTCTGATCGCCAACGTCGTGCTGTCAACATCGCTAGCGCTTGAGAAAGAAACCCGATTCGATGATTGATCAAGTAAGACCTAACTAGAGGTCATGTAGAACAATGTCATCATCAGGGGAGATAACAAAAAGAAATAAACAAAACACCAAACTCCTAGATTAGGCCTACTTTATTATTTCCATTGAATTTATTACTGGATTCCTTATAACGAGAATCCTGGTATAACGGACATTTCGCACCGGTCCCCTCCCTCTCGTTATAACAGGATTCCACTGTAATTGCCGCCTACCCTTAAGCGCCAGATGATAGAATTGGGCAGAGTACCCCCCCCCCCCTTAAAAACAACAAAAAAACCCAAAACAAAAACAAAACAAAATCAAAACAAAAACAAAACAATGTAAAAACAAAACAAAACAAACAGCAGAAACAAAACAACGCTACAAAAAAACAACACACAACAAAAACAACAAAACAACAACAACGAAAAAACTTTTTCAGTAGAAAGGGCGAGTTACTCGATTAAACTTCTCTCACTGGAATCGAACCAGGTCTTCTGTGTGGGACAAAGAAGCACTTTACGTTGGTATCATGCAAGACCAAGGTACATATGTCCCTGGTTCGAATCTACACGGTTGTTCGTGAGCTTAGGTTGTTGGAGGGGTTTTCATCGGCGTCTGTGGTGAGGCGTTGGCGCTTCGCTGTTGCCCGCAGGAGACCCGAGTTCGATTCTCGAATGGGGACAATTTTCATCGAGTATCTCAAACTTTTTGGTGGGACGTTGTATCCTTCTCACCCTAGGTTGGCCCTGACATGCAAAGTGAGAAGCTTGCCTCCAAAATTATGTATTGTGTCAATGTGACGTAAACAAATCCTACATTCACAAAAGAAAAAGAAATAACCTCCGAAAAATGGAGAAGTTGAAAATAAAAATGTACTGACGCTGATATTGGTTCTATCGGAGTCCTGCTTCTGTAAAACCTAATACTCCTATGTGACCGTCCTGGAGGTGAGAAGATTTATTTGATTCTTTTTTGCTTTTCACATTCATTATCCCAGTACCGGTACGTGGTATGAAAATGCTTACATCTTTCTTTTACATTTTTATTTTGTCACCATCATTCATCATTGTCGTAAGTCAAAATGCGAGGTTTTCAGAGAAGCAAAAAGGCTGTTTTATTTCGTTTAGGAAGACATCATAATACAAGACGTATATTTATTTTAGTAAGGTTTTACGGAGCTCGAAACAGCATAAGGTCATATGAGCGCCAAAGGGTGGATGTCAACAGAGAAGTCCAAACGGGGAATCAGTCTTACTCTGTTCACCTCTCTTTCCTCAACAGCAAAAGTCTTCTTCGACTATCAAGGCACCCGGGAAGTAGCAGTTCACAAGAGTGTGACAAACAGACACAAGAAGTAGAGGGAAAATGACGATAGTAAGGATGAGGAAAGAAAAAGCAGCAATTCCCCTTATGTTGGTCCGCCGGCAGAGTATGAAAATAACATTGATAAATCAGCCCATTTACAATTCTACTGTCCATAAGAGCATGTTAATATCTCCTTTCTGGGAAAGGCCCAAAGACACCCCAGTCACTAACACTGCTCTGGGGGGAGGGAGTGGGAGTGCAAAACAGTTTTTTGTTGTTGTAAGTGTTTTACGGCGCTTGTAACTGTATTAAATCATGTGAGCGCGCGGGACACTTTAATTAATAAACATTTTGTTGATAGGAAATTTTGAATTTTGCCCGGATGGCGGCCGAAGCCTACTCTTATCGATTTTAGAACACCAAGGGATCTTTAACGTGTGCAATGTGCACACAGGACCTCTGAGATTTTTCGCCCTTATCAGAGAAGGCTAGGTATAGATCTTTCCTACCAGAAGATCAGGGGTATGGCTGAAAGACAGCGGTAAAAAGGAGCCGAAGAGTAGCAGTAGAAAGGCTGCAGAAAGAGTCAGGAGCCCAAAGGAGGTGGCAAAGGAAGTGAGGGGGTCCGGGCAGAAAGTGGAGACGAAAGCAGATGACAGAACATTGCTAGAGAGCAGGAAAAGAGATGAAAGAGACCATTTTAGAAAAGAAAATTTTTTTCTCGTCGTTACCCGGTTTCGAAACCTGGACCTTTGAATGAGAGGCTAACACCTTAACCTCTAGGCCACGAGAGTCCCTTACAAAACGTTTAATTCGCCTAAATCGATTAATATTTGAAGAAGAAGGATGGGGTAAGGACCACTGGATGTGCTTCATCCTCGGTGCCTTTGCAATTTGCCGTAATGCCCTTAAAATCTAAGTGTCAACTGCGGCAATTTTTGCCGTGCCCTTGTTGTTTGTTTTTAAAAAATGTGCCACCATGAAAATAAATCACTATTTGTCCTGTGCTGTCACTTGTGGGAAAAAAAAGTTATACAAGCGTCTAGTCGGGTTCGCCACCGTGGCAGGTCAGTGACCCTGAGCGTTGGTATCACAACTTAATCACAAGATACGGCCTCGTGTGAGCACTGGTTGTTGGGGTCACCAAAGTTCATTCAAAGTCTGAACTCCGCGAAGTATGGGACTCCAGAATAGGGGGAATTATTGATTTAAAAAAAACGTTTTTAAGATACGCGCGTGGGAGGGCGGGGGTATGGAGAAATCCTGTCAAACTAGTCTGAAATCTCATCAAAGCTTCAGTCTGACACTGCCCTGCTTGACTATTGGGTCCTTTTTGTCATGGCTAGTGCAAACACACTCACAGCAATGATAATCAAACCTCAGCAGTAGTGTCTGAAAAAAGCTTTGGGTGAAAAAGAAGGTTGCAGATATGAGTGATGTGGCAGGAGATGTGTCTCACAACTAGACGTCCTGATAAAACAGCACTATTCTCTGAAATGATGTTCTATGGTGATACTTTTAAAAATCACTTGTTTTTTCCCATAAGGGACAAACAGTAAGCCAGTCTTTTTCTATATTGTGTGTGCCAACATATTTTCAATATTCTGATCTAGTCATAAGTCATAAATATGACATGCTGATTGATTAGGTCTTTTTCAGGGGCGGCTCGTTCATAGAGCATGGTCGTGCACTGCCGCCCAAAAATTTTAATGCGCACAACACCCACAAAGAGACTATAAAAGAACCTTTACCTTCCACCATCCAATCAGTTTTCCGTACGAGTTCCTCGCCAGAGCTTATTCGTTCATTACAACATTTACATTTCTAAAACATCTACTACACCATATCAAGTTCTTGTGCTTCATCCAAGTACAATATAGCATGTTCAGTGGTGTAATCTATCTCGGAAAATGCTCTATGGGCCGGCCCAAACAACGATGACGTTTTGACCGAGTTTCTTAGTTCATAAATATTAATAAGGCGGCACAATCTCAATGTGCTCCAGCCGAACAAAGCCCATAGAGGCAGTCTAAAAATAGCGCGATCTCAGACCAGTTCACGATAGCCTACACAATTCAATGCCCGTATTATGATAGCTTTGGAGCAATCCACCGGAAGGCACACAGTGATGTGCTATTGGTCCATTGTCTTGCCATTTATATCTCTAGCCCCACTTCTGTAACCCTGATCTTGAGCGAGGTCAACATGACGTAATTAGGTCACTGTGTTAGAAGTTGGAATGGTGTAGTGGTGACAGTTTTATTATTCGAGTGTGTATTCCAATGCAGGATGAATGAAGTTGATTGCAGATAAAATCAGTTCACCAAACAAAGTAACAAGAAGAGAGTGAAAGAATTAGGTCCTCACCAACCCAAAGATATCAAAATAATGCAACCAACAAAAAGTGGAGTGGCTTACAGCCACGGTTAGCAAATACTCATTGTACTCATAACGAACTGGATCTAAATCTAGATCTAGATCTAGATCTAGACTCTCGTGAGAAATAACAGGCACGTATTGTGTTAGGTTATCGGGTGCATTTTGCTCTGTGAAACTCACGACTCGCCCTTCGCGGTCATGAAAAAGGAGATTTGTCGGGGAACAGAGGTAATTTCATTAACGCTAAGCAGACTTTTCGACATTTTTTTGCCCACTCTACAAAATGCATCGGCGTTCTCAAACGCGTTTGTCACCGGAATTTACTGTCTCGTCTAATTAGCACAGTCTTCATTTGGAAAGGAGAGATCCAGCTTTGTCTTGCAGAAATCTAGTCTGAGCTGTCCGACGATAATTCCATCCACGATGGTATCCTGAATGTATTAAAGAGCGAAACATTTCTTTTCTTTTTGCACTTTTTCAACAAAGTGTTCACGCACGTTGACACTGTTTATGGGATCCTCTAACACAGAAGTACAACGCCCATAGCAACCTAATAAGCTCAACACACGTTTGAAGTAGCCGTCGATGAAATTAGAAACAGTATACGTGTTCCATCAACAAGACAGACCACAGAAATCACGCTTTCAAGAGACACAGACTATACAACACCAACAAAATTGCAGCAAAGAAAGCCTGTGACATAATAGTCTCTCAAAGTGTTGACAGTTTCTTGAAGCAAAATAAATTCAACGCACTATCAATCTCCGTCTCTTCCAAATTCCACGACTACCAAAAGTCGTTTCCTACAGTTCTTTTTGGATCGTTTACAGAAATATTACTGTTTTGCATAAAATCAAGTTACAAACAGAATTATAAGTATTACATTGCAATGAAATAATTAAATCTGCTCAAGGTCGTACAATCCAGGGCCTTTATTCAACTCTGAAGGACTACAAACTCGACACAACATTTAGAGAAGTATGCAAAATCCTAGAAATCGTAGCCTACTGATGTTTATGTCGATCCACACGGATATCATTGACAGCTTGCCCAACTTCGTCAACAGAATAATGGACACTTTTGCTGCAGTAAAAGAACGAAAGGAAGACTTCTTCTTCAAATAGATTTTCTCAAAACAGGTAGGGTGAAGAAAAAATCTCATTAACCATGCATGCCATCGACTATCTTCAACCTGCTTTAACCTAATTGTGCACGCCCACTTTTAAGACCCGCAAGCCGCCCCTGGTCTTTTTATATAACATACATGTACATTAAAACATGTATTTTCAAAACTTGTTTCTACTTATCTTAGTCAGAACCACACACTGTTTAAACTGCTTGACAGCAGTTTTTAGTTATTTATTCTTTAAAAAAAAATACAAGTTCATGAGTTGTTTTCACTCCTCATTTTTGTTTTTTTTAATACAAGTTCAAAAATTGTTTTCATTTATCATGATTTGTTTTTATTTTATCACTGCACTGCTTGTAAACCACTCTGTTTGAATCTCAAATGATTAATGTCTTTCCTAACTGATCATACTTACTGTTTTCTATCGTACCTTATTGTCTACAGTCATATTCATTCATCTTAATCCAGTCAATAAGAGCTAGATAATCTAGTCATGAAGGCATTTAAAAGTCAGATGCAATCGTCTTCATTATTTGATTTAAAACTGATTTTTTTGTGATTTTGTTTTGGTGTGATTTTACTGTGATCTACTTAATTTTCATTCATGATTTTAAAATTTTTCCGACAACTCTGTACTTTTGAAGAGAGCGAGAATAAATATTATTTTTATTTATATAAATGTTGTGATGCATGGACCAGTATTACCAACTTTAATCAACAAAATGATCACCTATAATTTTTGCCTTGGTGCCCTAGCAAATTGCCTCGGTGGCCTCTGATTTTTAAGCCCCACCGAGGCAATTTTTGCCCTCCTGAAAACCTAGTTCAAGCCCTGGAGATAGCTTATAATTTCAGTGCTTTATAATTTCAGTGCTTATACTGACTTTATGCTACCAGTGTCAGACCTGGACATTACGTAAAACCCATGAAAACAAAATCAGTATCTACGAGATAAAATGTCTCCGCAAAACACTTACCATAGCAGGAAGAGACAGGAAAAATATAGAAGTAAGAGCAACTACTGGCACGGACTTCCGCCTGCATTTCATAGAACAGGGAATAAAAAGGTTCGGCCACCTGTTACGTATGTCACCTAGCCAGCCAGCTTCGAGAGCCTTTAACATCAAGTACTCAGGCTGTAAAAGAAGAGGTAGACTACGCAAAAGATGGATTAATGGAGTCAAGGAAACTCTAAGAAATTATAATATCCAAATTAAAAGCGCTGCAGAGTTCCCCTACCATAGAAAACTGCATCTTCCCTCGGCGCTTAACGGCAACAGAGGATGAAAAAGTAAAAGTAAAGTTTAACCCCCCCCCCCCCAAAAAAAAACCCCCCAACCAAGTCATCGTGAAAGTAAAAGTAAATAGTTATAGATCTAGATCTAGAACTAGATACAACTACATGGTTTGCAAGCCACTCCTGCCCGCAGATACTTTTACAAAGTCTTGAAAAACACTGCGCGCAGTTTAGATTGTTATGATTTTTGACCCCAGTCAGCGGACTGACACGTCTCTCTTGGAAGAACCCTGACCTAGATCTATATATTTAGACATTTTGAAAAGCGTGTCACTTTTACGGCGGATCACCCGACCAGATTTAAAGAACACTCACACACACACATACATACACACACACACACCCTCACACA
>NW_004797327.1:1586361-1600666 GCF_000002075.1 Aplysia californica | reverse complement strand
ATATGTGAGGCAGCGTGGTGGAATCAGGCTCTCGTCAAAATAATGAAAGAGAAGAAACTTGCACTTTTACGCAGGTTTATGAATTTTAATGAGATTTTTGTTTTATGGTTCAACACCTTTCATGCCCATTAAAGAACTCCTTTATGTGTGGATTTTTCTGAAACACTTTGATCAAAGGCACAAAAAATGTAAATTTTCAGTAACCATGGACTCTTAAGCTAAGGAAATAAATGTAACTAATCTTCGGCGGCCATTTTCTCACTAATTTTACCCCTGAAAACAGGTAACCCCCACCTCCTTCATTCGCAAATATCTCGACTTGCATTCAAGATAAATGAATACTTTTTTCATCCAAATAAAGACAAGTGAACACGCTTTAAGATGATACCAATAACTCTATATGCACAAAAATTGACGAGAGCCTGATTCCACCACGCTGCCTCACATATAAGGTTGAAGTCAAACATGGATGACCACCCCCCACCTCCCCATCCACCCATTGTACCACTGTACCCACTTGTATTTAGGACTGTGGTTGAAGTCAAACATGGACGGCCTCCCCTCCCCAATCTCCCCATTCTGCTTCATTTCTGCATCATAATGACATTGTTCATGACGTCCAGTTGTCTAAGACAACCAATTTTTTCCTCGATAATAGAAGATAATAGGTGACCGTCCGCCTTGCACACTTTTGCCTCCACATAACATGGGCAACGCCAACGCTCTTAAACCAAACTTTTGCACAATAAAATTGTGTGTGGTGACGATTCTATTATCAAATGACAACCTCTGCGACAACAAACTGAGTGGGCGGTTAGTGGGTTCTTTGGTATGATTTGCTTCTTCTTTCGTATCAAACCTCTATTGTCTTTATCAATTTGTGTAGAAGATGACGCAAGACTCTCATTAAAACTAAATTTAACAACTACTGGTGTCAAAGTTGTGTAGGTTTTTTTTTTAAATTGCTGTACCGTTCACTGAAAAACAAGAAACGAATTTGACATTGACAACGACATTGAGGTATCGTCTCCAGATATAGATAGATCTAGATTCTATTTAATTAATCTTCGTGTACACATGCGCTCAAACTGGGGCAGCAAACCCAAACGTCATCAACCCCCACCCCTTCTCTCTCTTTCTCCCAATACCCCCCTCCCGCCCCACACACACACACACACACATGCGCACACACACACACACACACACACACACACACACACACACACACATGCTATGGCTCACCTACTCAATCACATTTTAATGTTACATTCAATAAACACTGACAATTGAATTCATTATATGACTGGGCGTGGACCAGCCTGATTTTCCTCCAGGGATAGAGCAAAAACCCCAATATTGCACAGTAAGACTGAATTAAAGTAAATTCGACTGTGACCTTCAAAATCAAATACGTTTGCTTCTCAAGGTCGCGAGTCGAATTGTTTTGCCCAAATGGTAGCTATTGCCCTTCCATGAAGGGAAATCTAGCTGGCCCCGACTCAATCGATCGAATCCGATTCATATTATGAGTGTGTGCCTGGCATTACGTGACCTAGCAAAATTTGTAGGGCATAGTACGCGAAGCACACTGCTTATAATATATACTCCAGACCAGACCTGCCTTCTGAGATAGGACGAATTAACTCGGACTGTGGAAAGGTAGGCCTACCTCTATCGAAACGACTTTGTTACAGCTAGTCAGTTAATCTTTGAGAATGTTTTAGGTTGGGAGGTAACGGTATGTCTGACTTACAGTTTTATCATAAGAGTGAACCGTCGTCAATGTGTCCGTGATGTATGCCTTTGGAAGATGAGAAGAGTGGAGTTATTGAGATTGCATACTGCCCCTCCGACAACACTTAAACGCGAGCTATTTTTGGGCTCATAAAGAAAGAAACACAGCTTCCTAATTCGTACGTAATGTTCAATTTGTTTGTTTGTTTTAGTTGTTTTAAAAAAAAACTTAAAACGATAGACAACAACATGCATGCTATGGAACGTACATTGTGTTTGATAATTTGAAATATGTCTCAACATTGCCTTTGGTCTGTGCTGGTCGGACAAATGTGTCCTGAAAGCGTTGAAGAGAAAAACTGAAATTACTGATAAGATCTAAGGACATGGTATGTTTGGACATAATTATTTTATACAGGGAACGGCAGCGATTTCTGTCTTCAGTCTACTGTTTGCTTTGATCCTATGTGGGTGACGGAGGTCGCATAGACGAACAAACAAACATACAAGCAAACAAACAGACGAACACTTGGACCGTGTGTTAGGGTGTTAGTGTTAGGGCTTTAGCTTTATGTATCTCTCTGCTAAGGATCATCGTTTCAAATCTCCTCTACTCCTCTCGGCTCTCTTCTTTCCTCAGTGTGTCCCGCAGCTCCATGGCTGTCCATTCTCATTGTTTGTTTTTTTGTTTTTGTAAAGCGTTTTACGGCGCTCGCAACTGCATAGATCATATGAGCGCGCGGGACACTCCTAATGTTTTCAGGTGGTAGGACATTTTGAATTATGCCCGTGTGGCGGCCGAAGCCTACTCTTATCGATTTTATACCACCAAGGGATCTTTAACGTGCGCAACTTGCACACGGGCCCTCCGAGATTTTCGCCCTTGTCCGAGAAGGCTAGGTGTAGATCTTTCCTACCAGAAGATCAGGGGTGTGGCAGAAAGACAGCAGTAAGGAGGAGCCAAGGAGTAGCAGTAGAAAGGCTGCAGAAAGAGTCAGGAGCCCAGAGGAGGGGGCAAAGGAGGTGAGGGGGTGGGGGCAGAAAGTGGAAATGAAAGCAGACAACAGAACATTGCTAGAGAGCAGGAAAGGAGATGAAAGGAGACAATTTTAGAGAAGACAATTTTTCGGTCGCTACCCGGATTCGAACCCGGGACCTTTGAATGAGAGGCCAACACCTTAACCACTAGGCCACGCGAGCCCCCGTCCATTCTCAGATGCACCTGATCTATACTATACACTATACACAGCACACATGCCACTCATCCCTATTTAATCGAGTTCTCCCGATTTTTTTGCCTCCAAATCTAAAGCATTCCGAGTTAGCCGATTTCGGTCTCGTGTCTACTGCAATGGTTTGCGGTTTTTAGACTTCAAGGAGTGACAGGTCAGTACACAAGTTTATTATGCCTCCTCCCCATCCAAACCATACAGCAATTGTGCTCAAGGATGACAGATCAGAACTCCACCTTAGAAAGCGTCTTTCACATTGCCAAGATAATCACGGGTATACACGCGAGCATTACAAAAACCCAACACATCGAATTGGTGTATAGTTGCGTCCGACATAATTTGCTGTGTGCATCGTAAAGACCAGTGTGGTTGCTTAGAATATAACACGGGTTCGCACATAAAAGAAGTGCAAATCCTATACAACGTTCTGCAGAAATAACCACAGCGACGTCATGATTTTAAAAAGTGTCATGAATTAATGTACTCCTCATTTTCAGAGTGGTGCTTTTATCTTCAGAGACTGAGTGGTTGGCGGGTGCTCTGACATGGTTTGCTCTTTCTTTCCTATCAAACATTTATCGTTCTTATATAGCCTCCTTCTTTTCTGTGTGTTACTCTCAAGAAGTAACACCTCTAATTTTCGGCACTCATGTGACCTATTTGTGTTGCAAGTGCAGCATCTAATTTTCACCTAAATTTTGAACAAAAGGAAAGGTTTCCTAAAGTTCCCACGGACTGAGCTTGGCTGCATCGGAGTCTGGCTTCTGCAAAACCTTTTGCTGTTTTGTGACAATCGTAGAAGTAGAGGGATTTATTGGATTCTTTTGTTTTTCACATTCCTTATCCCATCACACCTTTTGCTTTTTTTAGTAAGAGTTTTGAAAACACTTGCAACACATTTGAGCCAAATGAATGCCGAAGATTAGAGATTTTATTTGAGAGTAACATTCCAGGTAAAACGAACAGGAGAAGGAAAAGATAATAATAATAAGGAAGATACATGTTTGAAAGAAGTGAAGGAGCAAGCTACACCATAGCACCCATCGACCACCAACTCAACTCCACACTCTCACTAAAATAAAGACGGCTAATTTCAGTTCCAAACCATGGCGGACTCAAAGCTGAAGTTCACTTACTTCAATGTAAAGGGCCGGGGAGAGCTGTCCAGACTGGTGCTGGCGGCAGCCGGGAAGGAATATGAGGATTGCCGGTTCGCAATCGGAGATTGGCCCAAGTACAAAGACGGTGAGTCAAAGACGTTATTTTTAGTACTAGAGTTCGAAGCATTCATGTCCCCACGTAAACGAATGGGGGCTGTGTGTACCCACTCTGGGACGCTGAACCTCGAGGGCAAGACATGAACAGTTCAACAGAAGGATGAGTGCTTTTCGAGACTCCCGTGGAAGCGTCCCAGAGGTCTATGGAGGAAATCTACAAGCTTGCAATGAAATTGGTGTTGAACATACTAGAGCTCGTGGGGAGCGGGGTGGGAGCTCTGATTGTTCATGTAAATCGGGGGCACGCGGCGATGCCGATGAGGGTAAGAAGGCCCCTCATGTCTGACATGCGTGACTTCACAGCTGCGAGCTCTAGTATTAAATAAATCTATAAATTTTCTGAGGTGAGTCGACTTCTTGGTTTTTCAAAAAAGAAATAGTATGTCCATAAATGCACATGCATATCATTACTGATTGCGCTATAATAGTATGGATGTGGGGGCTCAGGTGGCTAAGTAAGTAGTGAGTTTAGACTCAAGAGCAAAGTCAAACCAGTGTCGGTGACACGGGGATCGGAAGGGTGGCCACGGGGCTGTGTCCTTCAGCAAGACATGACAACCCTTGCTCAACAAGCAGAGCGCTGCTGACAGTGGCGATCAGCAATGGCAAGGTTGAGATGTTGTTCTGCACTTGTGTAATATTGTGTATTTATGTATGTGCATGTACAGGGTGATCCCAAAAAAACCTGTACAACTTTTTCCTAAATATCTCGCGCCATGTTTTATACTAGAATGTTGTAATTTGGAACAGACATAGTTCACTCAAAAGGAACTTCATCATCATCAGCGTTGTCTTTCTCACCCTGCTCCAGGGTAAAGGCCACGGACAAACACTTTCCACCTTTCTATATCCACGGCCAGATCTTGATGTTATTCCATTTTCCCACTTTTCTGTACCTCAATTTCTGTGATTCTTCACAAGGTTCCAATAGGTCTTTCCTTTGATCTCCTACCCTGTGGATTCCAATCCAAAACTTTCTTTGTTATGCAGCTGCTTGACTTCTTGGGAGTATGTCCACTCCATCGCCACCGCCTTTTTCCTATCTCATCTCTGACTGGGATCTGTCTTAACACTTCCTTGTTGGTTACCCTGTCGGTCCATCTGATTCTCAGTAACTTTCGTAAACACTTCTTCAAGAAAACCTGGATCCTCTTTATACAAGTCTGTGATGTGTTCCATGTCTCACATCCACACAACAGGACTGACTTCACATTTGAATTGAAAATCCTCGGCTTTGTTCGAAGTGAGATATCTCTGGTCTTCCAAATCCCACCCAAAGATATGAACGCAGTCTGTGCTTTTCCAATGCGGGACTTTATTTCAGCACCTGTTCCCTCCCTCTCTGTCAATTATACTCCCAAGATAGCTGAAGGATTCAACGTTTTCTTGTGCATTTCCTTCTATTGTGACCTGCTCCTTTCGTTGTGCATCTGTCCTTAGGACATTTGACTTTCCGGGGTTGATCCTCAATCTTACAGACTCCGATAGGCTGTTTAATACTGAGGTCTTTACTTGCATCTGTTCTTGGGTGTGCGACAGAAGCGCCAAGTCGTCCGCAAAATCCAGATCATCCTCTGTGTTCACGGGGTCCACTGAATACCATTTCTGTGTCATCTGGTGGTTTCCTTGATCAGCCAATCAACTGCCAATATGAAGAGGAAATATGATAGTAAACATCCCTGTCTCACACCAGTCTTGATGTCAAAGCTGTCAGAGAGCTGGCCATCATGTATAACCCTGCAACTTGTCCCTTCGTATATGTTCTTGATGAGGTTCACCAACTTCTGCGGGATTCTGTGGTATCTCATTATCTTTCCAAGTGTTGCTCGGTCTATACTGTCAAATGCTTTCTCATAGTCAAGGAATTTGACGATCAGCTGTGAATTCCACTCCACCGACTGTTCCACGATAATCCTCAGCGTGGCAATCTGGTCGGTGGTTGAGTGATTTTTTCCGGAAACCAGCCTGTTCATCCCATAGTCTTGAGTCCGTTGCTGTCTTGATTTTCTTCAGAATGATTCTATTGAAGACGTTACCTGGTATTAAGAGAACAGTGATCCCACTGTAGTTTCTGTAGTTGCTGAGATCACCCCTTTTTGGAAGCTTCATGAGGTGTCCTTCCTTCCAATCCTTTGGGAACTTGCTCTCATTCCAGATCCTGGCAAACAATGGGAGGAGGAGGTCTACTGTCACATTGGCATCTGCTTTCAGGGCTTCAGGTGGAATCTGATCATGACCTGCCGCTTTACCTTTGTTCAGCTTCTTAATGGCATCCAGAATCTCTTGTTTTGAAGGGGCATCACAGCAGATTGGTAATTCATTTCTTGCTGGCAGGATGTTTGGCGGGTTAATCAGAGGTGGTCTGTTCAGGAGACTGTTGAAATGCTCTACCCATCGTTTTGACTGAGCTTCCTTTCCAAAAATGGTTTTTCCCTCTTGGTCCTTTACTAATACTTCAGGTTTCTTGTATTTTCCAGCAAGATTCGCATGTGCCCTCCTACCGTTGCTTCCCCTGCCTTCTCTGCCAGCCTGTTCCTGAATTCCTCCTTGTTTTTGCTTAGTGATTTCTTGACATCCTTAGCTCTTGTTCTGTACTGCTCCAATACATCTGCTCTTGATCCTCTTGTTCTACTTGCATTCGCTTCTGCTTTCAGTTTCATTTGGTCTTCTTATCCTGATTAAATCCAATGAGTGTTGGCTAATCCATTCCTTGTGCTCCCCTTTCTTCGCACCGAGTACTTCTTGACATGCTGATGTAAAGACTTCTTTGACCTTGGTCTAGTGTGTATTCACCTCCATGTCCTCTCCACCAAGATCAGCCAGAGGTTGAAATCTGTTCTTCAGCTGCAGTTGAAACTCCTCTTTCTTGTGTCCATCTAAGAGAGTTACTTGGAACCTAGTTCTTTTGATTCCTGTGCTGGTTCCGTGCTTTTTTAGTTTTGCCAACAGCAGATGATGATCCGATCCAACATCTGTCCCTCTCTGTACTTTGACATCTTCCAATGAACGCCTAACCTACGAGAGATACAAAAATGATCTATCTGGTTTTTCGTCACTCCATCTGGCGAAACCTATGTAGCCTTGTGAATCCTCTTGTGAGGAAAAACAGAGCCTCCAATGACAAAACTGTTGAAAGCACAAATATTTGCGAATCGCTCACCGTTCTCATTCATTTGTCACAAGCCATGTTGTCCTATAATTCTGTCATACCCTACTTTGTCCTGACCAATTTTAACATTGGCATCTCCCATTACGATGTTGACATTCTTCCTTGGTAGTTTGTCGATGACCCCCTGGAGCTGTCTGTAAAAGGCATCCTTGTCTTCATCCGAAGCATAATTAAATTGTTGGGGCGTAGATCTGAACTATATTCATTTTGATGCCCTTGTTCCTTGTAGTGAATGAAGCCATGATGATCATCTCCCCGTGTGGTTCCCATCCTCTAAGTGATTTCTGTGCATACTTACTCAAAATGGTTCCCACTCCTTCCGCACGGTTCTTGTCTTCCCTCCCAGAATACAAACAATATGTGTTCCCTCGAGCTGAGCTGCTTCTGTCCAGACTGTATCCAGTGTGTTTTGTTGACTCCTAGTATGTGCAGCCTGTATCTCTTCATCTCTTGTACTACTTGAGAACTCGTCCCTGCTTCATACAAGGTGCGATTATTTCACGACGTAATCCAGAGAGACTTGTTCGACAGAGAAGGTTTCAGGTCAGGAGAGTCCTTTCGGCTTTGTCCGCTGTCCTTCATTGTTCCTGCTGATACAGAAGCTCCACTGTCTCCCAAGATCGAAAACTAAAAAGCCGTCCTTGTCCCTGTAACTGACGGTTTTTACTGGGTCGGGTAGTTGGCTCTCCGCAAACTGGCACTTTTCGGGCGACCAGACAAAGGCACCTTTAGTCACCTCTTACGACGTGTAGTATTACGGCAGGTGTATTCTTTGCTTCCCCCATAATAAAACTATGCCCCCCCTACCCGCAGAGGCGAAAAAAAAAAATTGTTAGACACAGAATTTACAAAGAAGAAACATATCTTCAAAAACGGAAATGGCTTTTATAAAAACACATATAAATGCAAAATGCACCAATTTAAAAGAACTTGTAAGGAAAGTCATGAAATGATTGGGTTTTTTTTTCTTTCCTTATATTTAAAATAATTTTCTTTCTATCCCTGTAACCTTTAAAAAACATAAATCTATCTTTTTCTCCTGCCGAGTTTAAAAGATATTATTTTAAATTCTGAAATTCCGAGAACAAACTAATGGTGTAACTGTCCTGCTTTGGACTGGACACATTTTAACGCGTCGTTCGTAATGTTCAGTGGTGGCCAAACACAAGGATCCACTCAATCATGAGTACTCAAGGTCACATGCACTGTACATCTTACAGTATGGAGCTGTTTCTAGATACCATAAGGGGGGATGGTGAGGTTGCCCAATTAGCCAAGATTTGTGGAACTGTTATAACCTGAATGGTGAATATGGGCTTCGCCAAGGAATCAAATGTCATAGAGGAAATGTTCTAGCTTTTCAAGACAATAAAGGAAACATGAATACATTGCAATCTTCTGATAGCTTCCCGAACAGGAAAATGGTACAGTCATAGATGAAGATCTGCGTTGGGAATGCGGACCGTTGAGATGTCGGAAAGCCATCGTCTCATGGGGCTCATCTACTGAATTCTGCACCCTGGTGACATTTAAAGGGGTGCGAACGGTCTATATTTGACCTAAAGTGGCCGTTTTGTCTGGGCATCTTTAGTTCTGATTCTCTACAGGTCCTAACTGATGGACCATTTTCACCCTTGACATTAAAGAAGGCCTTAAGAATTGGTGGTGAGGAAATGTTCAATACAAAAAGCTCTCTGTTCTTTACTAATCTTAATCATGATCCAAGCAGGCAAAGGAAACTTGAAAAAAACCCACCTAGATTCTATCAGCAAACTTCTGTTGGCCCGTAAGACTACTGTAGTTTGCAATATGGCGAAATCCTTGGGATTTATAGTGGTAAGCCTAGTGCGTCATGCTACAGAAATGGGGACATAGCTGAAAATGGGTTGTTTTTTACGCGCTATGTAGAGCAAAACTATTTTGTGGATTTATCTCAAATGAATATCAGACAAATTCCTCTTGACTTTTAAATGCTGTGTAGACGGAGTTTCCCAAGATTAGTTCAAAACGAAACTAATGAAAGCTGAAAATTAAACTACAGTGACTTCAGGCTGGTCAATAAAACTGTGCACCACTTAAATGTTTCTGAACCACCATTAATTTTGTCAAATTCGAAAGTTAAGTGATTCGGAATTTTTAGGCGGCCAAAGTGACGGACTTTCACAAATATAATATGTATATGA
Organism: Aplysia californica; assembly: GCF_000002075.1. Taxonomy (NCBI): domain Eukaryota; kingdom Metazoa; phylum Mollusca; class Gastropoda; order Aplysiida; family Aplysiidae; genus Aplysia; species Aplysia californica. Next base: position 1,591,071 of record NW_004797327.1, on the reverse strand, counting down.
GAAGAGATAAGAGATAGAGATAGAGATGAACGTTTGTTTGTTTGCCGCTGTAAACCAAATTGCCCATTTGGGATAAATAAAAATGTAATTTTTTAATTTTTCAAACATATATTTTAATGTGCTAGCGTTAATCCAAAGAAAGTAGATCTATGTGTGCATGTTCATTCACTTGTGTGTTTTGTTGAGATTAAGGACTGGCGTCAATGATGTTAGGCACCTAGCTATCGCAAACAGGAGACCCGAATTTGTATCACAATTAGGGAAAATTCTTATCTAATATTTCGGTCTTTCTGCTGCAATGCTATTTCCTTCTCAGTCCGGTTGGCCTTGACAGGCAAGGTCGGATGCCCACCTCCTAAAAGATCTAAATTATGACGATGACGGCATAAAAAAGTTCTCTAAAATGAATAGATAAAGCGCCAGGATTGTACGTTTATACGAGGTCATTGTTGAGGTGTATATTAAAAGGTCTCGTTGGCATGTCAGAACTTTATTAACAATATTTATTGTAAGTGTCCAGGCAATAAAATTCTGATCGATAAATTAATAAACTACCGGATTTACTCCACTCAGCTTCGAACAGGTGCTTTGTAGCTGGTATGGACAGAACATGTGAATGATAGCGGTCTGTGCATAACAGAATGCAACTCTATAATAATTACACATATATTGTAACACGGGGTGCCCATTATGGCTGGAATCGGGCCGATCGCCCGACTCGATTAACTAAAAAACAAACGTGTTTGTTTTCAGGCGATCGAGTCGGGCGATTGGCCAGATCCCATCCGTAGTGGGCACCCCGTATCATATTGTATCCGAAAAGAGATCAATTGGTGAATTTGAAAGAGTGGTCCGACCGAGAAAGTCAATGTAAAAAGAACAACCCTCAAACAAACAACGATATATATAGAGCCGGTCTTCATTCTTTGCGTTTATTTGAGAAAGGTATAGAAGCCAGGTGATCTGCTGTTGCGTGCAGGAGACCAGTATTCAATTTCCGATATCTAATTTTATCGAGCATCTCGGTCCCATTACTGGAATATTGTTACTGGATCTCTCTCAGCAAGGGTTGGCCGACGATGCGCGACATAAATGGGCCATTCCATGAAAAGTGACACTCGTCACGGGGAGATGGTGACCTACTGAAAAAAATTCAAAGCAGTGATATGATCATTCTCTACTCCTTTTTTGTTAGATGCAACCTTCCTCAAACACATTGGGTGGTCGGCGGGTAATCTGGTGTGAGTTATTCCTTCTTTCCTATCAAACATCTATCGTTATTATCTCTATCCTCCTTATTTGTGTTTGTTACACTCTTGTAACACCTCTAGTTTTGGACTCTCATATGACTTAATTGTGTCGTAAAACTCTTACTAAAACAAACATTAAACAAACATACACAGAAAATAAAGAATCGCTCATTCATAGCTTATATATTTTCTTTCAGCAGGTTACGTGTGTCACGTTTCATGATGTGGCCCAAACAAGCACTTCAATTATTTCACCACTCTAATTACTGTGTTTTTACCTTGCTTTTTTGTTTACTTTAGCAACCCCGTTCGGGCAAACTCCAACACTGGAGGTGGACGGCAAACTTTTCGCACAATCCACGGCTATTGCGACGTTCCTGGCTCGTGAGTTTGGTAAGTACGGGTAGCCGTCAGACGTTTTGTTGTCGCACGCAGAACGCAGGAGACCCGAGTTCAGTTCCTGAGTGAGGAGAATATTAAATCGAGTCTTTCGATCTTTCTACTGGAATCTTGTATATTATATCCCTCACAACACGGGTTGGGTCTCTGTAAAATTAACTTGGGGTTAATTGGGTTTAGTCTGGATATTAAATTGCAACGCATAGTATTTTAGGAGATATCTCCACTACATTCAGAGACCTGTCTTTTCTGGTAAATTCCTCTTCTCAATTTATTTGATAGTATTCAATACATGTCCTTTCCACCAATGTTTATGCACCTCAACAAAGGTGCGAACGCACTTTTTCGTTTCGTTGATTTCGCAAAGTTTTGCCAAGTCAAATTTTTTAAAGGTCATTTTTGAGTGACCAATCTCGGACAACTCTCAACATAGATGAAATATTATGTTTCATTTGATGCAGAATTTACTGACTTTAAAGTGGTATGCTGCATGAGTGGGTAGTGTAAAGCTTTAATTAACACGATGATTGGGTGACTACATTTTCCAGTTTCTCTGTGACGCCACTATATAAAAACTGATTTCACCCTTGTCACGGGTTTCTCCTGCAAGGTAGTCACATAGCGACCCTGTGAGCAAACGGTCGACTTCCAGCATATTCCTGTCCTGACACTATGTCAAAACTGTTACCACATTATACCAAATGCACACTGTCAATCGAATTCAGTTGATTAAGTCAAGGAAAACCAGATTATTTTCCATCGTGGCACAATTCCACGGATTCGGTTGTGACCTAAAAAAATAAACATTTTTTAAAGGTTGCTAGAGGCCAGACAAACGATGGGATCACAAAAAACGAAGTAAAATATGTTGAGTTGGACGTTCCATGAATTTTCATTTCAGGCAGGGATTTCAATTGCATTAGGCTGATTATTCAGTGGGAATTTACACCGCTTTTATTTTGCTAGTGCAACATCGATAATATCTCTGCCTGTCTCTGTCTCCCTTTCTCAGCCTCTTTCTGTCTCTGTCTCTCTGTCTGTCTTTCTCCCCCCCCCCCCTCTCTGTCTGTCTGCCTTCCTGTCTGTCTGTCTGTCTGTCTGTCTGTCTGTCTGTCTGTCTGTCTGTCTGTCTGTCTGTCTGCCCCCCCCCCCCTCTCTCTCTTTCTCTCTCACTATCTCTCAATACACACACGAATAGAAACACACACTTACACACTAACACACAGAAACACAGATCTATACACACACAAACAAACAAACACACACACACAGACGCACAGTTCCTCATCAAACCGTCTTTGCCTTCGACCATTCCCAACCCGTTATGCCGATGCTTCAGGTTTTCACGGGAAGACGAACTTGGAGTCGCTGGAGGTAGACCAATGGGTCAATCTGAATCAAGATTTTCTCTCTGAGGTTGGCAAAGGAATGTTGGAGAAAGACGCAGAGAAAAAGGTCAGTACTTAAAGTAAATTATGGTAGGATAGAATTTAACGTGTCGCCAAATGTGTGTGTGTTGTTTTTTAAATGTAGTGTCTAGGTGTTATATAATACGCCCTCATCGTCACATTTGAGATCATTTAGGGGGCGGACTTCTAACCCTGTTTATGAGGGCCAACCCGGCCTGAGAAGGGTAGATATACAACCAATCAGAAGAAAGACCCGGCTACTCGCTACACAGTTCTCCCTACTCGGAAATCGAACTCGGATGTCCAGTGTGCGACAGCGAAACGCCGTGCCACTTCACCACAGATGCCAGTTCACCAAAAGTACTCTTCCTGAATTCAGATGAACAAAGAATGGTCCTTTTTTTGGTAGCGGGTGGTTTGAAAACGAGAAATGGCATTGATCCGATTCGTTTTCAAAAGTGTATTGGAGATGGGATGTTCTAGAATTCTCGGTAAATATAAAGTATAACTATTCCCCGCTCCCTTTCCCCTATCACACACATACACATACACACACAATCACACACACAATCCACGCATACACACACAATCACACTCACAATCACCACACACATAAACACACACACACACACACACACACAATCCCCTCCCCTCCTTCACCCCCACCCCACACACGCACACTATCACATATATACACACTCACCACACACGCACTCACGCACATACACACAAACATGAACACACATACACACACACACACACACACACACACACACACACACACACACACACACACACACATAGACACACAAACACACACAATCATAATATTTTCACACATCATAACCATCACAGCCAGAACATCATGTTCCTGTGAAATTTAGCCAAGCATCAACCTCTCTGTGACCTCACGATGACCCCAGGTTGACCCCAACTGTGACCCTCACTGTTACCGATGGTGACTCCCGCGGCAACCTCAGTTCTGCGCAGGTCAAACGCAATTTATTAGAACCGTGTGCCGTGTGGTGTAGCCTACGTGTTTTGTTTTGATGTTTTTTTCTGTCTTGTTTTCGTTTTCTTTTTTGGTGTATTGTAAAACTCACGCATGCCATAACAGTAACTATCAACCTCATGAGCAGCAGCAACATCATCAGCATCAAATAGTCTACCAAATAAAAAAACTAACGTTATCATAACTCATAACTATTTTTTAAAAGTTATAGTGGCTAACATATCACTTGCACAGCATTAAACTAATAAGATGGCCTTAATCTACTAGGATTCGGCAAGGTGGAAAAGGGGGTTGGGGGGTGGGGGGTGGAGCTCTCACGTGAGCAGTTTCTTAGCCAAAGTGCGCTAAATAAATTAATTGTATTTATTAACATTATTATTTTTCTGTACACCTTACTTGAGCTCTAAACACTATGAATGAAATTCGGCGCAAATACCCATAGTAATTAGTATGCTGTGAAAGGCAAGTAAGATAGATATATAGATAGTAGGTAAAGAGAGAGAGAGAGAGAGAGAGAGAGAGAGAGAGAGAGAGAGGGAGAGAGAGAGAGAGGGAGAGAGAGAGGGTTGAAGTGAAGGGAGGGAGAGAGTGAAAGAGACAGAAAGATAGCGAGAGGTTGAGCGACACACACACACACACA
>NW_004797327.1:1582249-1585126 GCF_000002075.1 Aplysia californica | reverse complement strand
ACACACACACACACTCACACACACACACACACAAACACACACACACACACACACTCACACACACACAAACACACACACAAACACACACTGATACCAAGGAGCACAAACACAAGTGTCCTTAAGCTAGCAACAAAAACATTTTCCGCATAATATATTATGAAACTCCTCCTTGAACTCTTCCACAGTTGACCCTGGCTGACCTGGTTGTCTTTGACATGGTCACTGGAGTGGTGGACAACAGAATCTGTGGGTTGGAAAATTTCCCACTGATCAAAGCTCTCGTGGACAAAGTTGGCGCCGTGGAAGGAATCAAAACTTGGATGGAAACTCGACCCGTCACGTAGTCGCACTATCGTAGGAATGCAGGGCATTGGGAAACACACACAAAGCGAAAAACACACAACGTGCGACGTGAAACTCGCAACTAGCCAAATACGCACATAGCCGAACACGCATATTATTGTGAAACACAAACACAGCCAAACACGCGCAGTATGAAACGCGCACGCACGTTATAAAACCCTCACAATGTGAAACATGCACTTAGCGTAATACACGCATAGTGGACACGCACATTGCGAAACATGCCCACAGTGAAACACCCACATAGCGAACAAACTTTCAGGTTTCTAATATTTCCTGACATAACTTTGTTTTTTGAAGTTGAAACATTCACAAAGCGAAATTCGTTAATAATCATTTCGCTCTTGGCATGCTAGAGAGAATACTTCGATCAATGTTGGAAGACTTTTACAAAGTTTAATTAGGTAAAAATGACAACTCTTAATGAGTCTGATACTATATACTTTTGTCGTTTTGGTGTTTTTTTCTTATCATTCTTTTACCAAATAAACCAGTTTGTTTTTCAATATTTCAAAAGGTTGATTGTTGTATCTTTTCAATAGTGGTTACCTCACTTCTTCCTACTGCAATATAATCTAAAATACAGTCGAACCTTCTCTAACGTCTATCTGTACATGACAATCACCTGTGCAAGTGGCAACTTCCCATTGTGTTTTGTAAAATTATAACGGCTCGGTGAATGACGGTTACCTGTCTTATCGTGGAAACACAATGGGTCCTATTTCAGTTTCGCTTTTTCGCTTCCAAGTGCTGAACCCACCGGAAGTCACCTAAGAGAAAGAGACCGGCTCTTTGTTTCAATGTCGGCGTTATACTGAGATACGTTCCCCGTCCGTTTTCAAAACGGAGATGGTTCGGCTTTCGGTCAAGCAGAAAGCATACAGGGCAACACTAAAATTTCCCATTTCTCCTCAGACAGAAAGGAGGACCTTGTATTATATTGCATATTTTTATAAATCAATATCATACATAGAATCTACACATGATCACTGCAGCTGTTGAAAAGTTGATGTATCCTTATATTTACGCGAGTATACAAAATTGAAAGTCTCTCTCTCTCTCTCTCTCTCTCTCTCTCTCTCTCTCTCTCTCTCTCTCTCCGAGTGGATCCGAGCGTTTCTTGGACCAGATTTTCCGTCCGAGAACAGTTTCAAGTCTGAACGAGACCACGCGCGGAGTGGTTTCACCGCCCATATTGAGTTTGCGATACATCAATAGGCGGAGACAGACTACTGTGACATATTAGGGATATTATAAGGGGTAAACTAATTTGACGTAGACTCGTTCATCTCAAAGCGAGACAAGATGTCTCCCACAGTGGCTTTCGTGATCTTCCCATTCTCTAGCCAGGCTCGGAGATTGTCTGGACAAATCTTGGACTTGACGTCAGCAGCGCCACAAGCAGACATAGAGCTCTCACAGCTGCCAGCCTTACACTGCTTTGATTCGATGGGCACCTCTCTGCGTGGCAGTTCTATGGGTGTAGGCTTTAACCTTGCAGCAGAAGCTCATTTGCTCCGGTGCAGTCGTGCTCGCCACTGCTCCAGTTTCTTCATTACGGCGGGTACAGTGTAGAGGTACGGGTTGAAGGCGGAGTTGAGAGGGATGATGAAGATCGTCGAGACTACATTAACTTCTCCCGGGATTGGAACCTCAGCCTTAGACAGGAGACCCATAACTCCGATCGGAAACCAGCACAGGAAATCCGTTATCACAATAAGGGCTAATTTTTTCGCAATGGTTGTGTCCTGGTTTCTAGATTTGGACCAAAAAATTCGTTTATTTGTTTGAGTAAAGAGAAACACATCGACATAATAATGGTCAATTATTTATGCTGGGGAAAAGTAAGACAGACAGGCAGAAACAATAGAGCGAAAGTAAAAATGTAGTTTTGTTTTAGTAGAGGTTTTATGGTGCTCCAAACTGCATAAGGTCATATGAGCGCCAGAAGATTAGATTGATTGATTGGGTAGATGTTTTACGGCACTATCGACACAATTTTGGTCATTTAAGCGCCATCAGAAGATTAGAGGTGTTACAAGAGAGCAACAAACATACAAAAGAAGGAGGGAAGATAAGGACAATATGTTTGATAGGAAAGAAGAGGCAAACAACACCAGAGCACCCGCCAACAACCTGCCATTAGCATCCTCCAACAAAAAACCCCAAAACAATCAGTTAATAAATTATTTGTCTTGACATTTGCCTTGTAAACTTGTAAAACACGCGACGCCCTTTGTGCACAATGCCATTGCAGAAGGGAGTTCCAAAATAATGGACACAGAGACACTCCATATACACACATCCACTCAGACGCATCATATAAACACGGATAAAAAGACACACCATATAATGCACACCACATGGCACACACGCAGACAAACCATTTACACACAATATCACAGACATAACCATATACACATCCACAAAGACACAACGTATACACAGACATACACAGACACAGTCACACACACATACATACACACACACACACACACACACATATATATATAT
>NW_004797327.1:1576346-1581624 GCF_000002075.1 Aplysia californica | reverse complement strand
GACACACCATCTTTTCGCTCGCTGATCCACATAGACACACAGTTTCAAGATGCTGTCCTAAGTCCACATAAAAATACGATACCAACGCCATTAGCACAACAACAACAACAACAACAACAACAACAACAACAAGAACAAAGGCAGCAGCAGCAGCAGCAGCAGCAGCAGCAATAACAGCAGCAACAACAACAACAACAACAGCAGCAGCAGCAGCAACAACAACAACAACAAAACTAACCTCCTACATATCGCAGCGCCCTTTATCGTGCAACTGTTTGCCTTCACTGCGCGGTGGATGAGAATTTGTCCAACGGCGATGCTCACAAATATGGTCAAGTTAAGGAGGATGAAGATGGCAAAGGCATAGTCTCTCCCGAGGAAATCGGCACGGGTGATCGGCAGTGGGACACACACAGCGTTCTGAGCGTAGAACTGCCAGTGGGATATGGGAGGTAACAGAGGAATACCAGCAAACAGGATACCGACAACCCATGTGGCCAGTGTCAGATATCGGGCTTTCTTCGGGGTCAAGTGGACATTGGCTAGCGGGAAGGCCAGGGCTAGGTACCGATCTAGAGTGACCATACAAATGGTGAGGGCGGAGACCTCACTCGACACCATGCACAGAAACCCGGCTAAGGAACAGTAACTCGAGCTTTTCCACGCGTCTGCTTCCCACAAGTAGCGTCCCCTGTAGACTTGGTCCGCAGCGCCAATGATAGCCAAGTAAATCCCCATGAGAAGATCGGAGGCGCTGAGGTTGGTTACAAACGTGTTGTATCCTAGTCTCGAAGGCTTGCGCTCTACAAACAGCTGATAAATCAGGACACAACCGTTGCCTAAGATTGTCAGAAAAACCCGTAAAAAGGTCGTCCGAAGGATGTCCCCACATGAAGAAATTTCATCTTTTGGAGCTTGGCAGGTTCCCTTAGACAAGGACTTCGGTTTCATGATTGAGCAGCACAACTTGTAGTTATCACTACTCACGGAGAAAAGCTGAGACAGACCTAACAGTATATTTTGATGAAAAACAGAGATTGAATTCCTTTTCATGGTGAGGGTGCTAAGTTCTAACAGTCCATCAAACGCAAAATCCTGGAAAGAAAAAGTTGACGAATTCCCGAGTTTTTTCAAAGGCGTCCGGTGCTAAATTTTGTAAAACATTGTCGCTTAAATCTAAATGGTATAGGTTCAACATGACCAGCAGACCAGGTCGTCGAATTTTTTAGTTGTGGGAAAACGGAGCAATTATATAGTGGTTTTGAATTGCCAAAGAGTCATTTGGTAGATCAGTGTGAGAAATACTCAATCGCCTCACGTGTACAAGATTACTGACCGTGAAACCAGAACGGCAGGTCATTTCTTCTCCGCAGCAATTGCATCCAGTCGAGCACGTGTTGTTTGTCAAACAAAACCTCTCATTGTCGTATAGCAGACAGTGGAACCAGCCGTCACAGACGTGGTCATCGAGGAGACACATGGAAGTCTGGTGACATTTGTAGCGACCCTTACAAAAGGACTGGCATGTCTCTGCCAGCTCGTCCTGTCCTTCCGGGCAATCTCTGTGGCCATTACAGAGCATGTAGACGGGTATACAGTACCCTCTGGGGCACTGGACGTGTGGATAGCTCTGGGTGGTCACTTTGCCGTACCCGTCTGGCCAGACAACGCCTGGTGATGGTCGAGCGTCTACCGTGTGGGGTACGAAGTCAGGTTCAAGTTCAAGGATCCATCGATCACTCCTGTCTCTGACGTGGCAATCCAGGGCGTCGTCGTGTGCCCAGTGGGACGGCAAACATCCGACAGATGGACACAGGATGGCCCGGCCGTTACACCTAGAGCAGTCTAGCTCGTCAGAAGCGTCCAGACAGTCGGGCGTGGCGTCACACCAGGCGGAGGACGGCACCGGGATCCCATTGGCACACACCGCCAGGGCAGGGTTGTCCACGGGTACAGGTGAGCAGAATTCCTCATCAGAACCGTCCGAACAGTCGCTGACGCCATTGCAGACGTGAGAATACCAGACGTGCAGGTAAACCGTTTATATGATGGTGTATCACGAAGACCAGCGCAGTCGACATCGTCACTTACGTCAAAGCAGTCTGAGACCCAGTCACATCGTCTGGACAGTGAGACTCTTTCTTTACTTCTCAGACACTCAAACGTTTCCCTTTTCGCAGTCCAACCAGCAGCTGAAGAGGAAGTCAGAAGAGATTTGACTTCTGATCTTTTTTTAACCTCACAGGCTATCCCTGTGTTTTGTTGTAGGAGTGAATAGCTGTAAACCTGAAAACGGTACTGGAATTTGGTCCAGGCCTTGTAGCATGGTATGTTTGTCACTTCCCACTGATAAACCTCTGTTGAGTTTTCCAATGCAATGCATGCAGCAGCAATATTAAAGACGAACTTCTGTTTGAATCCATTGAATATGGTAGTATCATCCAGGCCTCTGTACAGTTTCCGATATAAAAGATCAGCACCAAAACCCCAACGTCGGAAACCAAGATACCACCTCGATCCACTATACTTTAGCCTCATAAGTCGAGAAAGAAAATTCAACTCTTCTTCGGAATTTGGATTGACCAAATGGCCATTATACCGCTGCATGCACATGTCCTTTGCTTTCTGCCAAGTGCTGTCAGGTTGTGGCGCGTGGAGATGATAGCAACTCGACCCGAAGACGTGGCCATCAGGACACCATGTTTCATTTAAGTACATGCAGTTAGCCTCGTCTTCACCTCCTTCGCAGTCAATTCGAAAATCACAACGAATGTTTGGAGTAAGAGAGTGTTCATACCCCGAACAACTGAGTACAAATTTTTCAATAACTGGAATGTATGAATCATTGCTAACAGCCTTGTACCACATTTTGAACCCATTGCTTGGTATAACAAGTGATGTGAAGCTCACTCTGGCACGGTAGATAGGAAGAGTAAGGTGATAACCATCTGTAACACGGTAATCTTGGGAATTGAAAGATACGTATACAGCGTGGTGTTGGTCGATCTGATGTTGTCCTTTTGTGTAGACCGTTAAACGTGCCCATAAGTTGTCATGGTCACTAATATGAATAAACTCGAAGGACAATTGAAGAACGCTGTTATTTGATACTTCAATTAAAAAAAAACCCACACGAATCATAAAAATCACGATCACTAATGGAACCTATTCCGTATCCGGGAGACGTGATGAATCCAGACTGACCCTCGCTGACAACGGTATGCTGTGCATGGCACCCTTGGGACGCCCGGCGACATCCGACGCACTTCCGTAATCTCAAGGTAAAGGAAAGTGCGTCACGACAAAACATGGCCCTGCCTGTTCGCACGACGATACGTACACTACCAGCCACGCTTTTAAATGGTTTAGGGACAGTGGTGAAACAGTATGTCAAACTAATTCCACCATCTAAAAGAAAAATAACGTGACTGTCTTCACACGTATAGGACCCATCTGAGTTGATAAGGTGAGGAGACGGAAAGTTAAACTCCAGAATTTCTAAACTTAACTCCGCTCTTTGGGACGCGTAATTGATGAACAAATCAAAACACCGGGTCGCACAGCACGGCGACCGGTAACTGAAGACTTCTCCTTCTGCACTGCTCCGTCGTCCAACCTCTAAGCCACACCACACCGGATGGGAGAAATGTCGTAGGTGTAGCCATCTATAAAGTCTTTAATTTTAATAAAAATAGGGAAGTAGGTTAGGACTTTTGTATATCGTTATGCCATCAGAAGTGTTCTCAAATTTTTCGAAGGAATTCTCGTGCACAGGACTGCGTCGTTTGATTCTCTCTGACTCCCCTGGAGAATTACCTCTGAGCAGTTGTTCACGCTTTATTAAGCGGTTTTCACTTTTAGCAGAGCGCGAACTGTGCTCGAATTGCTCACTCGTGCTAAGATCGACCCTCAAACCTTCCTTCACAGTGATCTGCCCATCAGATCCTCTGTACTTTGACGTTTCTGTCCCGGAAGACCCACTGTCACTTACCGGGGTTCTCCCGAAGCATGTAGCCGCACTTATTTTTGTTGTTATTTTTGTTGTTATTTTTGTTGTTATTTTTGTTTTGTTTTTGTTTTGCTGCTGCTGCTGCTGCAACTGTTTGTGTTTTTGCTGCTATTGTTGCTGCTGTTGCTGTTGTTTAAGGATGGTCACTGAAACGACGCCGGCGTTGGTCAGGCTCTTCGCTGCTGCAGACACAAGACAAGATTTCGCTTCCAGTATGTCGAGGTCTATTTCATCCAACATCTTCCCCTGTCTGCTACGCTTCGGTAACCCGCTCTTCCCGTGTCGGCCCCGAGACAGATAGGGTCAAAGCGGCCCGCCTCCTGAGTTATGGGAACTGCGCCCATGCTGTACAAGAATGTCCCATCTGTCGCACACAAGACCGGAACACTTCAACAACCAAACTGATTCCACTTAGTTCTCTGTGTGAGAAAATATTTCCTCACTTGACAGAGACCAAAGTCCTTTAGATGACTCACGAATCGACCAGTGACACTATCTTGCTCGAAGGAACAGAATACGGCAACATATTGTTACGTCAACTATCTACTGAAGAATCATGTCGACTGTCCACTATAGTACTATCTTGACTGTCTACAATAATATTATGTCGACTGTCTACTGCAGTACAGTATTGTGTTCACTGTCTACGGTAAAAGTAACCACACTCTCCACTTCAGCTCGACCTACATCGTTAGTATAGATTGTGCTAGAAGTGTATTGGCTAGAATGGAAACAATCTCATCAGCTACAGCTTCTGCTTGCACTTTTCCTACATTCTTTCCATTCCATACAGCAATGAAAGGTTTGTATCCGAGAGTTGAATTAAATACACTTTGGTTCATCCTCACGGAGTGAGATCAGAATTTATCTAAAGTGAGCAAACAATACAACGAGATCATAGCAACGACAAACGCAACAATCCATTTCAAAAGCCAGAACCACAATCATTTAAAAAAAATAATTTTATATTTAAAAAAAAGAAGGAAATTCATTATCGCATCAGATTAGAAAGACAGCTGTATTCGATCCTCATACAAGTTGGGATATTTGATTTGAATCTCCAATGGGCGGGAATCGAACTCACCGGATGGCTGAGAGGGCGTGCGGGAGAGCGACGGAGAGAGATGGGATGGGAGGGGAGGGGAGGGAAAGAAGGAGGGTGTGAGGGTAGGGAGAAACAAGAACAGAAAGACAGACAGACAGACAGACAAGCTGGTTGACAGACAGACAGACAGTAGTAGTAGTAGTAGTAGTAGTAGTAGTAGTAGA
>NW_004797327.1:1573371-1575613 GCF_000002075.1 Aplysia californica | reverse complement strand
TTGTTGTAAGGTGAGGGGGTGCGTGGGCGACACGCCATCCTATATGTTCATTATATTCCTGAGCCGAAAGTTAGAGAAAACGGCCAGGATGGAAGGAGGTGGGATGGTGGGACGGAGGGAGCGTGTGTAGTGGGATAGATGGGTGGTGGAATGGAGTGAGGGAAGGATGGTGATATGGAAGGGTGGAGGAATGGTGGAATGGAAGGATGGTGGTGTGAAAAGATGGCATGATCGAAGGGTGGTGGTGTGGTGGTATAGAATGATGGAGGGATGGAAGGATGATGATATTTGTTGTTTTAGTAGAGGTTTTACGCCGCTCGCAGCTGCACAAGGTCATATGAGCGCCAAGGGGTGGATGTCAACTGAGACGTCCTTACAGGGAATCGGGCTTACTCTACTCACCTCTCTAACTTCAACGGCACAAAGTCTGCTTCAAATATCAAGGCACCCTGGAAATAACCGGTCACAAGAAAGTGACAAAACGTACAGAACGAAGTAGAGGAAAAATGACGATAGTAAGGATGAGGGAAGAAAAAGCAGCAGTTCCCCGTTGTAGTTCAGGCACAATTACGAACAGGGCATTGTTGAATCAGCCCATTTACAATTCTACTGTGCATAAGAACGAGAAATGTCCCCCCTTTGGAAATGGCCTCAAGACACTTCAGTCAGTGGCACTGCCCAGGAGGGTGGATGACGATATGGAATGTGGTGGGATGGAAGGATGGAAGGATGGTGGGAAGGTAGGGTGGAAGGGGGGTGATAGGTGTTTAGAGTCATAACAAAAATCTACGAAATCCAGCAAATATACCTATCTATAAATCAAACTGTATGTTTATTGCATGGATCTTTCATTTCTAACCATTTTGGTGCTATTTCATGCAAATTGGGTATGAAGGAGCGGAGTTATAGGTAAGCTTGTGATGCTGAAGACAGTCTCGGGGAAGGCAGCCAATGGGTTAACGGGATTTTCAAGTAGTCCCCCTGTATGGGAAGGTGGGAAAATTCCACATCCGGGGGTAATTCCACATCCCCACTTACAGCCCTTAGAACCAAGAGAAATCTGTTTGACATTCAGCTTTAATCATTTGCTTCTGTCTGCCATGTTTTATTTTTCAATTCAGCTTTAATTTCTTGTATGTCTGTCTTTTTATTTTCGTTTTGGCGTGTGTGCTCATGTCGGTGCGGATTTGCCCCGCAATATTAAATTTTTAATTAAGTTGAAAAATGGAAAATGGAAGTATAGGGATGGTGGTATCGTAGAATTCACATTATGTTTTATTTCCGAACTTATCAGACCCAAAGTAAAACTGTTGTGGAGGATGTGTCCTCTTTCTACATAAATTAGCTTCTATAACACATGTCTCACAATCCAATTGAAAAGTATGGGTACTATACATGAAAAATAGTTGAAAAGTCGTGATATAGTTCGACGCTTTCTACATAAAGGCAAACTTGAATAAGAGATAAATTACGGTGACAAATTTTCATATTTTCGTTTGTCCAGAAAGAGTTTTACGGCACTTGCAACACAATAAGGTCATATCTGTGCCGAAGATTAGAGGTGTTACAGGAGAACAACAAACATAAAGAAGAAGGAGGGGAGATACAGACGATAGATTTTTTATAGGAAAGAAGGAGCAAACCACTCCAGAGCACCCGCCAACCACCCCCCAAGAAAAACAAGCGATCAAACAAACAAAACACCCCAGCTCCAGTAGAGGTATCAAGAACCCACCCGCTGAAAGCAGAAACCAACAACTCTTCATTGTCTTGTACTGAAGTTTGTTTTAAAAGACTATGTGTCCCGTTTCGTAAAATGTTCAGGGTAGTCATAAAAAGAACAAAAACCAAAACAAAAATTAACAACAAAATATTGCCTTTCAACAGCTAGTCACTTTGAAAATCTTCAAAACACGTTCCTCGTCTTATTTATAAGGATGTCGATACCAGACTAAGACAGAAATGTGCGCCGTGTTTTAAACTATCAGCTGGAATCAATAACTCAGCTTCGTCCAAAACTGGATATAAGGTCTTATAAAAATAAAACTCCAGAATAGAGCAATCAATCTGTAAACAAAGAGATGATACGGCGTTGCAGAGACGCGCTGTAAACAGTGCAATAAATAAGAAAAGATTGTATTAGAAGATAAGACATGCTCAACGCGGCAGAATGTGTTAGCTCTTCACAAAACGGCTACAAACAACTGCACGAGCAACAAAAACAACAACCACCACCACCACC
>NW_004797327.1:1571991-1573233 GCF_000002075.1 Aplysia californica | reverse complement strand
AACAACAACAACAACAACAACAACAACAACAACAACAACAACAACAACAACAAAGCCTGCGGCAAAAGCAACACTTGTACGTGATGAATTCCAATGGTGTTCAATTCTCCTCTATATGTTTCAATTCTGCACTTGTTCTTTTCCCCCTGTGATTGATGTGAGATTTCAGGTAGTTGTAATAGTATGGTGGCTCGTGCCGTATAAAGCAAATGGGAAGTCTGATTAATTACAAGATATCGAGTCAGAGCTCTTAAACAATAGTCAAACAAAAGAG
Organism: Aplysia californica; assembly: GCF_000002075.1. Lineage (NCBI taxonomy): Eukaryota > Metazoa > Mollusca > Gastropoda > Aplysiida > Aplysiidae > Aplysia > Aplysia californica. The sequence goes on along the minus strand of NW_004797327.1, from coordinate 1,572,959 downwards.
TGTCCTTTCATGGTCTGATCTTGATCACCAAATCTTTAACTTCTTTTCGAAATCAACAATTCAGCAACCTCGGGGGGAGGGGGGGGGAGGTTTGGGGTTGTTGATGATCAATAACCACAGTATAAACACCACGGGGTATGCGGTTGAAAAAAAGGAGAAAACATCAGAGCCGCGCACTTTCGAAACAAAATCAAAGCCACATTTTTTAAACGACGTTGATACAATTTGATTGCCAATACAACCTAATGGCTACACTTCCCTTGACAAAATTTATTCCATGTAATTTCTATATGCTTGTCTAAAAACAGAAATGAAATTGGTTTTCAAAATTGCGACGTGTTTGCGTCTTGTATTGACATTTATTGTTAAGGTTTTTTTGGTTCTCTCCTCCTTGAGCCCTAAGAATGAGGGTTCCAGATATGACCATAACTCCGATAAACTGTCAGTTGTAATACGACGACAGGAGTTTGTAGGAAAACACCAATCGTCTCTCATTCAAAATGGCTGACACAAGGTTATTAGAGACTTGTTCTATTCAAATGGGCAGCGACGACATTTTCGTAGTGAAATTTAAATTTCCTTTTTAGTTTTAATAAGCGTTTTACGGCACTTGGAACACAATAAGGTCATATAAGTGTCGGTGACACGGAGATTAGATGGGTGGTCACTGGGGTGTGTCCATAAGCAAGACATGAAAACCCTAGCTCAAAATACAGGGCGCTACAAAGTGGCGCGACCGACAGAGGCATGGTTGTAAACTGTTCTGTATTTGTGTAATGTTGAGTTGTTATATGTATGGTATAGGGTTTTACGGCGCTCGCAACTGCTAAGGTCATATGAGCGCGCGAAACACAAGTTGTTCACCTTTGCAAAAGTTCACTTCACGACTGGTTAACTAATTTACTTTAAAATGCTAAAAAGTTAAAATATTTAAATTCAGTGTAAATACATTTGTGATTTAAAACAAC
>NW_004797327.1:1565746-1568488 GCF_000002075.1 Aplysia californica | reverse complement strand
ATTATTACTATTATTATTATTGTTGTTGTTGTTATTATTATTATTTTTCTCACTGAGCCAGCGCCTTTGGACAATTCTTGGAAAAGCAATTCATACCAACGACGGAGTGGTCATTTGATAGCCCGGATAGGAATCCCACAGATATGTGGACCCCCATGAAATGGTAGTTGAAGAAACGCAGCTTTTGCTCTCAGTTTTGACACCTTGTTTGCAGTTCGGTGACATTTTTAGTTAGTTTAGTTTGAGTAGAAGTTTTACGGCGTTCGCAACTGCATAAAGTTATATGAGCGCCAGAAGTTTAGAGGGTTTACAAGATAGTAACAAACATAAAAAGAAGAAGGGGGAGATAAGGACTATAGATGTTTGATAGGAAAGAAGGAGCAAACCACACCAGATCACCCGCCAACCACCCACACGGTGACATTTGAGAAGGCATAACATAATTGTGTCCAAAATTTAACACAGTCCATGCCAATAGGGTTCGTGCTCTGCTCAAAACCGATGTTTTACACATGTAATATTAAGTCCAAGTTTTGTGGGGCGTACTTTGTCTCCTGGATACAAGCTACAAGTAGGTAACGCATGGCCTGAAAGTGCTGCAATTCTGCAGTGGAAGATAGGAGCGTTGGAATCGTAGGCATTGTGCTGTGGGCGCTCGTACCGTATTCGAACATGAGATCAGCTTTACTGAGCTACCGGTGCCTCGTCATTCGAAACTGATCTTGCCTCCGAAGAAAAAAACATAGTCTTTAGAGTATATCTGATGTTTAAATTATAATTGTACCCAATGAAAAATAGGACAGAAAAGCCAGTCAGTGTGGTATAGGCTCACCTCAATACGAAACCCGCCAGGACATATTGTTTCGCAATAAGCAAATAGATTCAGCAAGTAAAGGGTGTATACCTACGATGGGGGGGCATGGGAAGGGGGAGGGAATTAATAATTGAAATAAATCTAGCAGAGACATAACAGGAAATGCGTAGACAAGAATCACATAGTTAGGGATGAGTTCCGCAGGGGGAGGATCTTACCGCGACAAGGCCTACTGAGCAAACTAAACAAGAGTTAGGGTTAGGAATAGGATTAGAATTAGAGTTAGAGTTAGGGTTAGGGTTAAGGTTAGGGTCAGGGTTAGAGTTAGGTGTTGTTGTCGGCCGGTCGTCAGCAGAACTCCTTCCCACAGCATCAACCCTAAAGTCTCGAACAGGAGAATACAGTATTTCCCAAGCCGCCAAACCATGCTGTCTCTATTGGTTCTTAAACAGTTGCGCCCTGCCTCCTGCAGCAAAAATAAATATATTATGGCAAGTGAATTGGGCTAAAACAAACGGGTGTAGTATTGCAGAGGAACTGGTGTAAGGGCCAGTGTCCTTCTGGAATCTGCATGGGAAAGCGCAGAGAAGGGTGAGGAGCGAGTAAGGGGGTGGTGGGTGGGAAGTATTCGAACAGCTTGGGCCTGTTCATGGTTGTTTAAAAGACGCTTCAAAAATTAACAACTGGTGTGTATTTCTAACAACCAAACAATACACTGGAATAAAAAGGCCTACCTTTTGCGTTACCTCACCTGGTCTGTATTACTCGTTGCATATCTCCAGAAAACAATAATGATAATTTCATGTAAGCGTGCATGACATCGAGTCAGTCTGAAAGCCACGAAGCAAATAAAACGACACAATTGGCCTAGATCTAGATTCTAAATGGCTGCAGGTCGGTTAGTGAGCTGATTTTGCGACGACGATCAGGGACACAAGGGGTGGCGTTGGGAGAGAGAGGGGAGTTGTTGAACGGGTTCACAAGCCTTCAACCCCCCTCACTCACATTCACGTTTGTCTTCACTGACTTTAGTTTCTGCCCACTATAATAAAAAAACCCAAACAATTTGTAACCTGTTTTTTCAACAACAACCCCCCCCCCCTTCCCCCCAACAATATACACATATTACAAACACAACATGTAGCCCTATCTCATTCCCGAATTTTGATCAACGTAACTTTACTGAAAGCATTAACATATGGGTGGGGCGAGAAGGCCTGGGGGTGGGGGAGGGGACACTTTATTCTATGAAGAGGACACCGCCCGTTGAAAAAAAAAACTTCACTACGAGATGTGTCCACCATAAGCCCTTCCAATTTAAGGCAAAACTCCAGTTTTGCTCGAGTCGAGTGCAGTCGGCACCTTTCCTTCCTTGCCCTTCTATTATCTCAAACCTGAGTCAGGTGATAAGCCTATGTTCCAAAATGAACCGAAATTACACCAGAGTGCACGAGTGGTGTACGTCAGCTTGACCATTTGATGTCAAGAAAATATTGCACTTTTAACAGTGGACCCTCGTGGCGACACTTCAAGCAATAAAACCACTGATGTAACTCGTAATGCAGTGCGTGCTGGCAGTATTCTATGGGTGATGTCATGGCTTTTATGAAGAGTGTTAAGACTGGGTTCATTATACAATTCATGTTTGCCTCAAAGTAAACAATGTGTAGGCTAAGTTAATGTAAATCCTTGATTGTAGATCTAATGATCCTGTGTATGCACTCCAAAAGCGATGCTTAATGTAAGCCCAAATGTTTTTTTTAAATTACTGTTTATTACTGGATCAAGAGAGATAGATAGATAGATAGATAGATAGATAGATAGATAGATAGATAGATAGATATATAGATAGATAGATAGATAGATAGATAGATAGATAGATAGATAGATAGATAGATAGATAGTGTGTGCATGTGTGTATGTATATG
>NW_004797327.1:1560958-1565618 GCF_000002075.1 Aplysia californica | reverse complement strand
GTGTGTGTGTGTGTGTGTGTGTGTGTGTGTTGCTGAGCCACATGAGTGTCATGCAAAGTTATGTGCACGTATGCAAATTAATAAATGATCCAGATTTTTTTAAATGCGAGCAGACGAAAGTGGGCGAGTTATACTTATTTTTACTCCTACTAACTACGTATCATTATGACAGCTGCGATTTTTCTCCCTCTCACGCCGGTTTTTACTCCCAAGCACGCCACAAGAGCGCACTATCGTCATTTCTACACAGTTCTACACAGTGTTACTCTATTTGTTTGTTTGTTTGTTTGTTGTTTTTTTCACAGTGCAGTTGTGACTGATGCGGTCCGTACAGTAATGCCTATTATTACGGTGTACTGACTGGCCTTCTTTCCCGTAGGCCTAACGGCTTTGGCAGCGCGCCCCCATGTCTGACACGTGTGACGTCACCATAATAAACATGTATTATATTTATAACATTTGAATGTAGTACACACGACCAGCTGGCCTCTGATAATATAATCGGGCTGAGAAAGTGCAGTTTGCCATCCTGTGGATCAGTGCTTGGGCGTCTACCGGGAAATCTGCTTGCAACAAGGAAATATTTTCTTTGCAGTTGTAGTGCAAGCATATTTTCTTATCATTATGCAAGGACACATTTAACAAAGATTTCGTTCGTCGTCTTGTTATGATTAAGATTTGTGCTCTTACGTCATGGTCAGCTCTCGGAATAACATCTTTCCTCTTCAGATTACTAGTCAAACAGTGAGGAAAGCCAAGAACGTCTCTGTGTGTATTGGGCAGGGGGGGGGTAAATTTGTTTTGTTTAAATAAGCGTTTTACTCACCTGCGGCACAATTAGGTCATGAGAGTGCCGAAGAATAGAGGTGTTACAAGAGAGTAACCAACAAACAAAAAAAGAAGGAAAAGAAATAAGAGCGATGGCTACGGTTGTTAGAACTGTATTTTCTTTAGCAGAACACAACATTAAGGTTTAAGCAAATCGTGTCGATTTCGAGCCCCTATAGTGTGGGTTTTTGAGTTCTCGTATTCCACGAAAAGACCCCTGGTTGACAGATCGACAAGAAAAAGAGCCGAAGAGAAGAAGAAAAGTATGGAGAAAAGATAACACATCTACAACAAAGAGTGCAGCAGGGAGGAATTTAAGTATTGCGACACAGATGCGCCTACCTGGAGATAGGAAAACTACAGTAAAAGTAATTAAATTATTTGCAGTTAACCAGACCAGAACTCAACTATAGAAATAAGAAGAAAAAATAAAAAAGCTTTCCCTATAAAAGCGTCAGCTGTAGTCAACATTGTTCTCTGTTGAAGAAATTTCCGTGACCTGGAAACAGGCAACTCTTAAAGCATAGATCACAGAAATGGAAAAAGTACAGAAAGTGCAGGAAGATCTTCGGAAGGCCATTCGAAGCAAACGCAATTACAATGCTCTATATTATGGTAAAAAAATTCGTGGTGCAACTTATCTTCAAATATCTCTTTAATGGGTGAATCAATATTACCCCCACATTTTACACAGCATTTTGTATAAATAATTTGTCATAACTCAATCATATTTTTCAATAACAATCTAGGCTAGATAAAAAAACACTTTTCTTTATAAATTTATAATATACAATATCATAATATGTATATACTACTTTGCGTATGTGTGTGTGTGTGTGTGTGTGTGTGTGTGTGTGTGTGTGTGTGTGTGTGTGTGTGTGTGTGTGCGTGTGTGTGTGTGTGCGTGTGTGTATGCCTCGTAAAACTCCAATCCAATGTGCCAGGATCTGGACAATAAGAATGCATCTTATCCAAGGAGTTTACAGTTCTAAATTCCTTGATCTTATCTTATCTTATCTTATAAATCTCCGTCACGTTGAAAATGGGATTGTTCACTGCACTTCTTGCTTCTCACTCACATTTCGCATACACATATTATGGCCAGCGTCACCGCTCACCAATGACACTTTTTAGTGGCAAAACTTGTTACAAGAAGTTAACTCAGAACATGCGTCCAATAAGCACTATGTCACGATTAGGGAAAAAAATGACTGACTTGCTTTTTAAAAACGATATTGTCCCAGGTGTGTCAGATTCCTGTAGAAACGAGCTTTTTCTAGGAGTCAGCTAACAGGTGTTCACAAAACTGGTATTGACTTGTTAACTCAAGTTGACGCAAGTCATTGTGCAAAAGCGGGAGACTTTATGTTCGGTAGTTGAGGAAATACCGTATTTGACACGTAGTCGCGCCTCGAATTTCTGACCGCATTGTAGAATCTTGAATGTTTACTCCACCCCCTTTTTAATAAATAAAAAGGAAAGGAAACAAAGTACTTAACAAAATAAAAGCAACTAACAACAATGAAACTGATTTTTACTTTACTTTTCCGGTCCAGTGGCCATCTGGGTTCTAGACCTTCGGCCTGTACTGGGGAGCCTGTGGCCTTTCTTCCCACCCAGGTCTGTAGTCTGCTAGCAGTCCGGTACTTCTGGCAAAGGGATTTCAGGGCTACAAGTACTGTCTCTCAAAAAAGTGGGGCAACGCAATTAGCAGGGACTGACTTCCATTTTACATGTGATCTAGGCACGATCCTCTGTGGTCCAATCCCTGCCACTGCTGTCTCTTGGCGAGCTGTGGAGGGTCAAATTAACGTGGTCTGAACCCGGCAGCATTGGTGAACCAAAATCACAGAGATGAGCGGCTTGCAATGTCCTGGATCCTTTGTGTCGGTACGTAGACGTCCATGTTTGGGCATGCCATGTCCCCCAGGCCTATCCCACCAGTGGTGTGTTCATCCTTGCAGGGATCAGGAGAATAAATGGAGATGCACTAGGCCGAGGGTAGATCACAAGCCAACCACAGGGAGTGTGTAGAAGAAGAAGATTGGGGTGGCAGAGGAGGACACTCACTCAAGGGAGAGTGAGAGTGTGTTGATAGGGGACATAGCGTCTACCATGCGTCGGTGGGTTCTGCCCTCCGCACCTTGTGGGGGCACACCTACTCCCAACCTGTTGCTTTTACCCCTAAGGGCGAAAGGGGGGGGGGGTTGTTGACCCCAACGATTCGTCATTCGCCAAAGCCAAGTCAGTGCATACATGGATCACCACGGGAAGGTGCGGTTGGCTGACTGGGAGAAGCTATGTGAGACGCTTGGGTGTTTCGCATCTTTTAAATGAGGCCCTTCACCAGCACTTGATACCCGACAAGAACGAAACAAAACAACAGGACCAAAAGACAGAAAACAAAACAAAGCAAAACAAAAACCACCACCACCATCATCATCATCATCATTATCATCATCATCATCATCATCATCATCATCATCATCATCATCATCATCATCATTACCATCATGTCAACAGCAACCCCCACAACAGCTACGGTGAAGTAGTGAGTGGGTGGGGACCCCGGATATGCGTGGACGTTTTTGTAAGTTCTGAACAGAGGGCTCAAGTAGACATTTACAGAAGTAACCATACCCAAGGCTGGAGTTGTGGCCTATTCCATCCAGCTCACCAGCCTAATAACAGAGTGGGCTACTTGCGATTTCAGGGATGTGTTAGAAGTCCGATTAGTACGGAGGTAAAGGTTAACATTTTACACTACCATCGATACCATTTAGATCATAAGAAGGTCGAATGTTTCGATCCCACCTGTCAGGGCCAACCCCGGCTTAGATGGATACAGCATCCCAACAGAAAAACAGATGTTGGAAGAAAGAAACCAGCACAACAAAACGAAACAGAACAAAACCAAACAAATACTTTTCATAACAGGAATGGATCTCACGTCCTCAACGTAGGGCCACAAAGAGCCGAATTGCTCGTTAAGCCACATTCACCCTCCTTACTAGACACAACACTACTTAAGAGTTACAATCATACTTTTGAGAAATTTGACTTCAATTAATATTTTTGAGCTTCACAAGTCAAGCTTTTAAAAACACATTTAAAAAAATATTATCTGGATAACGATTCCGAATAATATTACGATTTTGATAGAGAAGATATAATATTATTTGGTTTCTGACCTCATGGTCTTAGTAGCTCGAAACGGCCCCAACAAAGTCAGATAGAACTTACTTTGTAATTCTAATGTAGCGACAAGGACACACGTTCGTAGGGTGAATTGCTTCCCCAGTGGGAAGGGAAAAAAGAAGGATAGAATACTTTAAAGGGAATAAATTATGTATATGTACTAAAGTAAATATCCGAGAGCTTGTACCATATTTTGTTTTGATCAATCGTGACGAGCTTTTGCGTGATTTCTACGCCTGGGGTAAGCTTGTCCATTACAAGGACTTTAAAATATCTTCTTTTTTGTCCGAGAGGGGAGGAGGGGATTTTTATGCACCCATCAACAACATTTAGATCTAGATCGTACAGTAGGCTGGCTTCGACCCTGCCTGCCAAGGCCAACCCGGGCTGAGAGGGATACAACCTCCCACCAGAAAGACCGTGATACTAGATAAAAATCTCCTGACTCAGAAATCGAACTTGGGCCTCCTGCATGCTCCGTCACAGCGTCTAGCCACTTCATCACAGACGCCGTTCTTTTCCTCTTTTTGAGCTCTTCAACATGAAAAGGAGATTTATTCAGAGAAAGTGTGTGTGTGTGTGTATGTGTGTGCGTGTGTGCGTGCGTTTGCGTGTGCGTGTGTGTGTGTGTGTG
>NW_004797327.1:1557759-1559647 GCF_000002075.1 Aplysia californica | reverse complement strand
CTACTACTACTACTACTACTACTACTACTACTACTACTACTACTACTACTACTTATAATAATAATAAAGATCCCTTGTGGCTCTTTGCACTTTACAATAATGGAAATCAACGTTTCATGCATACTGGGCCATTCAACGTACAGCAATTCTTTCAGTTACAATATACACCCTTAATATGACAAAGCACGCCTATTAAAAAAGACAATCACTTTGGCAATTGACAGTGGCGGGGCGTAGTGAAGGGCTAAAGGGCTTGTACCCCATCCACCTCTCAACTCTTTCCCTCCGTAAATGAATGTTTTTTCTAATAAACGAGATAATCAGTTGGAACCGTTAGAACTGTTTCAGAATCTTCCGCCTCCGCCTGTAGTTGCATGCGGTGAACACACACGCTTGCTCGTTTATCCAATCACTGTTGTCACCGCTTACAACGATAGTAACTTCACAGCCAATGAAATGTGTTTAGAGCTAAGCAAAGGATGACCCATTCCCACGGTCCTTTCTTAATGAAACTCTTCTTGAAAAAAGGTAAAAGAAACAAGCGAGATCCCGCGGAAACTGCTGCTAAACCGGGCTCTTTCTCTGCCAGCCCAGACAATTTGGGGGGGAAGGAGGGGAGGAGTTCATGACACACTTTCCCCAGAGACCCAGCAACCGAAACACGCTGATGAGCCTACGTTTTAGGAATGCCTTGCTTTCTGCGACCTTCTACGGTCTAATCCAGTCACTGTTGTATGTGTGCGTTTACGTGTTAAATTTTTAACTTTTTTGGGGTAAGTATTTTACGGCGCTCGCAACTGCATAAGGTCATATGAGCGCGTTTGAGTGTGGGTGTGTGAATGAAACACACTCACACAAATCTGGACTGTCATCGGAACCAAGGACATCTTACCTTTGAACTCAACCTACCCTCATTTCTCAGCCCCACCCACATTTAGAACCACCCTCCGCCACTGGCTATTGATCACACTGCCGTTAGAAGAAAAATTCAACTTGTTAGTAAAATAAGGTGTTTTCAGACCAGATTTAATTGTGGTCAACGTAGGCGTTCCTCTGAAATGCAACAGGAAGGAATTCCTCTTCATTAACATCCTCAGAATGTAGATAGATAGTAAAACCTACACAGTTATAGAATGTGGGTGCTTGGCGGGTGCTCTGGTGTGGTTTGCTTCTTTTTTCCTATGAAACATCTATCATCCTTATCTCCCCTTCTTCTTTTTTATGTTTGTTACTCTCTTGTAACACCTCTAATCTTCTGGCGCTCATATGACCTTATGCCGTAAAAATAACTTAAAATGCCATCAGTCGTTCTGCCACAGTGTACTCACTGCTCATAGATGCAGCAAAGACAAGAACAATAATCTTATTATTATCATTATTATGCATGTAGTTTCCTTTTATTCAACCTCTTCCAAGGGGTATAAACAATTCAATGCTAACAAAGTTAAGGCGAATAATATTATCAACAGTTTGATTACTTCCCTCTTTTCGTAAGTGCTCATACCGCTGCTGCTGTACTGATGATGATGATGATGATGATGATGATGATGATGATGGTAATGATATTGCTGCTGTTTCAGCTTCTGCTTCTTCTGCTGATGCCACTGCTGTCACTGCTGCCACGGCTGCTTCTGCTACTTCTGTTGCTGCTGCTGCTGCTGCTGCTGCTGTTGCTGCTGCTGAATGATTTATCTGTGTCGTGAAGAAAACATATTAATACAGATGTCTATTTAGGGGCTCGGAGGGTTGGGATGGTGGTGAAATGACCTAGTAGTAGTAGTAGTAGTAGTAGTAGTAGTAGTAGTAGTAGTAGTAGTAGTAGTAGTAGTAGTAGCAGTAGTAGTAGTAGTAGTAGTAGTAGTAGTAGTAGTAGTAGTAGTAGTAGTAG
>NW_004797327.1:1555397-1556688 GCF_000002075.1 Aplysia californica | reverse complement strand
TTTCATTATTTAGACGAGAGTCTGATTTCCCCACTATGCAACACATTATGTCCTTCCAGCGGCGTGTCCTCCTATAGTCAGCCGGGCCGGGTGGGGAGCCCGTGCCCCCAAAGCTGTGTCCTACCTGTCCAAACAGCCAGTGAAGTACGCCTTCATACACCACTCGTCCGGCAAGGAGTGCTTTGACCAAAAGTCATGTGCTGCGGTGGTCAAGGGATACCAGGACTTCCATATGGATCCCTCCAATGGCCGAGGTAAGTGATTTCGATAAAAAGTGCCAATCCGTCGAAAACATAACGTTTTCTTCGATTTCATCATTCTGAAAGAGCGCCTGATTTCAACACGATGCCTAACATTAGATATTATGGTACGGGGTTACCTGGGTCGGCCTTCACCTTAAGCGTTACACCCCGGTGGAATAAAGACACCTCGCTCGTATTTCACTCTGACCCAACAATCTCCTACTTGGTCCTGATTCCATCTGTCCCGGCGGGTTGGAGTTTGGGAAGCGATACCCATAATACATCTTCCTAAATGCTACTACGAGTTGATAGCAACGGTAAATTCATAACAAAAATTATGTATAGGGCCGTTCAAGAAATAAAATTTACAACAGAAATAAAGGAAACGTTCACATTATATGTGTGATATGATATTATGGTATAGGGTAGCCTGGATCAGCCTGCACAGCAAGCGTAACGCCTCAGTGACATAAAGCCACCTCAGACTCAACAAAATCCTACTAAGTCATGTTTCCACCTGTTTATGGCGGGAACGAAGGGTAGGACTTTGGGAGGCAGAGCCTATATCACGCCCTCTTAAATGTCATTTCGAGTGGATAGTTGCATTAAAATCATACCAAAACTGTTTGAAGTCGTGTAAGAGCCTTATGATAGCCTATAATGTCCATATCCGATACGACTTAGACGAGTGGTGCATATGTTTACATTAATATAATACACACACATGGATTGAGGATCCAGAGCCCAGTCAGAGATGAGATTAGAAGAAATCGTTGGCGATGGATTGGAAATACTCCCAAGAAGTCAAGCAGCTACATAACAAGGAAAGTGTTAGAATGGGACCCACAGGGTAAAAGATCAAACGGTGGAACCTGGAGAAGAGTCACGGAAATGGATCTACAGAAAAGTGGGAAGACACGGAGTGACATCAAGTGACTAGCCCAGAATAGAGAAAGGTGGAAAGTGTTCGTTCGTGGACTATATCCTGATCCAGGGTGAGAGAGGCAGTGATGAATACACAAACACACACACACACACACACACACACA
>NW_004797327.1:1551544-1553742 GCF_000002075.1 Aplysia californica | reverse complement strand
TGTTTTGTTTTGTTTTGGTAAGTTTTTTGCGATAACTAATTTTGTTTTGTATCCTTGTTTTCATTTTCTCTTGTGCTTGTTTCCCATATTGTTGCAGCCACTCTTTCACAACATAACAAGAAGATCTGGTTTCTCGCACAACAGTTCAACTGTCCCCTGTCACCTTGGCCATGTCCGTGTGTGAATTTTTTTTTCAAATTTAAAACTTAATGACAGATACCCTACATCAAAAGTTTTGAAGTAACTTTGCATATTTTATCAAATTCTATTTCTGGTTGTTGGGACGCTTTTCTCCTAACAACTGATCATTCTAAAAGTTCACCTGCTTTCTCTTATTGTCATATAAGCTGTGGCTTCTTTCTTTCTTTCTTACTTTCTTTCTTTTTTGAAATTTATTTTGTGGAGGGGGCAATGTAATTCTGAGAAATCTTATTCAACGTGAAAAAAGAATACTCAAAAAGGTGAGAAAGAAAAGAAGCTCCACATTTGAAAATACGTGTAATTTTTTCTTTTGTGTGTGTGTGGGGGGGGGGGGGGGGGGGGGGGGGGGGTTGTGGCGCTGCAACTGCATCAGGTCGTATGAGCGCGCGGGATGCACTAAACATTTTCAGTAAGTAGTGAATTTTGAATTTTGCCCGGGTGGCGGCCGAAGCCTACTCTAATCGATTTTGGATAGCCAAGGGCTCTTTCATGTGCGCAACTTGCATACGGGACCTCCGAGATTTTTCGCCTAAGGCTGCAACCATATTAACGCCCGACGCCGAAGGTCAGACCAGACCGTCTTCGGGCACAAAAGAATGAGCACCGGCTTTTTAGTAAAGGAAGGTAATAAAAAACGGTTTCGGCTACCATACTGACGCCCGACGTCCTGCGTCGTCCCCGGTCACTGGTCAGACCGTCTCCGATAAATCATGTTCTATCGAAGACGGTCCGTCGGGCGAGATGGGAGGTAATTTTAATGATTTATCTCTGCATAGTTGTGTCCCCTTTCCCGCCTCAATGCCACTACACAGAAATATTGCAGTTCTTTTGTCAGCAGCTCTGCATATGTTTCATGCGATAGTATTGTTGGAATTTTTTCACTATCTTCCAACAACTGTGGAAACAAATGATGAAATTCACAGTATCACGCTTTCTTTGGATGGGATGCACTGAAAATCTTCTTGTCTTGGTTTTCCTTTTTTGTCTGCGTCTCAAAAGCAGCAACAACAACAATGTTCTTCTTCTGCTACACGCCATATTTGCAAGACGGCGGTGTCTGACTGACAAAAACCTGTGTTAATATGGTCGGCCGCACCCGACGGAAAGCGGCGGGTCTGGTCCGTGTCTGTCGGTGTCGGGCGTTAATATGGTTTCGCCTTAGTCTGAGAAGGCTGGGTGTAGATCTTTCCTACCATAACATCAGGGGTGGGACTGAAAGACAGCAGTAAGAGAGAGCCAAGGAGTAGCAGTAGAAAGGCTGTAAAAAGAGTCAGGATCCCAGAGGAGGAGGCAAAGGGGGTAAAGGGCTGGGGGCAAAACGTGGAGACAAAAGCAGACGACAGAACATTGTTTGAGAGCAGGAAAGGGGGTGAAAGGAGATGTTTTAGAGAAGAAAATTTTCCGCCGCTATCTAGATTCGAACTTTGAATCTGAGGCGACAACCTTAACCTATAGGCCACGACAGCCCCCAGTAATTTTGCTAATCCGCAGCTCAATTAGTGTGCTTGCTAAGGCAGCAATCAACTTTAAACCTCCATTCGAAACTTACGCAACCGTTTACTTACTTTTAATAAGAGTTATACTGCAGTTGCAACTCAGTTAAGTCATAAAAGTGCCGAAGACTTGAGTTCTCCTCTCAGTCCAGCATACAACCAATCAAAAGCCAGGAGGGATAAGGGTCATTCTGGAGCGCCGTGAGGGCGGACGACTTTTGGGTCGACCCTGTGACATATTTCTTTGTGTAATCGGGCTGCGATAATCCAATCAGCCGTTTAAGCACCTCTCCGTGGTCACACGCAGGTCTGCCCTCCAGCGGTTTGAGCAATTATACCTGGGCTATTTTTTAAAAAATGAATCACGAGAGTAAGGTCCTTTCGAAGTATACGTCACATCTGTTTCCCTCACTATTGAAGAAGAAGAAGAAGAAGAAGAAGAAGAAGAAGAAGAAGAAGAAGAAGAAGAAGAAGAAGAAGAAGAAGAAGAAGAAGAAGAAGAAG
>NW_004797327.1:1549255-1550614 GCF_000002075.1 Aplysia californica | reverse complement strand
GTTTAGAAAGCTTTTTTTTTAAGGGGGGGGGGGGTTGTAAGTGTTTAACTAAGCTCGCAACTGCATAAGATCATGTGAGCGCTTGGGACACATTAAACATTTTCAGTTTGTAGGAGATTTGGAATTTCGACCGGGTGGCGGTCGAAGAGTACTCTATTCGATTGTAGACCACCAAGGGATCTTAAACGTGCACAACTTGCACACAGGCCCTCCGTGATTTTTCGCCCATGTCCGAGAAGGCTAGGTGTAGATCTTTCCTACCAGAAGATCAGGGGCGTGGCTGAAAGACAGCAGTAAGAAAGAGGCAAGGAGAAGCAGTAGAAAGGCTGCACAAAGAGTCAAGCGCCCAGAGGAAGAGGCAAAGGAGGTTGGGGGGGGGGGGGTCCGAAATCGGAGACGAAAGCAGATGGCAGAACATTGCTTAAAAGCAGGAAAGGAGATGAAAGGAGACACTTTAGCAATTTTAAAGAAGAAAATGTTACCGTCGCCACCCGGATTCGAAACCGGGACCTTTGAACGAGAGGCGAATATCTTAAACCTGTAGTGCACGAGAGCCCCCGCTTAGACAGCGGAAGATCTTGTCAGTTTGTTAGTGTTAAAGAGCGTGCAACGAGCAGCTTACATAATTTGTATAATTTTAACAACGATGAGATAAACTCTCAGCTACCAAAAAAACTGATGTAAATACATGTTATGTACTTACATGTACGTTGTGTATTTTCCCTCTCCCAATTTCCCCAAACTGATGGCAAAGCTCAAGACTTTTTGTTGGCATTACATTTAGTAAGAGCTTCCAACTTCCAACTCAATAATTAATAAGTGATGTTAGGAGCGCCGAAGATAAGAAGCGCAACAAGTGAATATCATATTTCAAAAAAGGAGAAGAGATATTAAAGATAGACTGGTGGGAAAAAAGGAACAAACCATTCCACAGCAGCCGCCAGTCACCAACACTCAATACTTGTTTCTCGCCAACACACAGAGCAATAATAAAATGACACATATCCCTGGCTTTGTTTGTTTTGTCTTATTGAAGCCTACACTAATTATTTCTATTCTGTACTCTAAGGTATCGAATAAGCGCCCCCCCCCCCCCCCACTCCCCCTCCCATATTAATTTTTAGGGTTTTTTTGCGCACCTCCCCCTCCTTATTCCATACCTCCTGTTTATTATTTTCCAGCCTACCACTACCGACGATCATATGAAGCATTAAATCTAGAATCTAGATATTTGAATGAAACTTCTTAATTTGATTTTGTAAAAGACAAATACTCTCAGTATTAGTACCGGTACCGAGTTGGCTACCTACATTTTCTGTGCATTGTAAAATCATTTGTACGTAGGTTTATATATATATA
>NW_004797327.1:1545535-1548334 GCF_000002075.1 Aplysia californica | reverse complement strand
GGGGGGCTTTATTTTTCATCCAGTGCCACCTTTTTTCTTCCTAGAATGTAGTTAAGTTTTTACTTACTCAGGGTTTTTCCCTAACAGATTGGATGCAGTGTCAATCCTGAGTCATCTAAATAGTATGGAGGGGGCTTTCCTTCCGTGGAAGCCGAAAACTCAGCCACTTCATATATGATGTTAAAAGTTCAGTTTGTAATTTGAATTTCGGGTCAAAGCAAAGAAACTGCACGTACTGTTAATTTTTTACAGCTCGTCTAACTAAAAAAACATCATGTTTTTTATTTGAAGATAACCTTTGACTGCCTGCACCGATTCTCATCAAACATTTACCAGTTTAATCTTGTATCAATTTGTCTTATGATGTATAATTAAATGAGTGTGGTCTGACTATTATTTAAAAATTTAAAGACATCTGTGTGACTTGTGCTGTGACGTCATACTTTATATTTTGAAGTCACAAGATGAAGTAGATTTTTTCTTCTTCTTTTTGTAAAATGACTCTGATTGTGCACCATTTTTCAATTTTGAAAATGTCCTCTTATCGCATGTTCTAATAGCTAAATGGAATTTTGCTTATCTGAATCAAAGTAAATAAAACAAAAACTTTAATGAAATATGTTCCAGAAGTGTACGGTAAATACCTGTATGTTTAATCTCAGATGGAAGTGAGGGCAAAAACCACACTTGCCAGGGGAAAGTACTCTTTCACATCAACCTATCACGTTGAAAAGAATAATATTGCTAAAAAAACAACAACAACAACAAACAAATAAATTACCCAGAAAAGTCATATTATGTTTAAAATCTCAACGCTCAAAGTAAAAGGGATAACAAGTTATTCACCAAAACCTATGATGTTTTTTAGTTGGATGTGTTATAGTTAAGTAGGAAATTGCATACAGCCATTACAGAATGAGTCACTGCTTAATGTGCAAAAGTTTTCCACTTACCAGTTTCAACGCAACTTCTTTGTGTAATAAACGTTCATTGTGTATTTCAGGACGATATCAACCTCGTAATATTATAGAATAGTTAATACACTGTACATGTAATATACGCAAATGATGTATAATGATAATGATGACAGGACAGGAGACGGGAAGGGATGAAAGCAAAGCAAGGAAAACATACTCGTGGGAAAAAATTAAATCTTTTACACGAAAATGTGGTTGTGTCCCTTGCATGTTGCCATTCTGCCCCTGTTGCAGTAACCATTTAGCTTCTTGAAGCTGATCGCCCAAACCTACACTGGAGCAGCTGTAATGAGCGTGAGAATATCTGGTGTACAGATACAAATGCGCCATTTTCCCAATATACTGTCTTTGTTCATTGCTATGTACATCAGCTGAATCTTGTTTTAAAACACGCTTGATCGGGGCATATCAGACGGTAGGATATTTTTCGCTAAGGCTGTAGGCTGTTCGACATTTTTTGCTCACTGTACAAAACGCATTGACGTTCTCAGACTTGTGTATGGGGTCCTCCAACACAAAAGTACAACGCACATAGCAGCCCAACAAACTCTAGAAACAGTTTTAAAGCAGCCGCCGAGAAAATTAAAAACAGTATAATTGTTCCATCAACAAGTCAGATAACTGAGAAACACACCTCCAAGAGACGCAGACATCACAACACCAACGAAATTGCTGCAAAGGAGGCGTGTGGCATAATATAATGCACTTTATTAAACGGTTGACCGTTTCTTGAAACAAAATAAATCAACCCCTCCAAATCCAAGGAATATCAAAAGTCCTTTCCTACCATTCTTTGGGATCGTATAGCATAAAGCTACTCTGTTTGCATAAAATCAAGTTACAAACAGAATTAGAAATGTTATGTTGAAATGAAACATTTCAGTCTGTTCAGTGACGTACAATCCAGGGCCTTCATTCAACTGTGAAGGACTACCAACTCGACAAAACATTTAGAGTAGTATGCAAAATCCTAGAAATCACACTCACATTTATGTCAAACCACAAGGACATCATTTACAGCATCCCCAATTTCGGCCAGAATAATGGCCACCATTGCTGCATCAAAGAACAAAGGGTAGACTTCTTTAAGTAGATTTTCTCCAAACAGGTATGATGAAGACTACATCTCATTTACCATTCCCTTGACTATCTTCAACCTGCTTTAAGTTAATTTTGCACGCCCACTTTTTAGACCTTCGAGCCGCCCACATATATACATGTACATACACATATACATAAATATATACATATTAAGCATAATATATACATATAACATATACGTAAACGTATAAATATACATATAATAATATTGAAGTACATACATATCAGACATACGACAATTAGCGCGATAATATGAAATTCTACTTCATGATAAGTCATGATCATCGATGGAAGCAAAGCTTGAGCACCTATAATTGTGTTTTTGAATCAAGGAAATTGTCATAGATTCACACCGCTAGTGTCTACTACATACCAAACAAAACCAAAACAAACAAGTGATGAAACTAACAGCAAAGTGGGTGCAACAACGAGAAGTCAGTTTCTTAAAGTAGGCGTAGTCTATTAACTTTGATAAAAACTATTTAATCGAGGGTCAAAGAAATTTCAATTTTGTGTCGCAATTAAAATGTACCGAACGACTTATGCTGAAAAAGCGTTCTATTGTCTGGCTCCATAGTGATACGTCACCCAGGCATAGACTTGACTGTTGTTATATCCTAGACTCGGCACTGTCATGGTCGCCTCTCTTCTCTCTCTCTCTCTCTCTCTCTCTCTCTCTCTCTCTCTCTCTCTCTCTCTCTCTCTCTCTCTCTCTCTCTCT
>NW_004797327.1:1543234-1545435 GCF_000002075.1 Aplysia californica | reverse complement strand
TCCTTTCTCTCCCCCCTCTCTCTCTCCATCTATTTATATGTTCCTTCCCACCCTCTCTCTCTTTCTCTCTCTCTCTCTCTCTCTCTCTCTCTCTCTCTCTCTCTCTCTCTCGTTCATTATCCCCCCTCTCCCCCACCCCTCTCTCTCTCCCTCGAAAAGCAAACAGACAAACAAACAAAAACAACAACAACAGCAACAACAACAACTGAACTGGGTCAGTGCACATTACGGGTGTCCAAGTATAGGGGGAACTTCAACCGCGCCGTCTTTTTGCGTCATTTGCTTCTAAATAGAGTCAAGTGATGCACTCTATGGCGAACCAGAATAACGTCAAAGTGTATAGTCTAGGGTATTCTACATAAACTCGCACAAAAAAGTCAAGGAACAAAAATTCAAAGAAAGATAACTGAAGAACAGTATAACCAAATTTATTCACTTTTTCCAAAAAGTTGCTTTCGACTCTTTAGATTAAGTGTGTACAATTTCAGATTTCAACAAAAACGAGAAGTTCATGTAAAATGAGTTTAAGTCACACTGGTCGGATTTCAAAAGTCTGAACAGCCACAGTTCTTCATGAACATTGTCAATAGTGGGTGTAGCCACCCCGTTTGATCAAACACTCGGCACAGCGTCGACGTATGGACAGGACATGCCTTCGGAGGACTTGTTGCAGTAGGTTCTGCCCCTCCTGGACAAGGTAGCCAAGAGTTGCTTAAGGTTTTGTGCAGGAGGGTGGCTGTCTCTTATCCACCGGTCAATGGGATCCCAAATGTTCTCTATTGGGTTCAAATCCGGACTACAAGCTGGTCAGTCCATGCGGGTGACAGCTCGCTGCAGCAGGAAGTCCCCAACGATGCGTGCGCAATGTGGCGTGGCGTTGTCGTCCTGCAGTACAGCCTGGGGTCCAATCTGTTGCAAGAGAGAAACTGCAAGGGGGACGCAGGATTTCCTTCCTGTACCTTGTCGCGGTCAAATTGCCCTGTATATGGTACAGGGGGTCTTGTGGTGAGCTGAGAAGCCTCCCCACACCAGAACGGGCCCTCCACCGTAGGGCGCCACCTGCCAGATGCACTCAGGGTGGAACAGCTCTCCTCGGCGCCTCCAGACGTGGGCTCGCCTGTCTGGGTGCATCAGGTTGAATCTGGATTTGTCTGAGAAGACTACCTGGTCCCACTGACATTGTGTCCACTGTGAATGGCGAGCAGACCACGCCCAACCAGCTGCTGTATGGGGCAGCGTGTGCCTTGGGCGACTGGCAGGGACACGAGAAGCGAATTTGGCTCTACGGATACAGTTCCTTACCGTCTCCTCGCTCTCGTGGACATTGTCTGTCACCCGTGGATGGTCCTTGGTGCCGTTTGCAGTAGTGGTTCGTGACGTCACGGCCTGTCTGACGATGAACCGGTCGATGCTGTCGTTGGTCAAACATGGAACCCTGGTTGAGGCCTGTCCTGGACCCTTCCGGTAGCTCGTCATCGTTCTTGCAGCCTCCATATGACTGATGGGGACGCCCCAAGTCGAAGTGCAACAATTGGGAACGTGGAGCCATCTTGAGCCAGGCAAGGACTCGTCCTCTGTCGACGTCAGGCAGCGAGCGTCGTTGGACCATCATGTTGTAATGAAACGTGGCTGAAAATCGTTGCCTTATAAAGGGTTGTAAGGGAGCAATAATCACAGCTAAGACATCTGTTTAGCACGTGCCAAGCTTAGTTTTAGCTAACAGTCCCTATGCCAATGTTGCTGAAGCAGAGAAATTTAGCCCATTTTTCATGATTTTCGACTGTGTTACAGAATGCCCTGCGCCGTCACTGTGAAGCTGGTGCGGGCAAATTTGCTGTACAGGCAAACTGTGTCTAGTCGACAGTGCGTGTGCCAAGTTTGGTTTGACTGATCTTAACAAGTTTGTGAGATATTGAAGTTTAAATTTGACAGGTGAAAACACAAGATGTTCCTTAACTTTTTTGGGCGAGTTTATTATGTATTACAAATCTCTGCTCCTTGGAATTCATTGGCTGAACTTAGGTCAATTTCACAATATTGACACCATCTTCTAAAGCTATTATACCCCAGGTCACAATCCTTCTATATCTGAATATCAGACGTGGCAGCGCCCTTTCAATTGAAAAAAAAGAATAAGGCGAAAATAATTGAAAGCTCATTTAAGGCAAGATTGATCAAAACCACAGCAGGGGAAAGGGGGG
>NW_004797327.1:1540417-1541494 GCF_000002075.1 Aplysia californica | reverse complement strand
TGAGAGAGAGAGAGAGAGAGAGAGAGAGAGAGAGAGAGAGAGAGAGAGAGAGAGAGAGAGAGTATCCTACATCTCCCCCTGGACTTTTCCCCTTTCTCCGTTACCGCTGCCTTTTCTTTCGCACCTGTCCGCTTCTCACCTCTGGGTTCACAGTACTCTGACCGTTACCATCAGCTCGACAATCTGTATTTCTTCAAACTCATTTTGTCACGATTGTGGCCTCACAATCACCCAGACTATCTCAAAGCTATTTGTGTTGTCTCTTGGTAAAATCAGGCGCTCGTCAAATTAAATAAAATAAAGAAATCGCGGCATTTCCCCACCCTCTGGACACTTTTCTTTTTTTCTTTTTTATATTGGCTAAAACCTTTTACGTCTTGTTAAAAACAAATTTCGGTGTAAATTTCTACTCAAATCCGTTGATTAAAGACAGAAAAACTACATTTTCCCTTTCCAAGGACTTGCAAGGTGTGGAAGTTACCAAACTTTGGCGCCCATTTTCTCGTTAATTTTACTTCTGAAACCAGGCGACCCCCCTCTACCCTCTTTCTTTCATTATATAGCAAGTAATGCAACTTCTGTTTAAGATACATGTGTGTTGTTTTTTAATTGAAATATAGACACATGAACTAGGTTTTAGTTAGTTAGTAAGAGTTTAACGGCGATCGCAACTGCATATGGTCATAATTATGAGCGCGTGACACAAAAGTTGGTTACGTTCAGAACAGTTCACAGCACGGCTTGATTTTGATAAAGGATCAGATTAAAATGTTAAAAATTCGTGGTAAAAAATCTCAATCTTGTAGTGACAATTTAAGTAATATCAAAATAACGGCATTTACCATTTATCTAAACAAGCTTTAAGATGACACCAAGAACTCCAAATGCCCCAAACTGACAAGCGCCTGATTCCACCACGATGTCTCACACGGCATTCGAATTAGTTGTTATGCCGATCAGTTGGCCAATTTTACACTGGAATACGAATTTCACCCACGTCATAATGGGTTCTGATAACGCACGTCACCAACGTAAATTGTTCCGACTTTTGAGTGATAAGTAAGGAAAATTGCTAAT
>NW_004797327.1:1536905-1538408 GCF_000002075.1 Aplysia californica | reverse complement strand
CAGATAGATAGATAGATAGATAGATAGATAGATAGATAGATAGATAGATAGATAGATAGATAGATAGACAGAGCAAATTCCTGCTCAACAGCAAGCTTTATTCGCTTTACGGTCTGTACTATTTGGCATTACAACATAGGGTAAGTCTTTTTCTCAGTTAGCACCATACAGAACTACCGCGCTTTTTCCCTTTTCTAACCCCCAATAAGGCATTTTGGTTTGAAAAGATTCAAAGCACTCAGCTCCCTGCGTCTGTCCTGACGTCAATAAATGGGTGATACTAACGAAAACGCTACGTTAAATTGAGTTGGGTTTCTATCCCACACCTTTCCCTTTCCAACTAAACAAATTCAAAGCTTGTTAAAGGTAGCCTATTGATCTATCTTTTGTGGGGATGGATGATTATGGGGTGGGGATTATGTGGGGTTTGGGGAGCGGAGGGGGGTATCATTTATGAGTGAGTGATGACTCTTAAAACAAGGCCTGTAGGTCAAGCTCAGTAAGACGTCTCTAAATCGCTACCTCAGAATTACAAAGTTCTAGATCTATCTGCTCAGTGAATAGTTTTGAAAAATTTCACGTCAATGACTTTTGAGTTTCACAACAAGTCAAGCTTTTTCTAATACAATTCTTTGAATATCTTGATAACGACTACGAATAATTTAACGATTTTGATATGGCAGACAGCTAGAACATCTGGTTTCTCACCTCATGGTCTAGGTAACTCAAAACCGTAAAAAATGTTATAGATAGAACTTTGTCATTCTGACGTAGTGAAATTGTAACAGGAAGTTTGGGAAGACCGTTTCCGGGGAGTAGGCGATTCTGCGGAAATTCATCTCTGGTGTGCAGCTGTCGAAACAGGGGGCACTGAGCTGACACTACATACTTCTGGAGACATACTGTAAGATTTTCTACTTGGGAGTGTATACAGACCCGGTAATCGGGAACAAAGTCATGAAGTATAGAGACTCGGTAAGGGAGTCTTTTGTGATTTCGGAAAGTTTCAGCGTCCTCTTGGCTCAGGGTAGACTTAGATTCTTCCAGATCTATGGCCTAGTTCTAGATCTAGACAGTTAGTAACTGTAGACTGACAGACATAAATCATAGATCTAGTTTCGAGGCCTAGACCTAGATCTAAATGAGGATTGCGGATGTCTTTTCGATGAACGATAGTTTTTTCTCCGTTTTGAAGTTGGGGGAATCAATAAGACAATTTGAAGAAAAGAACAAAGTCATAACTTCAATCGAGCAGTCACCCTCTCTATTTCTCTGTCTCTCTCAACAGTTTTCTACCTGCATCCCCCCCCTCTCTCTCTCTCTCTCTCTCTCTCTCTCTCTCTCTCTCTCTCTCTCTCTGTCTGTCTGTATCGCTCGCCTTCTTTTTCTCTTTGTTTGTCCCTGTCTTTCTTTCTCCCCCACCTACTTTCCCACTTTATCTTTCTCTAGTTCCCTCCTGTCAACTGGGGCATGTGTTATTTGCTAGTACTTTCTCCTGTTCTC
>NW_004797327.1:1533528-1536078 GCF_000002075.1 Aplysia californica | reverse complement strand
AGGGTGGGTTTAAAGAGTGGCTTCTAAAAGAGATTGATGTAATATTCAAGCCAAAAAAAGCACGTTCCATGGGGTTTTCGTAACGCAAGGAATGAGGGAACTTTAAATGTTATTTCAGAATATACGCGATAACTGATAAACCTTTTCAAAGATGGCACAGCTCAGTATTAAGCATGCTTACCGAAATTGATCACCACGGTCATGAAAGTACATAAATAACATAATGTGTGGTCAAATAAATGGGATTGATAAAATATCGAAGATAATACACGTGTGCGTTTCAAGAGGTTTTTCTAAAACAAGGAATGATGCTTTTTTAATGTCATTTCAGATAAAACACAACACGTGGTAACAGTTTTCAAAGCGAATTCTGACCCACTACTGTCATAACTGTCGACAAAAGCATATCGTCCTTGCCATAGTCAAACCATACAAATGCCGACAGGTAAATTTTACAGGAGAGACAAAAAACAACAACACATTAACCATTCATACCCCTTTCTTGCTCAGGGGAAATATTATTCTATATTGAACTAGGGAATTCTAGCCGCATGATAGGATACGAACTCTCATCTTCCATTAATTGTTGGCTAAGTACGTAGGTAACTTGACCACAACGTCATAGTCACTCAGACAGGTTGGTCAAAGCAGGCAGGAATGTATTATGTCTCAGATAAGGACTAGTCAGCGAGGGAAGCTACAGTTATGTAACAATTATTAACCCATTCACCTCTTGACTAGCGACTGCCTTGGGTTCTTTGTAAAGGTTACGGACAGGTCTGCTTGGGAAGGTGTTAAAAGTCTTATTTCTATGAGTTTGTAGAAAGCTCAGAGTAAAGGTCTAGCTGAGGTCTCCATTCGGAACTTACTTGACCTGCCACGCACTTACAGGGCCTCCACTTTCTGTGGGGCCAACATGCAGGTGAACACTATGACGCCATGTGCTAAAGACGATTATCTTATCCAATTTCAAGAAGGGAGACTTCAAATAGAAATTTACGTAGATTTCCTAACTCAGTGGGTATTAACCTAGGTTGCTGTGCTAAGAAAACTAGTTCGTGTCCCCACTCATAGCGTTTGTAAACTTGAGTTACATTTAAACTATGTCGTTTGAGATCTAGAGGTCAGGGTAATAGGCTCGCCACCAAAAGGTCTTGGGTTTGAAACTCGTTTCGGTTCCAACGTTGTGTCCCTGGGGAAGGCACTTTACACAGACGGTCCTCACTACACCTGGGTGAGAATGGGTACCCGAAAAAAGACAGAGAAAAGTCTTTACACTTTGTCAGATCTTGATCCACCCAATCGGCTGCCTGAACTGTACTCTTCCCGAGAAGCTCTTACTCTTAATGTGTCTGAGTGTTTTACAGTCTGCTGGGGTAATAACAATAATAAATTGTAAAACGCATTGACCTTGCTGTTGAACGGGGATATGTGCTATTATTATTATTATAATTATAATAATAATAATTGTTGTTGTTGTTGCTGTTGTTGTTGCTGTTGTTGCTGTTGTTGCTGTATTTATTATCGGCTCTTAATACCCCCAGGGTTCTTCACCGTCTTGGGCCGCTCCAAATGGTAATGGAGAGGTTCAGTCTCTTAGACACCTGTTCTTGTGTTAAGAATGACTCTAAATTGTGTGGGTTGTTGGCGGTTGCTCTGGTGTGGTTTCCTCCTGTTTTCATTTAAAACATCTGTCGTCCTAATCTCTCATTTTTTATGTGTTTCTTACTCTCTTGTGACATTTCTAATCTTCAGCACCTATATGACCTTATTTCATTGTGAGTGCCGTGAAATTCGTACTAAAACAAACAATATTGTGCCACTGTTGTCCCTGACTCCCTCCCACCTACCCCTCCCCCCCCCCTCCACTTTTCAGTCTCTCAGCTAATTTCCAACTCTTCCCTTTTTCCTCCCAAAAGATCCATTTCTCCCGCGGTATTAAGAACCCCCTCCACTTCAACTCCATTTTCCGAGAAAAAAGGAGAGAAAAAACCCACAAACGAATCATCGAAGATGATAAAGTAATTTAATTAGTTCTTTTCTTATTGGAATTTTTTAAATTCTAAGCCAATGCCATTAATTTAGGTAAAGGTACCTGCCATCATAGTGACGTGGGTTCAAACACTTACATGGAGCACATTGAACATAGGTAGTTTTTACAAATCACATTGTAATTACTGCCTGCACAGTTAGTATACTCCGAGGGATGCAAAACCCAACTCAAATAAACGATTAAATTAGTTGTACAAAAATAATTGCAATCCAAGGCTTTTGAAGTGAGAACGAAGAACGAGTCGCTACTTTAATGAAGAAAGTTTATTACTCTCTGAGTTGTCTTTATCTCCGGTCCAGAAGTTTGTTAAAGTAACAGGCTGTTCAAAGTAAAAAACGACATTAGTGGAACAAACAAATGCAGTTGTGTGAGAGAGCCCTTAAAAAGCTGTTTTCAAAATAGTCCATAGAAAGTTATCACCCCAATGTTTTGACAAAATATTAAGAGCGCGAGCATATTCTAGGTGTCTGTATGCGTGTTGCTGATCTGCCATCCAC
>NW_004797327.1:1516028-1526028 GCF_000002075.1 Aplysia californica | reverse complement strand
TGGAGGAGATCGTGGAAGTGTTCGAGGCTGTCTCAAAGACTGATTACTTCAAACGCCTCAGCTACGAGGACCAGCTGCTAGTGATGGAGATCCTGTCGGGGGGAGAGACAGGGAAAATGACGCCCATTCTGGAGCAGATTGGTTTTGAACACTTGCTCAACTTCATGTACGGTATGTATAGGATGAGACACCTATGTCAAAAGGATGTCGTTTGAGAAGATTATTGGTCCATTTTCGTATCCTGACATGCCGAGAGCTGTCCTCGAAAATTAGAGCAAAAGACTGCTGTTTGTGAAAATTATTGATCCATTTTTGTATCCCGGTTTGCCAAGTGTTGTCCACGAAAATTATGTCAAAAGTATGTTGTTTGAGGACATTACTGATCAATTTTCGTATCACGATATGCCAAGAGTTGTGCACGACAAAGAATGCTCATTGAGTTTTATTGATCCATTTCCTTATCACGATATGTCGAGAGCTGTCTACATAATGTGTGTTCGACTTTTGATAACATGCACCTAAAGTTTTTTTTTAAGGTAAAGTCGGGTTTTGAAAACATGCGCCTTACACTTTCTGTTAAGTTGGGTTTTGATAACATGTACCTAACACTTTCTGTTAAGTCGACTTTTAATTCTCATATATACCTTACACTATCTCAAAAGTTAGGTCTTGAAGATATTGAAGCTGGCAAATCTGCACTTTATCTTCCTACCTATCACATTTTTTAGTATGAAAAGGCAGTGTGATCTGAATTTCGATATACATGTATTTAGAAGTGCATTCCAAAGTCGACATGCCCACCTAATGAGTAGACCAAAGACTGATCTTTTAAGAGTATTTTCCTCGATTTTAATTACAAACCATGATAATCTGTCCTTTTCACTGTGTTTTTTTTGCCGGGGGGGGGGGGGGGGGTTAATTGGTGTCTCTATCAAATACAAGGTAGAGAATTCTGAAAATCGAAATAATTCTCTCCAAGAAGTAAAACAGGCTGTGGAAACTCGATTCTTTTAAAACTTGAACCTTATTCAAAAGCTTTGGCCAAATGCCATAGCCATGAGTCTATCTATAAAAGTACAAAACTCTCACATACACAGGGAGGGTGACTTCACACGCTACCAAGTCGGACCTACAAGTAGTATATTATTATGAAAAATATGTCTATTCGATAGCTTGTAAAGGTGCACCGCCTCTTCTTTCAAATTAAAAGTGTATGCCGTACCCTTTTCCGGCCATCTTCTTACGGCTAAGGAGAACATGCTGGTGTAGCGGTGAGATAAAGCTTTGCTGTCGCACGCACGAGACCTCAGTCCTGTAAAAAAGATTTTGGTGTTTTACATCGCTCGCAACTCATTAAGGTCATATGAGTGCACGGGACACATTAATCAGTTGGTAGGAAATTTTAAATTTTGCCCGAGTGGCGGCCACAGCTTACTCATATCGATTTTAGACCACCAAGGGATCTTTAACATGCGCAACTTGCACACGGGACCTCCGAGATTTTTCGCCCTTGCCCGAGAAGGCTAGATGTAGATCTTTTTTAACCAGAAGATCAGGGATGTGGCTAAAAGACAGATGTAAGAAGGAGCCAAGGAGTAGCAGAGGAAAAGCTGCAGAAAGAGTCAGGAGCCTAGAGGAGGGGCCAAAGGAGGTGAGGAGGTGGGGCAGAAAATGGAGACGAAAACAGACGACAGAGCATTGCTAGAGAGCAGGAAAGGAGGTAAAAGGAGACAATTTAGAAAAGAAAATGTTTCCATCGGTACTCGGATTTGAACCCGGGACCTTTGAATGAGAAGTGAAAACCTTAACCTCTAGCCCCCGACCCCAGTTCGATTTCCAAGTGGGGAGAACATTTGTATCGAGTATCTCGGTCTTTCTACTACTGGAATATATCGCTTTCAGCTGGGAATGGCGCTGACTGGCTGGGTCGGAAGCCCACCTCTTGAATAATTTAAATTGTATTGATAGGGGCGTAAAAAAAACCCTACATAAGAAAACCTTACTCAAAATTAAGATTTATAAGCAATAATAGAAAACCAAACTCATCGACATGCGATGAAGGATAAGGATAGTGTATATAAAAGAGCATATCGTCACGCTCGGAAGAAAAACGCCTAATTCAATTTAAGTCAACGTGAGAAAATTAGAAAATAAAACCCTGTGTTCTATCATCAAACAATAATTGACTCTGTGAAACACTTGGAATTTGAAACACACAAACAATTTTATATTTGGATTATTCTTTTGTGAGTGAAGTATATTATTACCTCGCTGGCTCTGCTCTTCATTTCCGAACCAAATAACTGCACACTGGCAAAAAATGACTGAGGCGATTATCTTATTACCCTGACAATAATATAAAAAAGAACAACAAAAAAACAGGGCAGATTCGAGAGGGAAGCCAATGTAAAAATACTGCTGTAGTGGAGCAACAAGCAACACCTGACACATCACATGTAGTAGCGGTGTCACGACGCGGTGGGATCAGGCGCTCGTCAATTTTTGGGCATGTGGAGTTGTTGGTATTATCTGAAAGCTGCTTTATTTGCCTTCGTTCTAAGGAAATACATAGCTATTTATCTTGAATAGAACTCAAGATATCCGCATTTGAAAGAAGTGAGGTCGCCTGATTTCAGTGATTAAGTTAGCGAAAAAATGGCCGCCAAAGTTTGGTTACTCCAATAATAGCTAAAGAGTCTTTGAAAACTGAAAAATGACACTTTTGATGCCTTTAATCAATGTTTCTCAGTAAAAATTCGCATCGAAATGTATTTTATATGGAGATAAAGAGGTTAAGCCACAAAAAAAAAATTCCAAACAAGTAGAAAATGCCTGTGTCTCAGATTTCGTTATTTTGTCGAGCGCCTGATTTCACAACACTGGCTCACCTTTGGCCTTTTTTTTCACTCAACGATGAACGCCCAGGTTTTCTCCCTCTCCGGGCCTTCCACAAACAAGATGGCCGCCCTGCCAACGTCAGCGTGGGATCGAAAGCGTATTTAACGAGAGAAATTGCTAATCATGGTTTGAAATGTTTGTTTTTTACACCATTTTGTTTTTCACGAAGCTGGAGGACATTCGTAACTCGTTAATTGGCAATTTTAGTTCCCCCCCCCCAGAGAAAAAAAGGGAGGGGGGGCGAGGAGTTTACACCTTCCAACGTAGACAGCGGCTAGAACGGAACGAAACTTGAACGCCAAAAGCTCTCTTTAATTTAACAACCTTCACCCAACTGTGCCACATCATATCACCGCTATTATTCGTTTGTAAAAGAAATTCACTTTCTTATTCTTTTTTGTAAATGTGGTTCTTTTCCTTTCCAGAACTGCCTCTGAAGTATGTGGATGACTTCAACACCTTCGTGAACCAGGTCAGTGGGGGAGATTTCCAAAGGGACAGTTTTCATAGTGTGGGGCTTAATGTAAGGGTTGTCACGTTCTCATTTCACGGCGTAACATGCTGGCGAAAAAGGTTAAATTCACAATAAATAGGCTACTTGTTTTAGGGTGTACTTAAATGCTGAAAACTTATATTTGAAAGCTAATTAGATAATATATTCCAAAAAGAAATGTTGCTTGTATTGAAAAGAACGACCAAAAATTGGTAACCATTTGATTTTTTGTTCTTAAAGAGTAAGGTTCTTTTTTTTTTTAAACTAAGGTTCTTTTATAACCAAATAATTTGGAATTTGCTGGAAGCATATATTTTGAAAATGTAATAAGACTTTATACAGAGGATCTAGGATCTTATTGATTGAATGGTTATCTTGATGTTTATCACTTAGTCTTTTTGAAATCCTGATTTGCCCCTGAATTGTTTTGTTTTGGGTGTTTTGTTGTTGCTGTTGTCGTTGTTGTTGTTGCAGTTGTTGTTGTTATTGTTGTTTGATTGATTGAGGTTGTTTGTTGTTTTTTTGTGTGTTTTTGTAAACCACATACACTCGGCTTCCCACAAGACGGACGCCGATGAAGGGAAATGGAGTTTAGAGGATCAAGACTCATTGGGATTACATTCAATAGGGTCAGGCGAGGGAGAGAGGTTTGGGGGTGAGGGGAGGGTCGTAAGAGAGAAATCTTAGAGTAGTAGGGTAGAAATAGAAGGGGAATATTTCTTCTGAGGGCTGGGGATGGGAGGAGGAGGGGGAGAAAAACAACTATTGCAATATTTTATTTATTTGGAAAAGATTTTCATTGATAGTTTAGATTTGGTGCACTTTGGGCGTGAAAAACGTCAGACCACATCAGGGACACGGACACATTGCTAATGCACAAATTATACACAACACTTTCTCACACACACACACACACACACACACACACACACACACACACACACACACACACACACACACACACACAAATACGCACACAAACACACACACAAACATACACACACACACACACACACACATGCACAAACGTGCAAACAAGTACAAACAAAAATTCGCATTATAAAAATTCAACACATTAAATAAAAAACGTAATTAATTACCCTTTGATAACAAGATAGTACAAAATTACAATAAGAAAATCTTTTTAACGCGTGATTAGGGGATATTAAGCAACATAGTTATATAGACTCACTTGTCATAATTTCATCGAGTTTTTTTCTTATCCCAACGAAGGTCGAAGTGTTTATTGTATAGGCTTACCAGAGAACGTATCTCTCCTTCAAAAAATATGTGGAAATGTGTTTTTTTTAAACTTTCAATTCAGGGATTTGTACGGGAGCACAGTATGGAATAAAAGGCCTGATATCTCTGGCTTCTGAGATCCCGGAGATTCCAACGGAAGACGGGACGACAGGCCTGAGAAGGTTCCAAGTTTTCTTCTTAACATTTTATCCCTTACCTACTTCATTGAGCATCGTCATTTTCCACCAACACGAAATAAAAATTTGACTTACAGTTCCAGACAATCACTCGGGTCTTTGCTTTATCAATCGGGCAAATTGCTACCTCAAAATAACAAAGCTCTATCTGCTCAGTACCTGGTTTTGAGAAATTTGGCAAGCAATTCTGTGAATATCTTGATAATGACTCCGAATAATCTTACAATTTTGATAGAGTAGATAGAAATTGGGTTTCTAGTCATAGTAACTCAAAATGGCCAAAATGTCAGATAGAGCTTTGTAGTTCTGAGGTAATGAAATGTTAAGATGAGAGTGAAAGGTGTTACCTTATCGATTGATAATTCTGCTTTTTTTTTTAGTGGATGTATTTGACTGCAGACTGCATGTTATTGGACTCAACTACAGTACGATATGCCTTTGCTGCTTCTCTCTCTCTCTCTCTCTCTCTCTCTCTCTCTCTCTCTCTCTCTCTCTCTCTCTCTCTCTCTCTCTCTCTATCTATCTATCTATCTATCTATCTATCTATCTATCTATCTATCTATCTCTCTCTCTATCTATCTATCTATCTATCTATCTATCTATCTATCTATCTATCTATCTATCTATCTATCTCTATCTCTCTCTCTCTGTCTTTCTCTTATCTTCAGACTTGTTTTCGTTTTCCTTTCCCATCGTTTGTATCTCTCTCCATCTATGCGTTAACTCTATAATGCGTATGGTTGGAGGGCGCTATTGGTAGGTCCTACTTCTTTGCTTTACCTCTGTTTGTTTCTGTCTGTCTGTCTGTCTTACTTTTCCCTAGCACTAAATAACAATCAGCTTGTCGATGTGCTTCTCTTTACTCAATAACTTAAAAAAGCCAACAACTTTAAAGGAAAGTAGTAAGTAGAGGAAATATTTGCCCGATCAACTGCAGTGCAAAGTAGGCCTAGTGTCGCGGTACATTTCGAACTATCACGCACACACGAGAAACAAGAATTCGCACATTTCACAGCATGCATCCTGTTGCTTGCCTTTTCATTAAAGTATTCATATAAAGAAAGCAGAACTGCCAAATAAGAATAACGAAGTTTGGCGTCTTTTTATACCCCCCCCCCCCAATATTATTGTTTTTATCATTACCATCATCATTACCATAATTCTTATTCTTATTCTTATCAGAGACCTAGCAGTGTAAACGAGAAAGTACAACTTGTAGTGTTGTCCGTGACAACCAATGCTACTCGCAGCGTAAGCGAAGAGAGCTGTTCTATTTATTGGGCGGTGAACATACTCACGTAAGGCCTAGGGGATTTCACGAAAAAAATTTAAGACGATTAATTTGACCAAAATACATGTCACTAGATAAAGCTAAAGAAGCTGAGACGAATTGGATAAACGGTTCAAAAGTTATGCAAGTTTACAATGTCCAGACACTCCCATGGCCTTCAAATTCACCGAATATGAACGCTATAGAATACATAATTTGGGATGCTTTGGACAGACGTCTCCGAAACAGAGTTGTCGCCCCTGCCACTCCTGATGAACTGTTTGCCGCCTTGGATGAAGAGTGGAAGGCAATGCCACTCCCCAACATTCGTCGTCTCATCGCATCCATGCCTAGAAGATGTCAAGCGGTGCTCCAGTCAACAGGAGGCCACACGCGGTATGAATGGCCGCCCTTGGACAAACAGATTGGAGCTTCCAATTGATTGTTCAAAATCAATTCAATTTTGTTAATAATAATAATAGATAGCATTTGTATAGCGCATATCCCCGCTCATCAGCAGGCTCTATGCGCTTTACACTATATTATTACCCCAGCAGACCATAGAACACTCCGAAACATTCTCAGCTTCCTGGGAAGCATACAGTGCAAGCAGCCGATTAAGCGCTCAAACACTTACAAACTGACAAGATCTTTCGCTGTCTATAGCCGGGTACCCATTCCCACCTGGGTGAAGTGAGGAAAATTCGTGTAAAGTGCCTTTCCCAAGGACACAACGTCGGGCCCCTGACGGGATTCGAACCCACGACCTTACGGTTGAGAGTCCGATAGCCTAACCACTAAGCCACCGACGCCTATTGTTGATAATCAATAAACAGCAATGACTTAAATTTCAAAAAGTATTTTCTTTCCATCATTTGTATCAACAGTTTTTCAGAGCTATATACGATAATACACGATTGCCAATTTAGTTATGCGTTTCTTTTCTTTTTTTTATAACAGTATAGTATCTCTGTCTTTATACTGCGATGTAGTATCTCTCTCAGCCCAGGTTGGCCCGAACAGACAGGAAGGGGGAGTAAAATCACCTACATTTAATTAATTTTAAAAAACTCACGAAGAAGAAGGGCAGGAAAGGCAGAATAATAACAATAATACATCAACAACACAGAGATGTTTTCAACTGCTGGAGCAGTAGGAGAAACATTAAACAAAAACAAAATATACATAACAATCAAGAGAAAAATATTTGCTTCTCGCCTCGACACAATAAGTATAAAAGGTAACAGAGGCTGCAAAAGATAGGCAAAGTACATAATAAGTAAACTCCGTACGATATCATGCCATATTACCAATTACCATACCAGCAATTGTCTCAGTTAACAACAAGATTCCGTTTTCTCATTACCCAACTGAAGTTCAAAGTAACATGTGCTTTTGAGCCACTGAAGTTGGCAGGAGCAACAATCATAATAATATCCTTCTTCTGAGGAGCTCAATACTAATTATTATTTCACCTTGCCTAGATGCCAAGTGAACTTATCATCGAGACTTTTCAACTTATTTTTAACTCTGCACCAAATGACTACTGCGTAATGCACACAGAGTCTGGGAAAACGCATTTTGACTGGAAGCCCTGCCCATCGATCAAGATTTTCTAGTACTTGACCTGCGCTTTCTTCAATCAACCTTTGCCTTCTTGGATTGATTCGAATTCACTCTTTTTATCTCTTTGGAGGAAGATCAAATCCCACCACATTTTTAAATATCCTTTGACTTTGAAAGTTTCATTTTAGTTTCAACTTTCTTATATTCAGTATTCAAATATAAAAAAGTATCTTTGCCGGTTGATAATAATATTGGTCACCAAGCGCGGTTCGTCCATAGAGCACAGTCGTGCAGTGCCGCCCAAATTTTTTAAATGTTCTATTAGGTAAAACACCCACAATAATAAAATAAAATAAGCCAGAAACAAACACTAGCCAAATATTATATCAAAACAAAGTCCTCACTGGCGCCATAACTGTCATTTCTGTGTCTATAGCGCCGTAAAACATTTAGAATCTACTATGCCATGCCAGAGTCCACGCGCTTTAGCTAAACATAAGATAGGATATTTAACGGTGTAACCTGACCTATAAATCGCTCTTGGGGATAACCCAAGCGATGACGACACTCGTAGCGAGTTTGGCGGTACATTAATATTAATAAGACGTCACATCTCAAATGTGCTCTTGCCGAATAGTGCCGAAACATAGCCCACAGTAGGCAGTCTAAAAATAAACGCAATAGACCGTACGCTATTCTTTGCCAACATTATGTGAGCCCCGGAACAATCTAGCGGAGTGCTCAAGTGAATTGTGATTGGTTCATTGTCTGTCTTGCCACTATTTTTGGTGACGCGCCTGGGTCGGGAATCTCCCACTGGAGTGGAGGAGGGGGGGTGAAGGTGACCGTCCTATGAGTTGTGCCTTTGAATGGTTTTGTAGTGGAGTAGTGAAAGTTATTACTTGAGTGTT
Organism: Aplysia californica; assembly: GCF_000002075.1. NCBI lineage: Eukaryota > Metazoa > Mollusca > Gastropoda > Aplysiida > Aplysiidae > Aplysia > Aplysia californica. The sequence continues at coordinate 1,517,451 of NW_004797327.1, read as the reverse complement.
CAGTTCCAATACAGGATGAACGAAATAATTATTGATGTTTAGCTAACAATCAAATTTAGTAAGTAGAATGAAAATAAAAGCACGAGGTCCTCCCTCACCAACCCAAAAATCCTAAAAATATACACCGTCTCATTTACTCAGCCCTTTACTATCTTCAGCATGCGATAGCTTAATTGTGCACGTCCACTTTTTAACCCCACGAGCCGCCCCTGTTGGTCACCCTTGTACTACCAGAACTTGTCATACCTTTGATGGCAGTTGTTTGTTTACATCAGTTACGTTGAAAATCCAGAGTTACTTGCCCCTGACTTCTGGCTCTGCGGGTGAATTTTTTTTACCTTACGAAGTGAACTAGAGTAGTGTAGTAAAGTTCGATTTTCCTCGACAAAACTTTAATCATTTGTAACAAAAATGACATTACTAGAGAGCTAAATGATATATCTGTCAATATAACTTGCCCCGGGAACGTCTACCATCGTTAATAAAAAAAAGAATATTGAAGATAAAAAATATATTTTACCATAACTTTTTACACAAGCGTCGTACAAGCTCCGGGTGGGTTGCAAACTCTTCAGCGTCCAATTTTACCACAGAATCACGTGATTTCAACGGCCACCTACAACGGTTAGCGATGGAAAATTCTGCTCGAATAAACCGCCCTAAATGCGCTGCATTCTAAATTTGTCAAAATTTGCGTGCAACGCGTTGTGGCAGAACGCGTAACGACCCTTGTAGTTTTAACTAAAAAATCTATAATGGTACGCATTTCTCCCCCCATTGAAACTAGCATGGAAATAAAAAGCACATATAGACCTCTCATTTCATGTTGGTTTTATGATGCTAGGCTAATACGGGGTGCCCACTACGGCTGGATCGGGCCGATCGCCCGAAGAGATCGCCTGAAACTGAAAACAAACACGTTTGTTTTAAGGCGATCGGGTCGGGCGATCGGCCCGATCAGCCGATACCATCCTTAGTGGGCACCCCGTATAAGAACTAATAAAGTTATGAGCCGAGAAAGAGGAAAAACCGGGATTTTAGCGGAAATCCCCTTTCGCCGGCCGAGCGTAAAACCCCCTACAGTTAGTGTTCTAATATGGGTGAACAAAACTAAGTTGTTAGTGTACTCTGAGATTCCAAATAAAAAGGGAGGGGGTGATAAAAGGGAGGGGGGCACATTTACCAGATATTAATAAAAGGGGGGAAGGACTTCCGTAACGAGCAACCACCCCAGCAAACACAATAAAGAAGAGACCTAGACCTAGCCCTAACCCTAACCCAAACCCTAACCCTATACCCTACCCCTACCCTTAGCCATCTATTCTGCTCTGTCTCAAAGTGGTCACTCGTTACTGAAGTCCTCCCCCAAAAAAGGGTGGTGGCACTTGCCGATTAATAATAGATGCTGTTCACATACATGTCG
>NW_004797327.1:1512445-1514336 GCF_000002075.1 Aplysia californica | reverse complement strand
GGAGGGGGGGTCAGCATCTTTTACTTCCTTTTAAAAACATAGCATTTTTGTGTTGATTTTACTAACGAAAAAAACTTGATTTAAAGGCAAAAAACCGTCACGTTTTCAGGTTCCAAGACACTAAAGCTATAAAAATCACCCAGCTTTGGCGGCCATTTTCTGGCTGACGTTACCTCTGAAGCCAGGCGACACCACCTCGTTCAATCACAATTATCTAGAGTTCTAATCAAGATAGATTGGTATTTTTAACCGAAAGATAGGCAAATAAACAAGCTTTAAGATGATACCAAGAACGCGACCTGATCGACTATATCATGATAAAAAAAAAGAAATCCACAGAAAAAGTGTACAGAACAAATAAGGCCTCTTAGAAGAAATACCAGAATTAGAACAATAATGGGAACAGCTTTAAATATCTATAAATGAGGCTGCAAAAGAAAATACAACAAAAGCAAAGAAGAAACGGGTGACTGAAGAAATTCTTAATCTTATGGAGCAACGAAGGACAAACAAAAATAATCAGGAAAAATATATGAATCTTCACAAAGAAATCAGAAACAAATGTAACCTAGCAAAAGAGACCTGGTAAAAAGACGAATGTGAGGAAATGGAAAATCATTCCAATGAGAACTCAAAAGATCTGCACAGAAAAATTATACAGGTGTGCCATACAAGAACTTGTGGATCAACAGGATGCTTCAAATCAAAGGATGGGAATATCATCATGGACAAAGACAAGATACTAGAACGTTGGACAGAATATATCGGTGACCTGTACAATGACAAAAGAGATGAACAAAGAAGAGTGGAAAATAACAACGAGGGACCACCAATCATGAAAGATGAAGTTATCAAAGCACTACGAAAGATTAAGAATGGGAAAGCTGCAGAACCTGACAACATTACCACAGCTGATGATTAAAGGTTTAGAGGACTTTAGTATCACCACACTGACAAAACGTCTCAACAACATGTATGACACTGGACATATTCCATCAGACTTGTCAAAATCTACCTTCATAGCTTTACCAAAAAAACCTAATGCAAATGAAAGTGAAACTCATCGTACCATCAGATTCATGAGCCACGTAATTAAAATACTACTCAGAATAATTATGATGAGAATACGAAATAAAATTATCCCAGAAATAGGCCAAAAACAGTGTGAATTTATTTATTTATTTAAGGCAAAGGCATTGTAAATGTCATATCATCAAAACAACATTAGAACGTGCCGTGGAAGTTCAGAATGGTCTTCCTTTATGCTTTATAGACTACAACAAGGCGTTCGACAAAGTTAGGCACGACAAGATCATCGCCATGCTAGAAGTCCTCAATATTGACCGGAAGGACTTACGGATTATCAAGAACATGTACTGGAAACAAACCGCTGCAATAAGAATAGAAAACGACACCGGCGAATACATACAGATTAAAAGAGGAGTCAGACAGGGATGTGTACTTTTACCAGACTTGTTCTCCCTGTATAGTGAAAATATTATGGGACACATAGAAGAAATGTCAGGTATCTCGATATGGCGACATAATATAAACAATCTGAGATATGCAGACCACACAGTCCTAATACCAGAAGATGAATACCTACAGAATCTATTAAATGTCATCGTACAAGCGAGTGACAACATGGGCTTCAGCCTAAACATCAAGAAAACTGAAACAAAAGTGATAAGCAGAAAAACTCCAGCCCCAACAATATCAATGATACCACCCTCAAAGCAAGTACAATATTTTAAAGATTTGGGGGCCATTATATCATCAGATGGGAGATGTCACATCGAAATTAAAAGCTGCATTTGCGAAGCAAAAGCACCCTTCCACAAAATGAAACTGATACTCACAAACCAGTGGCTGGGTGCCATTGGTGCAATTG
>NW_004797327.1:1508662-1512332 GCF_000002075.1 Aplysia californica | reverse complement strand
CCCCCCCCCCCCCCCAACCCTTTTCTAATTGACTAATTGTTCTAAAGCAGTCAGTGCTCTCGATCCGTCACCCTCTGGCTGCGCCTGTGAAGATACAGACAGCGAGGATGGTCTATGCTCGTCGCACCGCTTACGGTAGTGTCTGCTAGGAGCAAGCAAAATCTTTGCACCAAAGTAATTTTGTCACTGTAGAGAACTCTATGCATCGTTCTTCCCGCACAAGAAGAGAGGTGCATGAAATTGCTCTTTGCAGCACCAATTTTTTGCAATCTAAAAATTTGACCCAAGTTTCCACTAGCCTATCTACAACACTAGTAGAGTCTACGGTAACTCAAAGTAGAATGGGTATCGAAACGGTTGTCTCCCTCTATTCTGTAGCAAGTCCTGGTGCTGTACGAAGTAATTAGAAATTAATCTTTAAATCTTCTCAGATTGTGACCATAGTGAGTTGTAAGTATTGTTTTACTTTATTGCAGCTTTTATGCGGTTTCATCTAGAAACACTTGTAAATATCGATAGGTGTAGATCACGGGATATTCAACAGATTCTAATTAATTAATTTTCTCTAGATCGTAATAGTAGCTAGACCTACTAAGCCTATAGCCCATTTGCTCACTTTCCAATTATGCACCACCTTGTCTGCAACCCACGCTACGCAACTGTCACAAACATCACTCTGTCAGTGGAAACGAGAAAAAAAGTTCTGAAAAGCTACACCCAGCCAATCTTTTTATGCGGGTGCAAAGCATGGACTATCAATAGACAGCTGGAAAGAACACTGAGTCGACAGTTGTGGTTCACGTGACGCATGCTGCGTACCCCATGGACAGCTAGAAAAATTAATGAAGAAGTCTTGGTTGAAGCAAATTGCAGACGACAGCTTATGACAAATATACGAAAGCGACAGGCAAATTTCATGGGACACACAATGCGGAAAGAAGCAGTGGAGAATATTGTAATAGCAGGCAAGTTTGATGGAAAGAGAGGTAGAGGCAAACAGAGGGAAACGATGCTGGACAAGTTGACAACATGGCTGGGAGCAGCAGGAACAGACACCATTGCTGCAACACTAGACAGATGGAAGTGGAGGTCCACGATCGCTTACGCCAGTCGGCAAGGCACCGGACGATGATGATGATGAATAAAACTCCACATACCCAAAATTTAACAGACACTTAATTCCAACGAGTCGTGACACAAATAGATTTACATTTTCTGACACCCTGCCTACAACGTGATATCCAACCTCACTTTTGCATTTCGAGTATTTCCCCCTACACACCTGCTCAGCATCACTGCTTCAGGTGTGGGGGGGGGGGTTCTACTATGGGGGAACAAAGAATAACACCTGTCGTAATACTACATACCGCAATAGGCAAATAAAAGTGCGTGGGCCTGGTCTCCCGAAAGGATCTAATTGGCTGAGGGAAAGCAAGTACAACAGCAATAAAGAAAGAGATCCCTTTCAGTGGTAGAGGGGAGGGAAGGTTAACTCAGACATGTTCAAAACAAGCTTCAGGAATAGTTCAGGGTGCCAATTTGATTTAGCAAAAATGTAGAAGACCTTTACACTAATTCTTCTCACTTCACTCGGGTTGAAAAGGGTACCCTGCTATTGACAGAAAAAGTTATTATTCTTTGAAAGTTTAATCGACTTCTTGCAATGTGTGCTTCCTGGAAAGCCGAGCAGTTTTCTGGGTGTTCTAAGGTCTGCTGGCGTAGTAATCTACGTAGTAAACGATGATCAAAGGCACCAAAAAAATGTAAATTTGCATTTTCCAAGCACACTCAAGCTTTCGACGTCACCAAACATTAGTGGAAATGTTCTCGCTAATGTTTACCTCTGAAAGCAGGTGCCCTTGCATCTTGCAATCGCAAATATCTCGGACTTTAATCAATATAGATTGGGGGGGGGGGGGGGGTTCGCCAAAAGCAAGACAAATACATAAACTTTAATTTGATACCTATCCATCTAAAACAAGACAAATACACAAGCTACCATAAGATGATACCAATAACTCCAAATGGCCAGCAATGGTCGAGCGCCATCTCATTGTCAGTTCTGGCACCGTCTGTCTCGTGTTCTGCGAACCACTCCTTGCTCTGTACATGGTGGTCTAGCTTCAGCTGCTAACCTGTTGTGGTTCATTGTTCACGGAAACGACTCCTCGCCTGATGGCCTGCCACAAAGCCCGTTTTAGATTCTTTGACACGCAGCAGTTGGATTTGACGTGTGGCCTTATTTCTGACTACTCCCGTTCTATGACACTTTGATGTCATGTTTTGACACTCGTATCTTACTTAATCAGTCATAATAACAAAATAATTTTTTTTAAATTGGTTCTATCACTATTTGGCTGTATCTCGTCGCAGATGGGTTGATGAAGCCTTTTTCAACGTACACATTAAATGTATACTGAAAATTGTTTTTACTTCTTGCATACCGGGAAAAAGGGTGTGGGGGTAGATCCTTGACCGTTTAAGCGTTTTACGGTAACATTCTAGACGTAGACGTTAGTGTTTCTGTGGGTTGTTGTTAGTTTTTTAAGATGTTTTTAAAGTAGGTGTTTCTACCCCCCCCCCCCCCCCACCCCCCCCCCAAATCGACACGATTTAGATTACTTTAGAGGCAGACTCCTTACTCTGCACGTCAGGGTCAAACCGGGGTGAGAGGGATACTACGCCACAGCGGAAAAACCGAGGTAGGCCCTTCTCGTTAAAAACTATTTCCACACTGGAATAGAGCTTGGGTCTTCAGCATGCGACAGCAAAGTGCCTAACCATAACACCACAGGCGCCGGTATATGTTCCTTTGTAAACCTGAAGATCACCTTAAACGAGGAACCACGTATACAACAAAACACAGAGGAAAGGCCTACAACTTATTTCCGAAGGGAGAAGCTATTCTTTTCAATATGGTGGACGAATAATTATTACCCCCCCCCCCCCTGAAAGAAACGATCGAGATGTCAGTGAGCCAGGAAAAGAATCAACCATTGATTTGTTTTTATTGTGTGTGTGTGTGTGTGTGTGTGTGTGTGTGTGTGTGTGTGTGTGTGTGTGTGTGTGTGTGTGTGCGTGTGCGCGCGCGCGCGTCGGTGTGGTTTTGGGGGGGTTTTTTGTGTGGGTTTTTTTTTGTAGTCAGATGTAGCCACATATGGGTGTATATTTTGTAAACCCGTACGAGCCAGAGAATGCCAGTACAAACACCCTTGGTGTAGTCGCCTCCATACACCCAAAGTCGATCAATTATTGAATGTCATTAACGGTAAGTCCATGCTCGCACTCACCATTTCATTCCCAGAAAACACATATTAACCGTCTTCAAAGCATAATTTACTGTATCATTACTTGCAATGGCAAACTGATAATTTGGTTGTTGTCGTTATCATTGTTCTTGACGTTGTTGAGCTTGTCGTTGTTGTTATTACTGCTGTTGTTGTCGCTGTTTTTATTATTGTTGCTGTTGTTGTTGCTGCTGCTGTTGTGTTGTTTATGCTGCTGCCGCCTGTGTTGTCACTGTTGTTGTACTTGTTGTTGTTGTTGTTGTTGTTGTTGTTGTTGTTGTTGTTGTTGTTTCAACTCAAAGTCCAGATATGCCAATGAGAGCTGAACTCCAGCTAAAAGAAAATCTACTACCCTCGGCACTCTGTCCTACACCTCCCCCCTC
>NW_004797327.1:1505983-1508562 GCF_000002075.1 Aplysia californica | reverse complement strand
GAGGGGGTTGGTTGTTTGTTGTTGTTGATGGTGGTGGGTTGTTTTTTTTCTAAGGGCTGGGAGAGGTGCCATGTTTCCACTATTCCTCGAGTTGGAAAAACCCCAAAACAATAGACCCTAGCTCACAGCTCATCAATGATACTTTTTAGCGACAAAACTTGTTACAAGAAATTGATTTTATAGTTAACACATTTCTACTCTAACGGTTCTCAAATCATGCGTCCAATGAAGATAGTGTCACGATCAGTATAACGTGACGGACTTGCTTTTAAAAGCGATATTGCCCAAGCTGTAAACCTTTTAAAAAAATGATATGTAGAAACCACCCAGTTGGATTTTTAATTACATGTAGTGGGTTATTTATTAAGGAATTTTCCAGAATACAGCTAACAGGTGTTTACAGAAATAGTGATCTGTTCTGACAAATCAAAAGATACAAGTCATTGTGAAAAAGCTGGAGAATCTATTTTGGATAATTTATGAAATATTTGAGAATAAGTTGCCGCACGAATTTTTTACCGCGCTAAAATGTATAAACTGGTCTTCTCGTGATACGTAGCCAAAAGTTCTAGAGCATCTCGTGTGACAAAGGAAGAATTTGTTTGGATGTAAAAGTATTTTAAAATTCTCACGCGTGCAGAAGTTTGCTCAGAACACAGTGTGGTACATTTTAGTCTTGATCTATTGGCCTGACTGAAGTTGGTGGTGAATGGAAAGTGCCACCCACCAATTTTTTGGGGAAAACATGAAATGGTATGGCTTGGCTCAACGTCCTTTTTTATGGACAGATACAGATTTACCAACTAGATCTACTAAAATCTATCAAAACAGCGACTTGGGTGTTTTATGTGGAATAGAGACTGACTGATTTCACCTGATAAAAAAGACGCAACAATACATTTTATTTCAATCAGTTCACCCTGATTACAAAGAGCTGATGCCTACGAGAAATATGATGTTGTAGTTGTAGCCGTTGGTACTGGTACGTATTGAAATCTTTGAAGTTACGATACTTATGGGAAACTTGAAGTAACGTTTTGACAATGTTTTACGTATCCAAGGTTGAACTTAGGGCGGGGTGTCTCTTTTGCCCGTGAATATGAATAGGTTTTGCTTAGAGAGCATGATGAAACGTGAGTAAGCTGGTTTGCGTTTTTTATAAACTGAGATTGAAATATTCAGTTTCACAAGAAGTCAGTCAACGAAAAACGGAGGTCAGCTCAGTCGTCAATGATGATAACGGTTACAACCATGTCAAAAACAATTAGTTGGTGGGTTTTTTTCCTTTTTATTCCTTATTAAAATTCCGACTTACCGTTTTATTTTTTTTATTTATTCATTTATTCATTTATTTATATATTATTCATTTATTCAGTTATTTACTTATTTATTTTTTAGTTTATTTGTGTGTTTATTTATCTTGTTGTCTGTTTCTTTTCTTTTCTTTTGTTTGTTTGTTTGTTTGTTTGTTTGTTTATTCACGTATTTATTTATTCATATGGTTTTCAACAGCATTCACCGGAACACACTGCACAAGAAGATAAACAAACCCAAGCGTGCTGTTATCATTGCGACGACGCTTGGCATCGTGTCCTGCAGTATTTACCTGTTTTCCTTTTGGCTCACTCGCATTGTGAGTAGTGTCTCAGCCTATTTGATGATATTATGTGTTTGTGCTAGTTGAATTTTAAAGCACTTCTATTGCCTTCAAAGTAAGCTACGGTTTTCAGGTTGTACATTATATTAAACATAACTATATTCACAATTTGCATACTGGTGTTACAAAAAGAAAGATTGACATGAAGCATTAAATAGAAACAAAATATAACCAAACTAGTCAAAGACTGAAAGTGCAACTGGACCATTAAGTTTTATATGACATGACATGAGGGGCATGGACAATTAGACACCGCCTCTGATTCCAAAAAAAAAGACGGTTGCTTAATTATGAAGTTTGTCACAATGGGAAGAGCACGAAAATGAGGCAAAAACTAGAAAACAATTAAATAGATAGATCTAAGGCAAATACTAACAGACAGATCTAATCCTTTTTATTCATATATTCTTAGTGTTTCCTCTTAGTGTTGAAATATCATTGTACAACATTTATTAACTTACTCACCTTCTTATAGCCAATGATTGTCTAGTGCGAGCAAGATCATTAACATAGCACCCGAAAACGGGATTTAAGAAGTGGTTCGTAGCAAAATTGTTTAGCTAAAGATTAGAAAAGACAAATTTGGTCAGTAATGTAGCCCCAAGGCTTTCCTTGCATTGTGTTCTCCCTCAAACTGGATCATAGATCTATATTCGCTCATTATCGTCAATGGGGACAAGAACCATTCAAAATAATTTGTGGGAAAAAAAATATTTACCCCCGAAAGAAAAAAACCAAATTTTCCTGGACACCGCTTGTCTTACCTATGACCATCATTTTGATTCAGATGCACGGCTATTTTTTTAATAGAAGAAAATAATGTAAATATGCAACTTACTAGAGTAGAAATTATCAAAATAGAAAATACCCCCTCCCCCCTACCCACCCCGTTTTCCACACAGAAGACAGAGAGAGAGAGAGA
>NW_004797327.1:1503799-1505883 GCF_000002075.1 Aplysia californica | reverse complement strand
ACCCCCGAAATTAGTTTTTAAATTTGTATAAGTTCACTCATTATTACATGACTCAAACTCTTAGTCAAACCATCACAATATGGGAAGGCCTATTCTATTATTGCTCCTGTCTGAAAGGTATTCTTCAACGATTCTGCAAGATTAACGAAGCTGAGACAGAAACACTACAGCAATGAAAAGGAGGATACCACACTACAGCAACTATCAATGACCCGCTGCTGAAAGATCATATACAGAAAAAAGTGTATTGATACACGTCGGTTTCAGACTTACTGGTAGGGTTGTTTTCTTGTTGCTTTGTATGTCCCCGAAGATCGGCGTCTTTCAAGTCACAATTTCAATTACCCGGTACCTCGAGAGCAGTTCACCTGAGCATACTTTGCCGCATTAAAAATCAAACAAACAAACAAACAATCAAAAACTTTGCTGTAAAAAAAAAAACACTACAAAATCAAATCACCTCATGTCTTTGTTTCAAGACCTCAAGTCAGTTGTCGCAACTGATAAAAACCCATTCATTTTATCACATAATTAACAGAAATGTTCAAGTAGGTCAAGCAAGCCCCGCGCGTCCTAATTCCGCCTGATTATTTTTCACACATTGTCTGGTTTGACGTCTTCTTTCGATTGACGTCTGAGCTTTCAGAGGACGCCATCTTGGAAACGATGAGAAATTCAGTATGATATAAAACCCCCGACAGGCAGCTCGTGTTCACCAGTATTGTCACAGAAAACCAAACGTCGTTGTTAACTCATCTATCAGAGCAACATCAAAATTACATCAAACAATCTATTCAAACTTTAAGGGCATTGAACAGTGTCAAAGTCTGAGTTGGAAGTTGAATTGTTGTTCCCAGCAAAATTACAGCCTTATTTCACATTCTTTGAACAGTCAGGGAAGGAGCAGTGTTTATAAGAATTGTTTCAAGAACGTCTTCTACAACGGTGACAGGAGTCCTGTACCAACATTCTCAGTGAACGGTCAGTAGCAGGTTTCAAACGAAGCTGATCAGAGGCAGGTTTGTCGCGTTACAGAAAAGACCTTTTGTTGAATAGAATTCTCTGCAATAGCAATTAACATTTGTGTGTTGCATTTCTATTAAAGACACTTCTGCTGAAAGTGTTTGTTTTAACACGGGAAAAACTTCCAGCTCTATTCTTTCCGCTGGTTTCGTAGCAAGCAGTGCTTAACAGACTGCCCCCAGTATCGTCTTCTTCAGTATGAATTCTACTGGCTTCGAAATTCTTGGCCCGTCAAACGCTGACGATCTCATTCCATACAGTTTGGAGACTCGGAGCGCTTGGCTGAGAACCATAAACACGTATGTATCATCATCATCATCATCATCATCATCATCATCATCATCATCATCATCATCATCATCATCATCATCATCGTTGTAGGCAGCTCAAATGTTAAAATAAAAAATTGGTGAAGACTGTAGAATCTACAGATTTTATCATGATAAATTCAACGTTTCGCCGCTGAGGCTTCGTCGGGAATATTAACAGAAAATAGTAATGACTAGATCATCATCATCATCATCATCATCATCATCATCATCTTCATCATCATCATCATCATCATCATCATCATCATCATCATCATCATCATCACCATTGTAGATAGCAGGGAATAAAAAAAAAGGTATGAGACTTAGTAGACTTTTCAAATTTAATAAGTTCAACGTTTCGCCCGGTAAAGGGGTTCTTCTGGAACATGTACAAAAAATATAATGGAAAATATATTGACTACAAGCTATAGCAACAAAAGTGCGCGCATACACGTCATAATGTCAAAAGTTGCGATAAAAACAAATCGGGAAGACCAGAGAAAAATGGAAGGCTATGGCAAGAAGTGGTATGAATATAAAATAGTATGTACGTCAAATCATATATTATATATATATAACCATTAACATCAATGTAAAGGTATTTAATAGTGCTAGTAGTAGTAGCGCAGCAGCGGCAGCTGTAGCAGCAGCAGCAGCAGCAGTAGCAGTAGTATTAGCAGTAGTAGCTGTAGTAGTAGTAGTAGTAGTAGTAGTAGTAGTAGTAGTAGTAGTAGTAGTAGTAGTAGTAGC
>NW_004797327.1:1499049-1503699 GCF_000002075.1 Aplysia californica | reverse complement strand
ACACACACACACACACACACACACACACACACACACACACACACACACACACACACATACATATGTACATACATTCATAATATGATTTTCAATGTACTTTTGACGGACTTACTCTGCAGGTTCCGATATCAGAGACAAAGCTGGCCTGTGTTTTCAACGGTAGCAGATCTGCAGCCATCGCTATTTCCGTTGCAGACTCTCTTTTCACACTCATCCTTCCTTTTGGAATTCTCATTTACATGAACGCCCGCATTCTCGTCACGGTTGCTTCTATTTCGAAGAAAAAGAAACTTTATAGAAGATCATTCCAGGGTAGTTCATCTCCAAGAACGAGCTCAGGACAGGGATACCACCGACCTCCAAAATGTCGGCCAATGACACCGTCCTATCTCGACAACCGCCCTATGGCAAGGCGTACTGTTAGACAGCACAGTACGGAGTATTTGGGGTTGAACTGTCATTCGGATGACGGATGCCATAGAAACAGACGCAAAATTAGCGCTGATGACGTCAGTAACAAAAATAAGCACTTCATTAGTGATGATAACACGTACAAAAATAGACGTGTCCTCGGGGATGACGGAATTCGTCAAACTGCAGCCGTGTTAGGCGATGACGTCAATTTAAAAAAAAGACGCATTGTCGGGAGTTCCAATGAGTCCCACGAGATGGTGCAAATGAATACCGAGATGAGTAGAATCTCCTTAGCGGTGTCTGGCGCCAAAATCATCACGTCCAATATGAACCGGCAAATGGCGTCCATAGCTAAACTATCAGTGACACGAGAGGGGGAACTTGAGTTTACAGTAAACGAGCTAAAACACAAAGAATCAGAGGTAACGATAGCAAAATCCTGCCCTCGGCGTGAGAGAGAAAGAGAGGAAGAGGAGTCTGACCTTTCACCTTTTGCCCGAGCGGAGAGACCCTCGTCGCAGCCAAGGGTACTCGCTTCTCGGATTGTCGACTTGGAGGCTAGGAATCAAGGTGGGATTATCGTTATCACGGCCAAACCAGCAGCAAGTGTCCGGACAAGAAGTCAACACAGGTCAGTCAGGAGAGTCGTGAGGGAAGGAGCGAGCGAAGGACTGGCTCGTGAGGCAGAGTGCATCATGGTGATTAACGAGGACTGGAGGGAAGCAGCTCAACAGAGATCTCCAAGGTCATCGCCCTCTCCGCACTGCCGTGCCGGAAGTGGTAGAAGTGGTACTGGGAAAGGTTCGAGGAAAGGCAAAAAACGTCCTAAACTAAATCCCTTGTCTAAACTTCAGCAAAAATGTTTCAAGATGAATGTGGCGGTCGGTGTGATGTTTCTTGTCCTGAATGTCCCAAGCCACGCGATCAAACTACAAGGGCTTCTGCGCTCTTTATTCAACCCGTCTTACAGTACAACGGACTTAGAAGCTCATCTGCAGCACTTTTTTCAAACCATATTTTATCTGAACTTTGTGCTCAACGTCATCATCTACGGGGCGTGCGACCAAAGCTTCCGGTTGGCCCTTGTGCAGCTTCCCTGGCACATCGCGGCCACCATGAAACAGCTGTTCTGTTCATGCCTCCAGAAACAGAAGACGTCGGCCTGGAGCAGACAACAGCAGCAGCTGAGACGGGAAAAATGTGACAATTCCCGCCTGGTAGAGATATGTCTTCCCGATCAACGCCTGTCGCACGTCCCCCCGTTCGCCAAAGACTACAAACCCACTTCTCCGCCATGTCTTCTAAAGCTGTCGGAGCGGGACAGGTGTTCAGACAGATCCACCATGTTGTAACGCAGTGACAAGGAGAATTACATGTATTTGAATTTACGAAAGATGTCTCAGAATAAACTGAAAAATTATTATATTATTTGAATAACTGTCCAATGTGTTTTAATTCTGTGAAACATTTTAAGTAGTTCACGAATTCTTGATCTGAGTACACCATTAACTCACTTGAGCCTAAGCTATTTTTCACCCAACAACCATTGCAGCCTGACACTTTTTGTGTGTATTAAAGCGTTAACCACAAAAAGACTGTGAAAGCTATCATAATTGTTTAATACAACAAGAGAAAGAAAGAAATGCTCTCTCAGAAAAAGAAAACTGCATCTGGCACTTTTTCGCGCCCAACTTTAAGCAAAATAATCTCAAAAGGTATGGCACATAACTTCACCAAATAAAAAAAGCAACGGAAGAAGTGGGGCAATTGTAGGCTTGCAGCTTCCCGTAGCTTGTAAAACTATACGTTCTTATACATTTCTGACCGTCTAGTTGTAAAAGAAAAGCACCTGAGATATTGGTCGATAAAGCGCATCCCGTAAATACACGGGATTGAGCACTAGTTTCTATGCGATAGGAGAGGAGCCGTCTATTGAAAAGTGTTTGCTGAAAGCAAAAACAATAGCAAGTCTGTCTTACGTAAAACCAGACCAGTTCACAGTCAGTTGAGATGTCGACCGTGAGAAGTAACTACAATTATTGACCTAATCACTTTGCCTTTCTAGGAAAAGATATTTCTTGAATACTTATGAGTAGCTGGATTTTTCAAAGACTTTTGCTTTGTCATCATGTGTGTTTTTGCTGTTGTTATCATTGCTTTTGTTGTTGTTGTTGTTACTGCTGTTGTTGTCGTTGTTGATGTTGTTGTTGTTGCTGTTGTTGTTGTTGTTGTTGTTGTTGTTGTTGTTGTTGTTGTTGTTGTTGTTGTTGTTGTTTTTTTGTCGTTGTCTTTGTTGTCGTTGTTGCTGCTGTTGTTGTAATTATTGTTCGTGTTCTTCTTGTTGTTTTTATCGTTGTTGCTGTTGCTGTTGCTGTTGCTGTTGTTGTTGCTGTTGTTGTTGCTATTTTGTCTTTATTATGGAGGGTGGAGGGGGGGGGGGGGGAGTTGTTGTTGTTTCTTTTTATTTGCCTGCCTGTCTACCTTCCTACCTACCTACCTAACTACCCACCTTCTTACCTACCTATCGCCACCTTCTCACAAAGATTCTGAGCAGTTGTTCTTCGCATTTTATTCTGGATTTTCTTTTCAGGTTCATCACCAAGTATGTGCCCATGTGAGTTTAACTGAAAACGTAATAATACCCTGTTCAGTGCAGGTGTTGTGCTTCTCATAATTCTGACTCCTTCACAGCTTCAACGCCAAATATATTTATTATCATAATCTCTGTGACTTCAATTGAATTGTGGTAATACCCTATTTAGTGCAGATGAATGAATAATATGTTGTTCTCTCATAATTCTGGCTCTTCTTTTCAGCTTCAACGCCAAGTATGTGACTTCTGTGATTTTAACTGAAAATGCAATAATACCCCATTTAGCGCAGGTTACATGTTATTCTCCTCATAATTATGGCTTTTTTTTCAGCTTCAACGCCAAGTACGTCATCCCTGTGATTGTTCTGGCCGGCCTGGTGGGCAACTTTCTCGCCTTCGCCGTCTTTGTCTGCTCACCTATGCGCCGGCTCACCATCTCCGTCTATCTGGCCGCCCTCTCGCTCACTGACGTCGTTTTCCTGGTGTTTCTCGGCTTGGGCTGGCTCGACAGTCTGCAGGTACTTTTTAGTTTATCAAGAGAAAAAAGACAAAAGAAGTAGTAAAGTGGCTCCCTTCTGTCAAACACAAACTAGCTCACGTTCTCGTGTTTGATTGATTGATTGATTGATTGATTGATTGATTGGTTGATTGGCTGGCTGGTTGGTTGAATGGCTGACTGGCTGACTGGTTGGTTGGTTGGTTGGTTGGTTGGTTGGTTGGTTGGTTGGTTGGTTGGTTGGTTGGTTGATTGATCGCTCAATCGGCTGATTGATTAATTGACTGATTGGTTGTAAACGCTTTATGCGCCATCTCGACACCGTATGGATCGTTTTAAGAGAGGAACTGTTGAAGGTGACGGTAGACCCGTCAATCATGACCAGATCGGACCATATTATAGGGCTGTGTGGGATACAACAGCCCTGAAGATTTACAGAGATACTGGATGACATAACTTCTCCACTCGGGTAGCGAACTCATGTCGTCTGCATGCAACAGCGTTGATCCTATAGCCATTACACTATATACACCGGTTTACACCTTCAGCTGGGGTCAATACTAAATGTACGACGACTTTGAATAATAAATAATTAATTGGTTTGAGATAAGCAGTTTAAGTGTTTGTATTGTGTAGTTTAAGCGTATTGCAGGCTGTGTTTTCCACCTGAAATAACTCAGAGAACCAAGAGTAGGTTAACGAAAAGTTGTGGAAGAGTTCAATTTCAAAGTTTTTTTGTTTTTTTTTAAAGCAATTATGAAACAATGTATGATAACGATAAATGCATTTTCCCTCGAAAACGTACCATTTTAAGACAGCATTTAGGCTGACAACCATGAAGCAGTCGACGGGTAGCTGGTAGTTTTTAAAAAAAACGAAGCATAATAATATTGTTCTCCTTTGCTAAAGCTTGATTTTTTTTTTTTTTTGATCGACATGGGGGTATCAGCTATTTTGATTCACAATTCTACTATGCTGTCTCGAGAAGTCAGACAATTGTGTATTCTATATCATTAGCAATATTAGCGCTGTCGTTTCTGTTTTTCTTGGTTTAGACTGGTATCACTTCCAGCTAGAGCAGAGATTGTTCTTTTTTATTGTTGCTGTTTTGTAGGGGGAATTTTCGTCGGGCGGCGGGGGAGAAGGG
>NW_004797327.1:1497720-1498949 GCF_000002075.1 Aplysia californica | reverse complement strand
GGGAGTTGTTGTTGTTTCTTCTGCTAATGTCACTTCTTATAACGTTAGCGGAATTTTGTTGTTGCTATTGTCGCTGATGCTGTGTGAGTTGCTGTTGCTGTTGTTATTGTTGTTGTTGTTTTTGTAGCTGTTGTTGCTGTTGTTTTGGCTGTAAGTCTGTGGGTTCGTGTGTGTATATGAACACACAAACATTCGTTTGTATGTAGGTGCTAAAGTGATCGCTGTACTGTCTATTTTGTCTGTTTCTCTTTTTGCATTTTTGAAAATAAATCATAAAACACAATTTTTGTACCAATGCCACGTTCAATGGACCATCGTGTTTGTTAAAATGTAACTATCTCATAATATCACAATGTACTGTGAAATGAATGATGAATTTGTTTGTGTGCACATTTATGGGTTTATCTTGTAAAGAATTAAACGTTTGAATGTGTATCTCTGTTTTAAATTGCATTTATTGTCTTTTTGATAGATCTTAAGTTGTCATAAATTACACGAAAAATGTGGAGGGAATGAGGAGGACGAGGAGGACGAGGGGAGTAGGAGGACTACTCTCAGGGTGGTAGATGAAGGCTATGAGAGGCTGGAGGAGGAGGAGCAATAGGGGATGGAGAAGGAAGAGGGGGAGTTTTAACTGGACTGGAGGAGTATGGACAGAAGGAAGAGGAAAAAGAGTGTGAAAGAAGAAAAGCAAGGGGAGTTTTTTTTAGTAGAGGTTTTACGGCGATCGCAACTACATAAGGTCATATGAGCGCCATAAAGCAAGGGGGGGGGGGTGGAGCAGGAGTTGGGGTGAAGCAGACAAAGAAGGAAAAGAAGAAGGATGAATGGGGATCAGAAATAACCTATCTCTTGAGCATCAGTCTGTTTTAAGAGTTGAAGTTTAGAGTGATTTGCCTGAACTCAATAGAGAACGACATTCTGCAACGTCGTTAGTTTATCTTCCTAAACGCATGCTAAGTAGGCTATTATCTAAAATCATTTTTTTTTTTTTGGGGGGGGGTGCTATCCAACTGAGAGATTAACTCTTCTTTCAGGAAAGCGGACGCTAGATAGCATAACAGAGTCGATCACAACCAAAGTCGAGAGGTACATATAAGCCTGTGAATAGTATGTATTGGTGATTATTGTTTTGGTGCTGCAAATAAGATAAGATAAGATACATCTTTATTGTCCAGATCCTGGCATATTGGTTTGGTGTTTCACCACGTGTACACACACACACACAC
>NW_004797327.1:1493262-1495549 GCF_000002075.1 Aplysia californica | reverse complement strand
GAGAGAGAGAGAGAGAGAGGGGGGGAGGGAGAAAGGAAGATATAGAGGAGGCCAGAAAGCTCTGCAGTGAGAGTGACAGGGAGGGTGTCGTCGAAAGCGCTAAGAATAGCCTACCGTAGGCCTACTTAATGTATTCATGTGTCAAAGTCAAAGATTCAGCCAATTGGATTTAGCGCGCACTCCAAAGGATGAGTGTATTTTCTGCACAGTGTCTAGATGAGATCTAGAATCAAGTAGATCTGGGATATTTCGATAACCTATTGAATATTGAACGTGGATTTTTCTTGCCGTGCATTGGATTCTAAGGTCTAGATCTAAGCTAGATTTAAATCTATATGTGAATCTTAGATCGAGATTTTAAAAAAGGAAGAAAGTGGATTTTTTCCTGCTGTGAATAGATCTAGAAACTAGGCCATCTGTTAAAAATGTGAATTTCTAAACTTAGATATATCTATAGGCCTAGACTCCTTCTTTCAATTATTGGCCTATGTCTTTATAATCCTTCGAGATCTAGGCTAGGTCTAGAATCTAGATTAGGTTCTTCTAGGAAGCAACAATTGGCATGTAGATCTAACTCTTTTTTCTAAAAAGTGATTGAGCTGGAACTTTAGGAGAAAAAGTCACGCCGTCGAAGAGGGGGAAGAAGTCTTACCCCTAGAAGAGGTAGTCAAGAGGGGGTGCAACATGGATAAATTCTAGGTAAAATATTTATGTTTTGTTTCTTTCCTGTTTTCAGTCTTTTCCTCTTCTTAACTTTGCTAATACTTCTTCATTATTACTCCGTTCGTAGAACGGGTGCTTTTACTAGTAATAACAATGTGTATTGGGAATGTCGGAAATTTCCGTAGTATCTATTCGGAGACGTCTCCGACGGAGATAGACCAATCAAAATACTTTGTACCTCTGGACCTAGTAAAAGAATCTGGGGGGCTACCCCCCTGTTTTAACCCATAATTTGATATTTTGCTGTTAGGTTTGAAATTTTCTTGAAAATAAGTGATTTGCGACAGTTTTAGTGCTATAATATGTGTGATCTGCAGCAAACAATACGCAGTTTGACCCCCAAAACAGTGCATCTGTGCGCGGGAGCACGTCTCCGAACAGTTCCTGGGTGCTTGCTGGAGACGTCTCCGAATAGTGTCTGCAGAAATTACAGATTGAAGCTGGACTGAAAAAGTGGTAGACTCCCATAGATGAGCTGGCAAAGCGTTCAACATGGAGGGGGCATGGTGTGAAAAAGCTCTCCCCCGAGTCTCTAACTTTTGCTTTGGACAGGTCTTAAAAGTCTTTTCTTAGCCGATTAAAAAGGTCTAGATGGTAGTATATATTCGATGACCGTGTCACAAAGATATGATGGTTCAACGTTGTTGACGCACTTCAAACAAAGAACAATTATTTTGTATTGAATTCGTGCTTTCAACGTGAGCCACTGTTGTTGAATTAGCATTGGTATTACATGCTTTATGAGATATGTTTTTTGTAATTACACCAGCAGCTTGGTTCTGGAGTCGCTGTAACCTATTTAACGTTTCAGTGGGAAGGTTTCCAAACAAAGAATTTTATTAATCTAGACGTGAAAGGACAAAAGAAGAGATGAGAGCTTTGATGGAATGAATACTAAGACATGTTGATATTTGTCCTATTTTGCGAAGTTCAAAATAAATTACTTTTCATAGAAGGTTTATATGACGGTGCAGTCAAAAAAAGCGCCTAGACTTTTCGTTTTATCTCTGAAAAAGATGTTATCATTCTTGATACACATATGGTCAAAATTGCAAATCTTCACAAAAGTAGGATTTTTTCACTGCTAACGCTTTGCCCAGCATTGTCTTCGTCGTCACAGATAAAGTCTATCCATGTAATGGAAGCGTTTTCAGAGCCTTGAGGACCATCTACCAGATACCTGATTTAATCGAGAGCAAACATTGCCCGATATTTTTTTTTCTAACAACCCGAGGACTGCTCCAGATATATTACATTTTAAAGATTTGGACATGTTACTACATCGATTTGCTCACCTTAATATGCCCAAGCTTCATATGAGTCACCCGTTATTTTTGCCTTTGATGCATACGTTTTTTTAAAACTTTGATATTTGAACTTTCATTATTTAAAAAGCAAAATGTCACCAGCGAATTTTAAAGCCCAAATCACCTTTCTCGATCTATTACCTGCCCTTAGGGCTAAAATTTGGCCAAAAATGGGAGGGAGTGCACCTTCTCCATCGATAATTTCCAGGCAAGGGGCCGTTCACAAATGACGTCAGCCAAAAATTTGGCCAAAAATT
>NW_004797327.1:1465346-1492306 GCF_000002075.1 Aplysia californica | reverse complement strand
CCGGAAAAGCGTTGTTTAAAAGAAAACAGCATCTCTATTTTGAAAGATCTCTATCTCTGTTCCCGGCATTATCATGCCCAGCACAAAGTTATACGTTGGGGGAGTGGCAGCGCTGGCAGACTTGCACATTTGTGTCACGACGCGGTGGAATCAGGCGCTCGTCAAATTTTGTGCATATGGAGTTATTGGTATCATCTTAAGCTTGTTCATTTGTCTTGCTTTGGATTAAAGAATAACCTTCTATCTTTAATAAAAGTCTAGACATTAGTGAATGAAGGAGGTGGGGTCCCTTGATTTCAGAGGTAAAATTAGTGAGGAAATAGCCCCCAAAGTTTGGTAATTTACAAAGTCTCAGAGTCCGTGAAAACTGACAATTTACTTTTTATACCGTATGCCTTTAATCAACGTTTTTCAATAAAATTCACACTGAAATAGGTTCTTAAATTGACATAGAAAGTGTTGAGCTCAAACAAAATTTCGATAAAAATTGCAAAAACCAGCGGAAACGTTTATGTTTCTTCACTTTCATTATTTTGACGAGCGCCTGATTTCACCATGATGACTCACATTTATACTCTATACAATGTTTCCGTTGTTCCTACATTTTGATTAGTCGGACTTACATGTACTTTTGTCTCCACTACAATGAGACCGCTAACTGAAAGATTAAACATACAAGGCACATATGGCATCCCTTATTCTAAGACAGAAAATATACCTTTGACTTAGAGAAGGCTGGAATTAAAAAGTGACGGGAGTAGATTATCTGCAGCAAGCAGGAGCAATAACTCGTACTGCGGGTATTTTAAACAAGATATATATATATACCTCAGTGATTCAGAGGTGTATAGTCGTGAATGTGACTTAATGTTTTACGCTCTCAGCGAAAAACAATTTAGATCATTTAGGAGGCCGACTGTTTCACCTCAATCGCCAGACCATGGTTAACTGAGTGGGATGCAGTAACCCGGCAGACGTGTGGAAATATTCGATACCCCCCCCCCCTCTCTCTCTCTCTCTCTCTCTCTCTCTCTCTCTCTCTCTCTCTCTCTCTCTCTCTCTCTCTCTCTCTCTCTCCCTCTCTCTTTCTTTCTCATATTTCAGTAATCGAATTCGTGTATTCTGCATGCAATACGAAGAGCCCTTATTGTTGAACCACAGACTATTGTATGTAGGATAGTTGTTTGGTTCTATGAAAGAGGATGGGAATTGCACTTTCACTTTCACCAGCGAGGTGTTTCTATAAAAACCGGTCAGGTTTTTATTGTAGTTATCGTTAACTCTTATGACCAAGTTGAGACGGCTCGCGAATGAGAACGTAATCCCCGTCCTTTTCATGGAACTCAAATCTTTACATACCAGTCATGTTACCGTAATTATGGTAAATTTTTAAGGTCGCGTTGATACAAATTAGCTACTTTAGGAGGCGGGCTGTTTCAATCAGGTTTGTCTATGTCAATCTCAGGTTGAGTAGGATAGAGCAACAAAGGAAAATGAAGGGCTGCGAAAAAATAATTGTCCCCACTAGAGAATTGAACTCCCGTCTTCTGCCTGCAGAAGCAAACAGTAAAACAAAACAAAACAGGGGAAAGCAAAACAAAAACTTACTCCACAGACGCCTTTAAGACAGTCAAAGCTATATCAAATAACAGAAAGTCACGTGACTTGCGCTTTGCAAACGCCCTGATCTGGAGTCGGCCCAGGACGAACTCCAGTTTACCACATAAAAGAGGAGCGGTAAGTGTACATTATGGTTCAGGTGGGGGGGGGGGGGGGAGAGAGAGAGAGAGAGAGAGAGAGAGAGAGAGAGAGAGAGAGAGTTTGAAAGAGAGAAAAGGAGAGGGGTTACATGTACATTTTTGCTCTTTTTTATGTTTGAAACTGAACAGGGCGTCACGGAAAGTTTATCACGACCTTTCTTTCTTTCTTTTTTTCACAGCGGGTATGTAAAACGGCAGCAAGTAACAGTCACAGTCAAGGATACTGTTTCGATCGGAAGAAAAAATTTAGTTTCAGAAACGTTTACCCCCCCCCCCCCCCCCCCCTCACCCCCAACCACCAATCCCTAACGGCACACCCCTCACCCAAACTCCAAACATGTGTAATTAAAGTGCTTTGCTGTGAATGATTCAATGTGAAGAGACGTCAGGCTGTCTCTGCTGATGTCACACCCAGTCCGATGCTGTTACAAACCAAAACCTTTCCCTGAATTAATGCTGTTATATGTGTGTCTCATCCGCAGGTGCGAAGGCTGACCCGTTTGACTAGATCTCTAGGTACCGGTAATCAAAGTGAGTAGGCGCGGTTCGTCCATTGAGCACGGTCGTGCAGAGCTGTCCACCATTTTTACATGTTCTGTTACGTAAAATACCCACAATAATATAATGAAAGAAGCCAGAAACAAACACTAGCCAAATATTATATCAATACAAGGTCCTCACTGGCGCCATAACTGTCATTTCTGTGTCTATAGCGCCGTAAAACATCTACTATGCCATGCCAATGTCCATGCGCTTTAGCTAAACATAAGGATATTTCCCAGTGCAACCTGACCTATAAATCGCTCTTGTGGATAACCCAAGCGATGACGACACTCGTAGAGAGTTTGGCGGTACATTAATATTAACAAAACGGCACATCTCAAATGTGCTCCTGCCGAATAGTGCCGAAACATAGCCCACAGTAGGCAGTCTAAAAATAAACGCAATAAACAGTACGCTGGCCTATTCTTTGCCAATATTGTGTGAGCCCCGGAGCGATCCAGCGGATTGCTCAAGTGAATTGTGATTGGTTCATTGTCTGTCTTGACACTATTTTAAGTGACTCTGTGGCCGTGAACCTGAGGGAGGTGAACGTGACCGTCCTATGAGTTGTGCCTTTGAATGGTTTAGTAGTGGAGTAGTAAAAGTTATTACCTGAGTGTTCAGTTCCAATACAGGATGAACGAAATTGATGTTAAGCTAACAAACACATTAAAAAGAATGAAAATAAAAGTACGAGGTGCTCCCTCACCAACCCAAAGATCCTAAAATTATACAACGTCTCATTCACTATGCCGTTGACTATGTTCAGCATGCGATAGCTTAATTGTGCACGTCCACTTTTTAGCCCCATGAGCCGCCACTGAAGTGAGATAAAGAACCAGGAAGAGACGAGGCCACGCACGAAAAGCTTTCTCACAATAGGAATATTAATTAACAAAACTTTTTATACGAGGCGACACCACATCAGCTCGTGACTCTGACTCGGTGACTACACTACACTCTGCCTCGGTGCCTCAGTGACTACACTCTGCCTCGGTGACTACACTCTGCCTCGGTGACTACACGACCAGTCGCTGAAACCACGCCAGCGTGTGACCCTGCTGCGGTGACTGCTCCATCAGTTGCTGAAAATATCGCAGCTTCCTCACCGACGTCTTCCAAAACGGCTTCACAAACAAAGCTGGACTATAATAATTTTACAGAAGTATACCCACAGGGGATCACAATGAGAACTTCAAAACAACCGCAGTCCATCTTGAGATGCTTGCCGGGCTGTTTCGCAATGTTGTTTGTGGTAAATGTCAGGCACCTGTTTCCTTTGAATTACACCTTTTTGTTTTGATTACAGTACAAAGTTTACATATATCTTGGTCTGTCATGAAGTATGACATCTGAAGTGAGGATGGTTGGATGCAGCATGTTTAGGGAAATTGATTTTTTGAAGAAAAAAATGTATTGTAGCCTGTGTTTTTACACCCCCCATCAACACAACTTAGATCATTTAGGAGGCAGGTTTCCAACCCTGCCTGTCAGGGCCCACACCGGCTGAGAGGGAGACAACATCAAAGCAGAAATACTGAGATGCTTGATAAATATATCTTGGTATGTCATGAAGTGTGACGTGTGAAGTGAGGATGGTTGGATGCAGCATGTAGGGAGAACTTTTTTATATATTTTTTAAAAATGTAACCTGTGTTTTTATTCCGCTTTCAGCACAACTTAGATCATTTAGGAGGAGGGCTTTCAACCCAGCCTGTCAGGACCAACTCAGGCTGAGAAGGATACAACATCCCAGCAGAAAGACATCAGATGTTTGATAAAAATTTCTCCCCACTCGGAAATCGAACTCGGGTCACTTGAGTGCGACACCGACTATCCTAACCGCTACACTATAGATGATGGTGTAAACGATTTTTATTTCATTCTTTGATCTTTTGATTACAGTACTAACTGTGTATAATATTCCACGGTTGTCTTGAAATGTGAAGTGAGGATGGTGGGATGCAGCATGTTCGCTTTTTTTTTTTTTTACCGATATCCCCATCGACTCAATTTAGATCGTGTAGGAGGCAGGTTCCTGACCCTGCTTGTCAGGGCTAACATGGGCTGTGAAGGATACAGTATCCCAGCAGAAAGATAGAAATGCTTGATAAAAACGTCTCCCCATTCGGGAATCGAACTCTGGTTGCCTCAGTGCGACGAAATGTGCGCAAGTGTTTACGATTTGCATTTCAATTCTTCTTTTTATTGCAGTAATAATATAATTCCAGGGCATTTTGGTAAAAGATCTATAATTCCAGGGCACTGTGTACATCCTATATAATATTCAAGGGCATTTTGGTCTAAAAATCAAAATTCTATCCATTTTAGGGTTTATCAGCTTGGTATTTTTAGGGTGGTGTCGAGGGTTTTAGTCTGATATTTTTTCCAAAATCAAATTGTTTTCCATTTTTATATAATGTGCACATTCCAGATACATGTATATCAAATAAATGAATAATATACACATATGCCATGTTTTTGAACATTGTGTTGAAATAGACCAGTATGAATTCGTTTTTTTCCATTTTCTCAAAACTATGATTCTCTTAGGGGGGTGGGTCACCTGCGCGGAGATATTTCTGAAAGTACATGTCACAGATCAATCCCACTCTGTATGGCTGTTTCAAGATAATATGTTTGCAACGTACTAAAAGATTATTGTGGAATTGTAATAAGTTTTCTGTCAGTGTAAAAAAGATTGACAGTATCACTCTGACTTGTGATCAATCTTTTGTCCGAGTATCATATATGACACTAAAATGGCAGTTACACGGAAAGTATGAGACTATGGACAGTAACTCTTTAGCACGTTGCAGGTAGTATATTCAGAAACACTGTGTGAAAATATCAAGGCTGTATCAATTCAATCTTTTTCACAATCCCCGCCTAGAATTTGAGCCAATTTTGGTCTGTCGAACCCATTGCATCCCAAGAATTCAGAAAATTGACAGGGAAATCATACAGGGATAGTATTTGATTCTGTTTCTTGACCCATGTTGGTTATTGGGAATCCCAGAATACTAATTTAGACCCCAAACAAAAAAATTCATTTCAGCTGTACCTAGTGTCCCTTAAGAACGAAAAGAATCCTGATGCATGTAGGCCTACATTGTATGTTCACCTGTCGAGAAAATACATGTACGGTATCTCATTAAATAGTAAAAAAAAAAGGTGAAGCAATCCACACACCGCAAATGTAAACGTACCGTATTAATAATTGATCCAAATAATGCCCCTGGCGTGTTATGTTACTATGGCCAATCAACCAGGACTTATAATACGTATAGGCTACATCAGGAATGATGAGCCCAATCCTGAAAAATAGAAACATCTCAATGACTACCAAACTGAAAGTTCTGAAATGCTATATGCATGGTTCTATATGGCTTTATGGCTGTGAAAGCTGGACAATCACTAAAGAGGTTGAAAATAAAATAGAAGTAGCAGAAACGTAGTTACTCGGGAGACTTCTGAGAATATCGTGGAAGGAAAAGAAATTAAATGAAGTAGTGCTTGATGAAGCCCACGTGGGACACTCATATGAAAAGCAATCAGGAAACGACAGATCCGGGTTTTGGGGAGACCTGAATACATTGTAGACATAAATTACACAAATTAATAACTTGAACATCTAGTTTTCACTGGCAAAATTGAAGGCAAACGATGCAGAGGTAGGCCCAGAGCAACCTACTTAGGGAACCTAAACAAAATAATAAATGGTTAACGGGGAAGGATCCGTGAAATGTAGCCTTTCAAAGAGCATCCGAGCACAGAAATGAACGGAGAACCATGATCACTGATGTCTGCCGCGGATCTAGCACTGGATGATGACTCCTGGATCGAATGCATTAATTAGACTGAGGTCGAACGGGCGGGACCTTCGGAACCGCCGTGGCCTTCAACTAACCGGCAGCGGGGCTCTCGTGGTCGAGGTTACAGGGGTCGCCTTTTATTCAATAGGTCCCGGGTTTGAATCCTGACGCCACAGACAATTTTCTTCTTTAAAATTTTCTCCTTTCACCTCCTTTCCTGTTCTCTAACCATGTTATATATTATATGTCTGTCTGCTTTCACCTCCACTTTACCCTCCTTTGCCCTTTCCTTGGCTCCTGACTATTTCTGCTGCCTTTCTACTACTACTCCATCTGTCAACCACACCCCTGATATTAGGTTAGCTAAGATCCCCTAACTTTCTCGGGTAAAGGCGAAAAATCTCGGATGAGGTCCGGTAAGCCAATCTCCATTATTGTACGGTACACGAGCAGGGAGATTAATGCCCCAATTTTCGGAACCCAAAATGATTGGGGTTATGCGAAACACTACGAGTACGATCGCATTGACTTCACAAGAGTAATATATTATGATGCTACATCATTTACAAAAGGCAGGGGGGAGGTGTTTGAAATCTACTGACAATAAAAGTAACGAACGATTAATGTTTGCTATACTTTATTAAAATAAATAAAACGTTCGGATGTCGGACACTGGTCACAGGCCCAGGCCATTACTGTAATTCTAATTTCCACAGAACGAAAAGTTGAAAACCTGTACTCTGCGCTAAATTAAAGAAACGAAAGAAATGATTGTCTGATTATTTTTCTTTTCTGAGTCTCCGGTATTTGTATTTTCAGTTGATAGTAATAAATTTTAAAATTGTTACTTTAGTTGGGGTGATTTTTTTTAGAAGGCATACAAACTATGTCACAAATCGTAATAGTATTGTAATACTTTCATAAATCTAAAATTTTTGTTACTCGGGCCTTGACCCCATGACTGGTCACATGATTGTCTGTTAGTCCTTCCTGTTGAAGTGGTTGAGGCGTAGAACGAAAATAAAGAATAGTTTGTAGTTGAAAAGATTTGTCACGATGTTATCATTTTTTCAAAGGATTCTTGACTGGTTCAAGAGCTTGTTCTGGAAAGAGGAAATGGAGCTTACGCTTGTCGGGTTGCAGTATTCTGGAAAAACAACATTTGTCAACGTTATAGCTGTGAGTCTATTTTGTGCCTCGACTTCCTTGGCCCTTCTTGGTTGCTCTCCTCATCCTCACTTCAGTACAAAGCAAACTAGCCTTCGCTTCTTTGTTCAACCTAACATCTCGTGACTTTATTTTGGCATGTAACCGCTCTTTGACGTACAATTAATAGCACAGGAGTTGATATCTTCTATTTCCATTCTTTTGCAATTAGGCTCTTTGTTATCTTGTGCTGTTTGTGTTACGCCTTACTTTACTGCTCCTGCTGCTGATTCAATTTAAACTCACATTCATCAAGTCAGTTCAACTGTGAGCTTGGGTTGTTTTATGGCATGTCCAGGAATAAACAAATTAATTCCACCTGATTGTGATGACGAGGGGAATCTAATACTAATAAATTGTGTTTGATTTTGAATTTGCATAGAATGCTAGGTCAAGATCTAGACTCTAGAGATCTAAAGTTCTAGATCGAGAATCTAGTCTAGATCTTGAAATGATTCTATGGTGCCTTAACTCATACTGATGATGGGGTTGGGGAAGATTGAAGAATACCGGACCAGTGGACTGACTTTGCCTATGTCTCAACCTTAGGAATTTATGATTTTCCTGTTTTTAATATCTCTCAATGAGAATCTCGGACCGGTAGATCTATTCATTACAATTTTGTCAGGGGGGAAGACCCCCCTGAACCCCCCCTCCTCCACCCCAACCACCCGCCCCACTTTCTCGTGCAATAATGTACGAGTGGTCCGGTATTCTTCAATTTTCCCGACTAAGTGTCTTAGATCTAAATCCAGGAAATAAAACACTCCAAGGAAGATTACTGAGCGTGACTCATCATGATGACATGACCGTCACTCTTTCTGAAGGCCACCTCTATTCTCACCCGGGATGAGAATAGTGCAGGCTAGTCTTTTGGCTATTCTCACCCGGCCCCGGTGCGCGTTCACTGTTATAGCCTAGATCTAGGCCAACAAATTTTGCGTTCACCCTAAACCACAGAATTCTACACTGTGATAACAGAAAAATTGTAGAATTCTGTGCCGTGAACAAACGTTCCATTACAACTGTAGCCTACTAAAAGCGTACAATTTTGTATGTGGGCAGTGGAGAGAGAGAGAGAGAAAGAGACAGAGAGAGGAGTAGGGTGAGAACTTCCGGTCAAAACAAAATGGCGACCTGTGTAGTTCTGCTCGATTCGAAAAGTTAAATAGCCGTAGCATCTTTGTTGACAACCAAATTAATTTACTTTTGTTAGGCACTTGGATATCGGCCCGCGCGGCCCGAGATTTTCGTTCACCTGCGGCCGCCGCGTTTTGTGTCAGAAATCGGGCCCCGTGAGGGGGGTACCTATTTGTTTTGTTTCGTTTATAGTGTTCTTTTCAATTTATGGATTACTTCCGCCTATCAAATTAAAGAGGAAAGAAAGGCGCGTATTATGGCGTTTTCCACTTCGGGATCGGTTGTGTGTGTTCGGAGTTACAAGGAGTTAAAAATAAGGTAAGTTCAAGCCTTTATATTTAAAGAGTATATCTTTTTTTTTTTAGGTACTCCTCACAGTCTTTTCTTCAACCTTTTATCTCTTTTATTTGTTAATTTCAATGTTGTACGTTGAGGCATAAGCGTGTGAGCCCTAATTTAAATAGGTCACTCTCCATGAATGGGCATGACCTATTATCGATCGCGCTGCTGAGCGTGAACCGGGAGGTCATGGCGGCCATTGCGGAAAGCGAACTTAACCCACGCTAACGTGTATTGTTGGCGTTTATTACCTCTTAAACGGCATTGAAGAATGTTTTATAGTAGAAGATATGATTCATTTTAAATTTTGGAATGTAATATGTATCACTGTTGTATAATTTTTATGAATTTGCACCATGTAACAATCAGTAAGGAGTCTTGGGTGGGGGGAGGGAAATGTAACAGCCTTGGCCTTGTTTTGTTTCTGTGTTACTGTCACTGTTAGACCATCCATTTCACGCAAGTTTTTACTTCTTTTGTGTGCTTATATTGTCTTTAAATATTTTTTCTTCTTAATTGTTTTTGTGTGTGCTTGTTATTTAAATATCTCTTTAAATTTTCATGTACTTTGTCCAGTTTGTTTTAAGATACATGTTTATTAGAAGATGTTTTTTCTCTTGTCTAGTCATCTACACTCTCCCTTTACTAGAGTTGTAGTGTGAAAATGTCAAATTTCCATCCACTGCTCACAAATGAATTTATTTACTTCATTGATGAATTCATTGCTTTGCTTTTTTTTTCTTTCCACAGCCCCTGATCACAACCTGCCACTGTTCCATTGGATTTATTGACAGCTCACCAGAATAAATCCTGACTTTAATTAAAATCCAGAAATGCTTGCGGAGTTGGTCGAATTCACAGAAAAACTTGTTTGAACAAGTTGCAAAAAAATTGAGCACTTAAGAAAGCATTTGTTGCAGACAAGAAAAAAAAATTGACATTAATTTAACAATATCAAGTTGGCAGACTGGGTGAACTAAACAATTGCCAGAAATAAAGAAAGAATAAATAAGTATCGTGACACAATTGCGTGCTTCAAAAAACATGTCATATTTCACAACTAATTGTCTTTGAAGAAGTTGAACATTTAAATAAATACAATAAAAATATAATGAAAAACTTGCTGAACAAACTGAAGTAATAAAATTAGAAGAGACTATTGTTTAACTTACAGGGCAATCTCATGAGTTAAAGATGTAAAAGAGAAATCAAAGATAAAGACAGAGTAATTGATCATTTACTCATTTACATGACAAATTAAAACATGAAAGAAACATTCTAACAATAACATGCAAAATGAATTTAAAAAACAGTATTATCATGAATTAAGGTAGACTAAAAAACACTAGTTTGCAGCAGCTGTAGACACAAATGTTAACTTTAAAAACTTCTATGCTCATCTTATTTTAGGCGACCAGCTGTTTTGTTAAAATATATTATATTTTTTAATCAGTTTTTTGTTAATTTTACTGATATTTGATATGTAGATGTTCCAAAAGAAAGGCCTTAAAAAGACCTTCAAAATGATACCTCAATTATTGATGTAGCTTAATTTATAAGAAAGTTATGGCAAAATATATTGACCGCAGGACGATGCGGTCACGTTACACAACACAGTGTTACATAATATTACCCAATATTACCCACCACGACATATTTTAAAAATCTCGTCTGACTGTTATTTTGTCCTCAATATCACAAGGTTTCAGAAAATGTTTGGTTTTAGCATGTACGCAGCAGCATATTGAAGCAGCTTACATTTCCCTTATTGTCCTTGCTGTTTCGATCACAAAAATTGCCTTTTTTTTCTATATAGATGTTATCCCCTCGAAAAGATCTTTAAAATGCAATATCTCAAAAACGGTTCAACATAGAGCAATAACTAAGGTAGCGTTGGAATCGTGTCACTGAGCTCTTTGCATTGGTATTGTTTTTAAAGCAATTTGAAAGCTTTGAAATTTTTATCCAAGTGCCTACTTTTGTGTTTTAACATCATTTTTTAACTTCGTTTTGGTCAATTTGATCGTCCACACCGATAGACAGTATTCAGAAAGAGACAGAGAGAGAGAGAGAGGGGAGGAGTAGATCTTGCGAGAACTTCCGGGCAAAACAAAATGGCGACCCGCGTAGTTCGGCTCGATTCGAACAGTGAAATAGCCATAGCATCTTTGAAGACGATCAAATTAGCTTACTTTTGTGCTATAAAATGTAATTTTTTCTTGGCTTTTATCAATTTGATCATCCACACCGATAGACAGTGTTCCAAAATGAGGAAAAGCAGGTCTTGTTTTGCACCGGGTGAGAATAGCCCACGCTGGCAAGTCTCACCCGGGGTGAGAGGTAGATCGTTTTTCTATTCTCACCCCGGATGAGAATAGCCACTTCCCTTTCTGAATTGGTGAGATTTAGTCTCAAATATGCCATGGTTCGGTCAAGATGTAATCGGGGTCGGATTTGGTTAGGATCATTAGGTGTGTATAGCCTACCTTTTACTACTTTTACTTTCATTTTAAGGCTAAGGCCACCTCTATTCTCACCCCGGGTGAGAATAGCGCAGGCGAGTCTTTTGGCTATTCTCACCGGGTGTGCGTTCACCCTGGTCCCTGAACCCCAGAATTCTACACTCTGTGATAACAGAAAAATTGTAGAATTCTGTGCCGTGAACAAACGTTCCATCACTACTGTTACTGTTAACCTAAAAGCGTACAATTTTGTCTGTGGGCAGTGGAGAGAGAGGAGAAGCGCGAGAACTTCCGGGCAAAACAAAATGGCGACCCGCGTAGTTCGGCTCGATTCGAAAAGTGAAATAGCCATAGCATCTTTGTAGACGATCAAATTAGCCTTCTTTTGTACTATTATAACGCAATTTTTTCTTAGCTTTTAACCATTTGGTCATCCACACCGATAGAAAGTATTTCGAAATTAGGAAAAACAGGTCTTGTTTCACACTGGGTGAGAAGAGCCAACGCTGGCGAGTCTCACTCGGGGTGAGAAGTCGATCGTTTTTTTATGGAAGAGGCTAGCCGTACTTAATGACGGCTAGACTGGCAGTCTAGCCGTTAAGTACGGCTAGACTCACATTCTAGCCGTACTTAAGTACGGCTAGAAAGTCTAGCCGTACTTATTCTTAATATGATGGCTAGACTGACCATTTACAAAAAATAGGCCTACTGAATTGTAAATATACATTTTTAGTGTGCAGTACCTGAAGTATTTGTATTTGAGACAAAACCAGGTTCCTTAATGACAGTGCATGTATTTTAAACCTCCTGTTTTCTAATGTAAATAGGGCTAAGATAAATACGGCTAGACTGGCAGTCTAGCCGTACTTATGTACGGGTAGACAGCCAGGCTAGCCGTACTTAAGGACGGCTAGACTGTCAGTCTAGCCGTACTTAATATCGATGGCTGAATTGTAAATGAAAATTTTAGTTTGCAATGCCTAAAGTATTTGTATTTCAGACAAAACCAAAAGGTGCCTTACTGACTTGCATGTATTTGAACCTGAATAATTACTAGATCTAGATCTAATGAGACCTGTGTACTTAACAGGATTGAGTCGATTGGGCCAAACCTAGATCTAAGTACGGCTAGACTGGCAGTCTAGCCGTACTTAAGTACGGCTAGCCACTTCGTTTTTTTATTCTCACCGCGGGTGAGGATAGCGACTTCCTTCATTAACTATTATCTATACAGTCAAACCTCGTTATTTCTGCCTACCTTAAGCATCATAAAGTTGGCAATACAATGAGATGGTGCCGATTACCATCTTGACTTATGATAGGCTGGTAAAGACTAGAGACAAACTGTGGCCAGTTGTGCCTAACTAACGACCTTGATCTGTCTTCTTGCATGAGTCTTGCTCTGAGAGAGAGAGAGATTATAACGGCTTGTATCTTTGTGAGGCGGGGAGGGAAAACCCCCCAGGTAGTAACCAATTACATGTACAGCTCCTGCTAAACTTTACAACCGGAGTGTCTACGTACACGGTAACTGGGCACATAGTCTCAGTATCTACATACACGATAACCGGGTTTTTAGTTTCTTGGGCCCCTTGAGCTAAGTGCATGGTAAATGCTTCGTTCCCTTCATGACCTTGATTTCTTTCGCTTTTGTTACCCAGAATTCTCCAACGATGGCCTGATTACTGTAACAATTATGACATAGGCCTAAAAACAACCTACTCGTAGTTCTTTCGTTGCTATTAAAAAAGAAAGCTTTGTCCCAGTTCTGGTTACTAGGGCCCGTCATCAAGACCTGTCAGTGAAACTTTAAAACGCTCGTTCACATCACGTGATAGGACCTCTTACGTGTGAATAGCGCATATGCGTCTGGGGACTGTCGGTTGTCAAGGTCAACAAAGTTCATTCACACCTGTCTGGTTGGTCGAGGTGTTTTTTCGGGACTTAACCAGTGTGAGACGGAGGCATGGGGGTATTTTTTTACACTTGAGCTTAACACATTACACCCTAAGGGTCTGGGCGGGAAGTTCATTGTTAGATCCTAAGCAAGGGTGAGGAACCTATCTCCCGTGAATACAAGCCTTTAAAAAACACGTTTTAAAAATACTAAACAAATTCCAAAAATCCTGAAAAAAATAAAATCTAAAACGAAAAATGAATGTAGTTTCACAAAAATATAACTTTATGCGCAAATTATTGGAAATGTTCTAACTTTAGTTCAATCGGGGTGTCCGACCCGTCACTCTCACTCTCAGCCTCGCGGTCGGGCCCTAGATCTAAATTCTGGATTTTCTATGTCTGATCAATCTGAATCACCCCAAACTCATGAGTACAACGTTTTCATAAACAAAGTGTGTGCAGACCCGGTAACCGGGAACAAAGTCACGAAGTATACAGACCCGGTAAGGGAACTCTTTTGTGATTTCGGAAAGTTTCAGCGCCCAGACCCGATAGTGTGTGTGTGTTTGTGAGAGAGAGAGAGAGAGAGAGCAGGGGGAAGTGCTAGTGCTAGCAAAATGTCATGTATGATATGCCCCAGTTGGCAGGTGGGAACGAGAGAAAGATATAGTGGGAAATAGGTGCCGAGAAAGAAAGACAGAGACAAACAAAGAAAAAGAGAATGCGAGCGACAGAGAGAGAGAAATAGAGAGGATGACTGCTCGAGAGAAATTATGACTTTGTTCTTTTCTTCAAATTGTGATTCCTCCAACTCCAAAACGGAGGAAAAACGATCTTTCATCGAAAAGACATCCGCAATCTTCATTTAGATCTAGATCTAGGCTAGCCTCGAAACTAGATCAATGATATATGTCTGTCTATCTAGATCTAGACCTAGCCTAGGCCATAGATCTAGAAGAACCTGTCCTAGGTTTAACCTGAGCCAAGAGGGCGCTGAAACTTTCCGAAATCACAAAAGGGTTCCCCTACCGGGTCTGTATACTTTGTGACTTTGTTCCCGGTTGCCGGGTCTGTATACACTCCCTTTCATAAAAATCTGAGTCATCTGATTTAAATTTGTCATTGTTTTTGCTCAAATCCATCGTTATTTCCTTTTTCGAACTCGATTGAGTTGCTTTTTTCAACAAGTCGAGACACCTTCGAAGTGTCGGTAACGCAATCGCACTTTGTTCGGCTCTAATATTAAAACTACAGGCACGAAAAATTTCATTTCGATATCAAACGAAAGAAAAAACTTTTTGCAATAACTATGCGAGTCAAAGTCTCTGCCCCAGAGTCTCGTCAAGGCGAGACTTTGTTTCTAAAGATGCTAGGTCGGCGCAGGTGGAATGCGTAAAAGGGAATTCCCGGGCGAGTTAGGGTGTAATGTGTTAAAGTGCGTGCTGTGACACATGTACTAATTGAAGATAAAGGAATAAGAAAAATAAATAAATGAACAACTATGGCGCGTTTTTTTTTTTGGGGGGGGGGTGCCTTGGGTGTGTTGCTTTATTTGGAGGGTTCACAGTTGTCTATGAGGAAACAAGACGGGTGCAGTGGCGGTGGGTGGACCAAAATTTGGATGGGGCTTAGGTTTCTTCCAGTTTTTTACCACCAAATAGAAAGCAATAAGAATTAAACAGTGATGGTTTTTCTATACTCACGGTGAGCCACGGCAGTTTGAGAACCATTCAAACGAGAAGAGTTGCCTTTGTTTTCAATCTCTTTGTCCTTAGTTAAATTTTTGTTGATGGTGGGGACGAAGCCGATTCACCTCCAAATTTCCTCTAATTAGTTTTCGTGTGATGAAAAAGTTATAACTGTTAAATCTCAGCAGCACAAACACAAACATGCACACACAGCACTTCAAACATAATACTTCTATGAGCTGGATTAGGCCGTGTAGTCGAGAAAGTTTAACGCACCCAACAAAGAACTAATGAGCGCATAGGTATCTGTGTCTGTGGGGGAAAGTGTGTCGTAAACTTTCACCCCATTGTCAGGGCTAGGAGAGCGTGAGCCCGCAGTACATTGTTATTTTTTCCCAGTCTTCTACCTTTTTACAAGAAGAGTTTCATTAAGGACGGACTGTGGGAAAAGGGCTCGTCTTTGCTGAGCCCTAAAGACATTTGATTGGCTGCTGGGTTACTATAGTTGTAAGCTGGGATAACAGTGATTGGATAAGCGAGCAAGCCGCCAGGTTGATCACTCTGTGTTCATTCCGTGAGGTCATAACGGTTTCAACTGCTAATTTCATTATGGAGAAACTTTCATTTACTTTAGGATAGGGTTGGGGAGGGGGTAGGGGCAAGCCCGTGAGCTCTTCACTACCCACCGCCACTGGACAGGTGTGTTCCATTATTTGGGTTCAGAGTTTTCCATGAACCTGGATACAAATAAATACAACAGGAAAGCGGGGAAAAAATGAAAGAAGTCAAGGTCATAAAGGGAGCGAAGCTTTTACTGTGCACCTAGCTCAGGTGGCCCCCGAAACTTAAGCACTCTGTTACCGTGTACGTAGATACTGAGACTACGTGCCTGGTTACCGTGTACTTTGACACTCCGTAAACTCTGTTAAACATAAATTCAAATTAAAGGAAGCATAGATCAGAAGCTAGGCTATACTATCATATGTGTCAAGGACCTTTTATAAAAGGAAGTGAGTTTCCTGGCTATTCTTTCGAGCTCCTCATATCTTTTCACATTTAATTGGACGAACATCAAGAGCTACCTACTTGGCATGTTTTGAATGAGACGTGTGCCTCTGTTACGAATCAACGCATGCAGTTCTAGAAGTATGCCATAAACAGACACAAACTCAAGTAGACTGATGCACACACATTTGACCTGCGGGAATACTGGACCCAGTCATCACGCGGATGATGCTTTAACTCATTT
This sequence comes from Aplysia californica, assembly GCF_000002075.1. NCBI lineage: Eukaryota > Metazoa > Mollusca > Gastropoda > Aplysiida > Aplysiidae > Aplysia > Aplysia californica. Next base: position 1,476,205 of record NW_004797327.1, on the reverse strand, counting down.
GCTACGCCGAGCCTTGGGCAGCGGCTCAGCGAAAGTGTCTTTGTGCGCCAAGTCGCCTCCAACGGCCCGAACACCGACCTATAATTCTAGCTTAGATTTTATTCCAATCCACATATCCATGCTAAAATAAAGGTTATAATATAACATTGACTTGCGGGTCAAGCGGTTCCATCGAAAATCGGAAGTTCAGATTCAGTTATGAAAATATTGACACTTGGACTAGGAGTCCTTGACGTGATGATTCAGGATTTAAAAAATTAATGATGAAAAACACACACACACACTCAGGGGGCATATACATGGATATCTATGGACACCCGTGGGAAGTTTTTTAATCAGCTTTGCAGTCACCGTGATCCCCTTTTTTTCATCAAATCCCAATTTTTTCCCTCTAAGATCCTGATTTTGGGGGGGGGGGGGGGGGATATAGATTATGATTGGGGTGTGTAGTACAGTGTACCTCTGGCAACCAATTCATTTGCAGGCAGAGCAATAGTTTATTAATGTGGAACTCAGACAGTTGATGGATGATGGTGTAAAGGCGAAAATACTTTGTTTATTTGAAGGCATTCCTTTTTGTACATTGGGAAAACCTGACTGCGCTCGCTCATATAACCATATATACGTTGTGAACTCCGTAAAACTCTTAAAATACAACCTTTTGAAATACATGCATATATAATGCTAATGATAAAAATCAAAACATCAGACAGTAAGTGGAGATCTAATGCTTCCTCCAGTCGGCTTGAGATTATTTTTAAAATCTCAAAACAACTGTAGATTACATGAGTACGTGGTTTCCTTCATAACATTAAGACGAGCAAATTCTTACACCTCTCTTCTTCGTATCTCTTCCAAGTCATCTGCCCGCACGCTGATTTTCCATATTTGTGCAACAGTAGTGGCGTAAAGGGAGGTTATGAAACAGCCGTCTCATACCTAAATGACAAATGACTAAATGATACATGGTATTTTGCAGAGATATCATTTAATTGTTTGTTCATAACAATACATCAGACGAAAGCTTGAGCTTTGTTAATCAGCAGCCTTTTTTAAAATAGTTTTTAACATTTTACATTATAGAAGTCATTTGTTGATTCTGGCGGTAGAAATTATATATGTGCATTCTTTTTTATTTCATGTGAGCTTATGAGAGTCTTTTTAGTTTTTAATGCTGTTTGTCTTCAATGATGTTTACTTATTTTGATTTTCTGATTCTGAGAAACAGGAATGTGATATATTGGAATTTTTATTCATGTTTTTTCCCTTTTTTATTTTCAGTCAGGACAGTTTAGTGAAGACATGATCCCAACAGTCGGTTTCAATATGAGAAAAATATCAAAGGGGAATGTCACAATCAAAGTAAGTATAGTTTTTCCTTTTATCACTATCCGTACACCCTGGGGTCATTTTGTACCCCCAGGGTTGTATTCTTCACATTTTAGAATACTTCTAGTATGATCTCTTTGAAATTTTCAGTATTTCTCAAAAAATCATTTTGACAGATTGCAAAGGGTACGGGTCAGATTTACGAGTCGAGTAAATTTCCTCTTTGAAAGTAATGAAAGTGATGGCACAGAGTTTTCCACGTCGTATGGGTACGACAGTAAAACACAACGTACGGATAGTGTTAAAATTGTTAGGAAGTTAGGAGTCTCAGTCAGCAAGTTTCTTGTCATTTTTTACTTTGGGGGTAAAAGATCATTCTTTCTATGATATATATTATATGTCTTCTTTCTGCTAGTCAAAAGTTTAAGCCATGTTTTTGCGGAAGGGCAATCAGGACAACTGTATTTAATAATGCTTTTTTAGCCGAAGAAAGTCTGAAAAATACTAGTGACTGCATTGAAGACCACTGCAGGAAGAGCTGATGAAATCTTTTCTTTATAGAACAGTGTTCCTGTAAGGAAATGTGAAATGATCAGGTCATAAAAGGTATGAAGGCCCATCGTAGTGAGTAAATTCCACTGCGCTGCGGGCCTTCCTTGTGACCATATCGTAACAAGAAGGCTTTAGGCCTCAAAGGGCTAACTCCTATTCCTTACACCAGAGACGCCATTCCAACTGGATTGGTTTGAAAGAGAAATATATTTTCATAGTCCTATCATGATAGAAGTGGAGTGAGCTTAGTGAGTAGAGAGGGTGAACTGTGAAAACGTCTTGACCTTGAACCATGAAACTATTGTTCAAAAAGCTCAGTTGAGTTTGCGTACCAGGGTTATGCATTGTACACTCCACAGTGTAAAACTATAACAGAACTAGTGTCGTGTCTTATATAAGGCCTTTATACTTTATCGGGTTTTATAGTGGCCTTGGCCCATCTATTTCCCTCTCTGTGTAGTGTAACATATTTGATAGTCTCGTAATATTTTTTCTAATTTTGTTAAGTAGGATAATTTTACGGTCATTTGTCGTAAGCAGGTATTGATCATGTCTTGTCCTATTTCTTGAATCATTTTAGTTGTGGGATATAGGTGGTCAGCCGAGATTCCGCAGCATGTGGGAGAGGTACTGCAGAGGTGTTAATGCCATTGTGTAAGTATCCCATAATATCTTTAAATATATTTGGTGTACTTTTTTGTGGTTGTATGTATTTGGAATGAGAGGGTGGCTAGTCACTTTGAGTATTTTTTTGCTGTTGTTTGTGTTTTTAAATTAATGTTGTCTATTAGCCTTGATAGAGTTTGAAATGTATTTTGGAAGGAAATGGGGATATGTTATTGTTTTAGGCTTGAATTTTTTCTGTGCTGTTGTGAACATTCTTGAAACATTAAAGTTCAAAGGTCACTGCCATTACTTCTTCGGTGCTGTTTTTGATGGTGCCCTTGGAAAAGTTGTTTTACAATAAAATTTCATTTTGGAAACTGGCGAAGCTTGAACTAATTTCTGATTTTGTCTCTGTTTCTGATATAGTTTTTTTCATTTAACAGCTTTTTCCTAGCTGTTCACCTTATTTTTAGTTCATATAATATACTCTTGTTTCAACTTGTACTTGTACCATGCTAATTATAAAATGGCTGAACTGTTACAATTTTGGCAACGTCTTATTGATGTGGTGCACGAAGATTATGTTTGCGTTTTGGTTAGAATCATCCCAACTGGTGACTAATGTGGGCTTCTCACACTTGGAAAATTACGAGCATTGATTTTCTGTTGCCAGTTGTTTGTTTGAAATTTAAATGGGGGTGCTGGCATCCAAGTGGCTGTGGGAATGTAGTCACCAGCTGCACCTGTTTATTATGCAACATTACTAATTTAAACTCTGAATGTTGTGCACATGGCAAGGATTGATATTTGGACACATGCACAAAAAAAGAGAGTGTGTGTCATTATGGCATTTAAAGGAATTCTTTATTGCCATTGCTCGCAACAAGTGCAGATGCACTGCTGAAGGATTGGTTAACGTTGGTGTCATGCATGCAATTTAGAATAGAATAGACTTTTGAAGTTGTCATTGTCATTGTTTCTTTCTCAGGTACATGGTGGATGCAGCTGACCATGATAAGTTGGAAGCCTCTCGGAATGAACTTCACAATTTGTTAGACAAGCCACAGCTTCAGGGCATTCCTGTACTGGTACTGGGCAACAAGCGTGACCTGCAGGGTGCACTTGACGAGAGAGAGCTAATCGAGAGAATGTAAGTATGCGACAAGGTTGTAGCCGAGCTAGAGTGAAGACATTGCTTTATTCATGTTAAATATTTTTGGTTGGGAGAGATCTTGTCAAATATTTTTTCACTTTTGTTTCATTTTCTCATGGTCTTATCCTAATAAAAGTATTGCTTAAAGACTACTTGAATTTCTAAATGCCTTGTCTGAACTTAGGGTTCCTTGTGGGTTTGTTTTTTTCCCCTTCCATTCCCCATAGCACTAGTGATACTTGGTCAGAACCCTGAACCGGTCTTTGATGGACGTGATTTTCATTTTCTGGCACTGTTTGCTTTGTGATGTATAGGAACATGGTTTTTGGATGTAATGATTAGGCTCTTCACCGTTGCTCACAACACAACAGAAGATGTGAGTCAGATTCCCAGTGGAGACGTTTATTTTAATGAGTGTCTCCTTACTCATTGGTAGTCTAGGGGTTAGGCTACTGGACTCGTAATGGTGAAGTTTGCAGATTTGAGCCTCAGATCCGACATTGTATCTTTGAGGAAGGCACTTTACACGGATTTTCCTCACTCTGGTGGGAACGGGTACCCAGCTATAGAGAGCGAAAGATCTTGTCAGGTTATTAGTGTTTTAGCGCTTATTAAAAAAATTCAGCTTGCATTGTATGCTTCCCAGAAAGTTGAGATTGTTTCAGAATGCTATCAGGTCCGCTGGGGGTAATAATATCGAAATTGTAAAGCCATGCCAATGCTATCTTCTATTACTATTATTATTATTACTCAACCCAGTTTAGCTGTGGTATAAATGATCAAAGCAGTCTGTGGCTCAAATTTTTTAATGGTTTTGATGAAGTTGTAGAACAATAAATTTATAGCGGCCTCTAACCCTTTCCCCAGGAGAAGATTTACGCTCTAGGAGTTAGGCTTTTTCTGTTTTAAAAAATGTTTTTACTGGATGTTGTCTTCATGTGTCATTTTTTTTCGTATTAATAGACTATGAATAGAGAGCTGTGTCATTCTATTTGTTTGTCTAAAAAATTCAGGGTTGATATTTCTTTGGTCTTACAAACTTCACATGTAATGAGCAAGTATATAACACTCAAGACTACCAGAGTAATGAATAGCAAAAATTGACATGTTCTATTTGTTGGTGATTTGGTAAATTTTTTTATAAAGCAGGTGCTGGGTCAATGCAGACTTGCCACCCATTCAGGTTTAATTGGGATATTCTATTCAGATATTTTTTTTTCCCCTAATCTGAGTCTCAAGCATCCAGATTTCTTTTGCGTGTATCCCAATTGTTTTGTTCCTTCTGTTGCGTCAGATTTTTCCAAAAACTAACTCTGTTTTCATATATTTATGGGCACCCGTGGTAAATTTTAAAGTCGGCACGGCAGTCACCCTGGTGATTTGTCGTTGGTCCCGATTTTTTTCCCCAGATCCAGATTTTCCCCCTTGAGATCCTGATTTTTAAATTTCATAGAATAGCAGGTCTGGTCAGTGTGTCTAGTAAAGCGCTTCACTATTGATCGAGTAACGCCTGGTGTATGTCAGAGCATTTATGAAACGGACTGAGATCTGTGTTTTTCACTGTGCTCTTTAGCTTCTATTGTTCTAGAGTGTTAAATTGGCGTCGCTGATAATAGTGTTTAAAAAATATTGTTTTTAACACTAGCTTTGTTCACATGGGAGGAAAGTTGTTAGAAAATTATTTTTTTTTATGGTTTTGAACGGGCTGAAGAGGCTCAGGCTCAGGGTCTTTGACAAAGGACAAGTAAGTCCCCTTGTCTTTTCTTGACATGCATGCTCAACTTGTTTGTTTGTGTCTGTAAAAGTGGCATATGTAATAACATATTGGGATATGGGGGGCTACACCAGTGTGGTCACTCCAAAGCATGTATGTGTGAATGAAACACCAACCATTGTGCCAGGATCTGGACAATAAAGATTTATGTTATCTATCTTACAGAAAATAGTTATATATTCTCTGTGCTGATGTATTAAATTTGTTTTGTTTTACTTTGCAGGAATCTTTCAGCAATACAAGACAGAGAAATATGCTGTTATTCCATATCATGCAAGGAAAAAGAGAACATAGGTAAGCACCCTATCATTCTAAAGTTTGAACAGCTTTTTTGATGAGTGTAGATTGGTTTTCATAAAACCCTATTTATCAAGGCAGGGTTAAGTCTTCCTCGTTTTTGTCGATTTGCTGCCATTTCACACCTTTTGCTACTTTTTGGTGATTAGGTTTGATTGTTCCTGTTGAATGATTGAAATGTCTTAAAGTTTTTGTCATAACTCTATGTCTCCTGCAAGCCGCTCCCAGGGGCTTGCAGTCAGAAGCTTTGTGGTGACAATGTTATATTAATTTTCAGCAATTACTGAAAGAGTACGTCTCTCTTACCGGGTGTTCTTTCAGTAGATGAAGAACTCTTAAAATGAGTTTATTTGTTTTGATTAAATGACCAGTTTAGTAACGTGTATGGCGTTATCAGGTAAAAGATGTAGTTGATAGGTGCTCATTTCCAGTCAGCTGTTGTTTGTTTGGGTTTTTTTCCTTGGAATATAGGGGTCATGGTTCTGACTGATATGTTGTGGTCCCATTGACTACTGACTTAACCGAAGCATGGAGATGGGAAATTCAAAGTTTTTCTCATCCTTTCTCAGATGTTCCCTCTTGATGTCAGGAGGCAAGGGTGGTCCACATTCAGAAGAAGAAAACCTTTTGTGTCTCTTGTTAGTCATTTAACTAAATGAATTGTCAATATGATTTTGGGTTCATTTCATATCTGACTCCACGGTCTTCCATTTAGTCTTGCTTTTATTTATTTTATTTTTTTTCTCAGACATTACCTTACAGTGGCTGATTCAACACTCCAAGAGTGGACGATAAAGGACCAACAGTGCAAACATGGACTGAGTGAGATGATGATAATGCAGAAAAGTGACGTCTGGAAACGCTTTATACAAAATTCCTGCGTGTCTGTGATGCGAGCTTGGGGAAGGAGTAATGCCTTGATTTGAGTCCAATGGAGAGAAAGTGGCTGTGCATGTTGCCTCGTAAGAACAATGATTTTGTGTATGGAAATGTTTCCCTGTTTCTTGATTCTTGCATTTTTTAAAAAATTGTATGATACTCCCTTTAAGTTTCTTTCATAGATGAAGAATTAGAAATATCAATATCATCCTTTTTATCACCTTTCATCCATGACCCGAAATGAATTTCATTCCTTCTTTGGGTTGAGATTTTCATTAACAGTATCTGTATTTGTGATTGCTATGATTATGTTTGCATTGCTCTTACTAAAACTTGATGGATAGTAGATGATGGTTCCTAATAGCTCAGATGCTGCTTTTTGACAAAGATTTTCTTGAGTTCTACCACAGAAGTATTTAAACCCAATCGAAAGTCAGGGGAAAGTGTACTTGTATTATAAATCTGTTTTGGAGGATTTTTGTTCCACTTGGCTGTACTGCTTGTCTGTGTCACAGCATTATAGTCAGACAGCTTTGCCATAGTAGCAAATAGTGTCTGTTGAGGGAGCGAACTGTGAATTCTCATTTTTGTGCAATACTGGAACAGTACAAAGAATTTGATCTTTCTCTTCTTTACATGTTGTGGTAAAAGACTGTGTGGTTTTGATGGTCTACTTATTATTTTCTTGGACCTGAGCTCAGCATTCAATCGAATCCTGGGTGGTTTTCTTTTAAAAAAATTTTCTTCTGTGCGATGGAATGCACCGTAATCAGGGAGATAGTGTTGTTTGAGCCGTTATCATTTCCATGGTGCTCTTCCAAACGTGTGCAAAATCTGGCCTCTCCAAGTTGACTCTGTAGGAGATTAGCTGGACAGCTGTGTGAGTGAATTTGTTTTGATTCCTCCATCTTTTAACTCTAAGACTGTTTGGAGAGTCATTATGGCTCTCTGCCCATTTGTACAGATGTTAGTTCAGAGGTTCTACCTCCTGTTAATGTCTGCATTGGTATGGTTTTGAAAGGAACACAGGACTCAAGCTTGTCTGCAATATGAAGACTTACAGTTAAATCTACGGTTGAAGTAGTAGGAAATTTCTTACTGGGACAGGCTAAGAAGGTGTGTAACAGTGAAGTATTTATTGTTCAAAATTATGTAATAGTTCTGATGCATGTTTGTAGACTTTTTGTTTGCCATGTTGTGAAAGTCAAATTTCTTCTGTAGATCATTTCTTCATAGTTCAGCAAGATACTTTGAGCTTGAAGCTTTACAGCAGCCATTTTTTCCATGTGTTTCACATATGGCAGTGAAATTACAATCTTGCCTTTTTTTTTTTCTTGTCCTTGTTTGGCCATCATTATGGTGGGTATCCTATTCTTTTTTAAAAATCTCAAGTTGAATTTGATTCAACATAGACCGGCTCATCCAGCTTGAATGTCGAGTGAAAACTCTGTCTTTTGTAGCAGTTTAAATGGTATTACGATTTTCATCTGTCAGATTGTTTTTAAAAAGTTACAACTTATGTGCTTTATGAAGCATTTTTTATCAATTTCTTTTTCCACTGAAATGGGCTATTTATATTTATTATCATACTGTATTTACTTTATCTTCATCCTCTTTCCACCCCAGTTTATACAATTTTTATTGTTTTTTGTCCAGTCTACTGAAGCAAGAAATACCTTGACTTTGACAGGCATCTTAGTAGTCTTGTAGCTTTGTTTACTGAGTTGAAAGGCATTGTCAAAAGTGCTTTTCCTTACTCCTTCACCCTTTTGTCTGGAAATTGGAATAACAATTTTCCTTTCAACTGTGTCGGGGGGAGGGGGGGGGGGGGGGTTCTCCTTTTCAATCAAAACATAGTAGTGGTGACTGGTTGGGTTTTTTTGTTTTTTTTGGGGTGACCATGTATTGTCTTTGTTTTGCGACTCTTAGAGCTGCTCTATCACACAGGGTATACCTTTTCTTTTCCTGGGGTTTTCTATTTAAAAAATGGATTGATTGGTGCTGATGCGTCTTGAATTCAGACTTGAAATAATTAGGATTCTTCTCTCAATTTCCCTCCTTCACACACACATTATTAGAGTGCATTGCAACTTAACAGACATGCATTTTTATTTATTATTTTTTAAAAATCTTTCAGCTTGAATTGTTTAGGGCGTTATATATTATTTTTCAAGAAATGGTTTGGGTGTCCTTGCCAAAAGACTAATCTCCCATCCTTGGTGCACATTTCAGAGAGAGAGAGAGAGAATATTATTACTGTGCACAGATGCTTTCATCATTTTGTTTCTTGTCATGTCACGTCTCATACAAGTTCAGTTTTTAAAAAGGTGTCAACTTTTTATTACAATTACAAAGTAAATGTATATTAGTTAAGTTTACTTGAAGCCTCCGTTGGTCAAGTCTTGTGTTTTCTTTCTTTATCTTACCGTTGTACGAGTTTAACTTGCCCGCCTTGTGGCATATTTTTTTGTATCTTATTTCAAATAATCTGCTTACCTGAATCACTAATGCTATAATTGAATGTTTCAACTGAGAAGTTGTGTTTGAAGTATTTTTGTAGGATCATTTTTGCCCAAGTTGTGTTTGAAGTCTTTTTGTAGGATCATTTTTGCCCTCTTTAAGGTAAAGGATTTATTGTTCAACGATGGTAGAGGAGATATGGGAGGGCCACCAAACATACCCATGTAAATGTTTAGATTTGATTTTTTCTATTCCTCATGCTCCTTTTCATTTCATTTGATTATCGGGGGGTTGTATGCTGTGTGCTTAACTTTATTGCAAACTGCAGTATGGATGTTCAGTGTTGTAAATTTAGTTGTTCTAATGTGTCTATTATTTACATTTGGATATTAATGTAATAAAGTCTGTACACAAGTAAGCATGAAGGTGATTGTATTCTCTTACTTTGTTTTGACTATGTGTTGGTGTCCTTATCCTCCATGTGTTTGTACTACAGTTTCCTAAACAGCATCATTGTCTTCATCATTTCGTCGTTTCTGTTAGAGGTACAGTTCAACTTATTACCTCATTATAACACCCACCCTCTCTCTCTCTCTGTCTCTCTGTCTCTCTCTCTCTCTCCCACACGCACGCACCCTGTTATACCACCAGCCCCACTTACTGCCAGACCTATATACATATAATATATAAACATAATATTTGCGCCTATGCACCACCATCCGCCAAGTGTCTTGAGTTGTACTGTCCTTCCTGAACTTATGTAAATTTTCCCTGTCATGCCTCCAGCGAACTGGCCACCAGAGGTACCACACTGTGCACGGAACCCACTCGTTGGACTGCTACGCTTGAAAATATCTCTCGGGGTGGGGAGGGGGGCTCTCGTAGTCTAGAGGTTAAGGTTTTGGCCTCTCATTCAATAGGTCGTGGGTTAGAATCCGGATAGTGACGGAATATTTTCTTCTTAAATTTTCTCCTTTCACATCGTTTCCTGCTCTCTGACAATGTTCTGTCGTCTGCTTTCGTCTCCACTTTCTGCCCCCACCCCCTCACCTCCTTTGCCCCTTCCTCTAGGCTCCTGACTTTTTCTGCAGCCTTTCTACTGCTGCTCCTTAACCCCTTTCTTACTGCTGTCTTCAGCCACACCCCTGACCTTATCTGTCCCTGTCGTTTTATGCAAGAAAAATTCTGAAATTATGCAAACTGAGCCCAAAAATGTGAAATTATGCGATTCTGTTAATTTTAACAAAGAATGATAAAGATAAAGGAAAATAATCAAAAATTATGCAAAAAATGATCAAATTTTGCTAAATTATGCGGGGTGCATAAAACCACGGGGACAGCCTTATGGTAGGAAAGATCTACATAGCCTTCTCGGACGAGGGCGAAAAATCTCGGATGTCCCTTGTGCAAGTTGCACACGTTAAAGATCCCTTGATGGTTCAAAATCGATAAGAGTTATGTAGGCTTCGGCCGCCTCCGGGGCAAAATTCCAATTTTTCTACCAACTGAAAATGTGAAATGTGTCCCACGCGCTCATGTGACCATAATAATATACAGTTGTGAGCGCCGTAAAACACTTACCAAAACAAAAAACAAAAATTCTCTCTCGCACAACACCCCATCCCACTGGCAAAATGTCTGGCGTCGCCTGATGTGCTAGTGGGCGCTTTTATTTTGTGAGGACTCACGCTCGAGTCTGCGTGACAGGTCTGAGACAGTCCGAGTTTATGTTGCAAGGATGTGTACCTCACGTACACTGAGTAGCACTGCTACGTCTCTCTCTCTCTCTCTCTCTCTCTCTCTCTCTCT
>NW_004797327.1:1462580-1464235 GCF_000002075.1 Aplysia californica | reverse complement strand
CACACACACACACACACACACATACACACAATCACCCGTATCTAGGCTTTCCTCTAAACCAAATAGAGTTTACCTCTGAAGTAAGCCTACCCTCATTTATGAGCTCCACCCGTAATTTGTTTGACCAATTGACATTGTAGATAAAGGTAGATAGATGGGTACATGGATGGATAGAGAGAGATAAAGAGAGAGATGAGGGTCAGTATTGCGTGCATGCTCTTGTCAAAAGAGACACAACATACAAAATATCAATATGGAGAAGAGTTCGTTTTTTCTTTTCTTATATGTAGTCCACCTGTTTAAACTAGTGTGAGCCTAACAAGGCGTAATGTTCTTTTTAAACAAAGCAAAAGCAACCTTGATATTGTACATGTATGTCAGCCCATCACAGTGAGGCATTTGTGCATCACACATCAACACACGCACACACACACACACACACACACACACACACACACACACACACACACACACACACACACACCCGTGACTTACACTCGCAATACCCCCATCCCATGTTAAGCGCTCATGAATCGTGTAGAACCCGCTACCTCTTGTACTGTTATACTATTACTGCTAGGATAAGCCTCTTACTCTCAGCCTCTTTCGACATGGAACCCACGAGCTTGAAAATACGCGTGAGGCATCGTGGTGAAATCAGGCGTTCGTAAAAATAATGAAGCTAATGAAACAGGCATTTTTCTGGCTATTAGACGATTTTAAAGAGAATAGTAGTACATCTACATATAATTCGAATTTTTAAAAAAAATCTGAACTCCATTGTCCATTTAAAATCACATTCTGTAGGGATTTTTACTGAAAAACAGTGATCAAAAGCACAAAAAAAGTAAATTAAAAATGTGCATTTTCCAAAGACACTCAAGGCTTGAAAGTCATCAAACTCTGGCGGCCCTTTTCTTGCTAATGTTCACTCCCCTCCTTCAATCGCACATATATCGCCTTCTAATACTTCTATTCAATATATGATATGGGTTGTTGTTGTTGTTGTTTGTTTTGTTTTTTTCATTACACGCAAGACAAAAAATCAATAAGCTTTAAGACACCAATAACTGTATTATACCCCAAAATTTGATGAACGCCCGATTCCACCGCGTCGAGACACATAATGATTTATATAATATTATTATGTATGTAAGCCTACTGCTGTTCTTCTCCTCCCCCAATACAAATACAATGTCTGGCTGTTTTCTGCACGTTCCTGTCCTCCAGATTAGCTTTGGCAAGGAATGAATTACCTTGGGAGGGTAGACACGGAACTTCTTGGGCAAATAAAGTAATTAAGGATTATACGATCCATACTGTTTACAGAGAGACAGTGGCGAAAGTTAATTACCTTATTAAGTGAACCAGGAGAATGACTTGCTACTTATCTTTTGAATTTGGAAAAAAAAACGTATTATTATGTAGTTTTGCTTTGGAGAGACATTTGGGGTATGATTCAGATGTTGTTTTGCATTTGGGGTGTAATATTTAACCCCCCCAAAAATATTTTAAAAGACCCATCGTACTGGGGCATGGATTTATTGAATTGTAAACATCATTGATTGATAAGCTAGAGGTTCAGAGCGACCGATAATTTCTCTTTCCTATATTTGGCTATGTTCATTTCTCTCTCTCTCTCTCTCTCTCTCTCT
>NW_004797327.1:1458940-1462402 GCF_000002075.1 Aplysia californica | reverse complement strand
TCTCTCTCTCTCTCTCATGCGAACACACGCGCGCGTACTTGTACACAGGCTACTTTCTTGCTCATGTAGTTTCTCTCCTTTCAAAAGACACATTCAAACAGACCTCTTAAATAACTTTAGTGTTGCAAGGGGCGTTAAACCTTTACAACTTTGCACATTTTAGCACTGACCAGGGATGGGAAAAGATATTTTAAAAATCGTGTGTGGAAAGAAGAGGAGGGAAGGGGTGGAAGTGGTGGAGCAGAGGTTCCGGGTACACAGGCAAACTTTTCACAGACTGCTACCGCTGGAGAGAAAGGACGGAGCTTTCAGTTGAGACTAATGATATTCTAGTGAGCGCTAGAGAAAGACATTCGTCCCAGATACTTTTGAAAGGCGTCAAACGTAATCGATATAATTAAAAGCAGCACGCCGTCATTTCCATAGTAAAAACAAATGGAATAAAAGTACATTGTAAGTGAACTGAACTACTATTGATATTGGACCCCCTGTCGGTGAAAGAGTAATGTTCAGTAGATGAGGATTGTAACGATTCTGGGTGTTCTGTTGAGGTAACGACCGACTGAAAGTGGGGGGAAAAGCCCAGCAACAAAAAAGGAAGACACCCCCCCCCCAAAAAAAAAAGCACTAAAACCCTGTCACATTTCGGTATCAATCAGACAGGGCTTCCGCAAATCTTTACACGCTCCTGAACTAGGGGGCTTTTTCCAAGCAATGAAACTGGGTGGAAATTCTTGTGCTTTTCGAAAATATTACATTACATAATGGTCCATAAGTAGCGAATATAGTGAAAAAAAAAAAAAGATTTAGTCTGAAGAAATCAAAGAATGAATAATATGCGGTATAAAATAAAGAGCGTTTCATTTCCCCCAGTGATTGAAGAAGTTGTATAATGACATTCAGATTCTTCGATTTATCATGAAATTAATTTAGCGACAATCAATCTGTCGTTGATATCGTGGGCACATTATCTGATAACAACGTCTTATGGGCCTGTTAAATTGTTCAAGTCGCTTTTTTGGCTTAAAGTTGAAGTAGAAGGAGAGACAAATTTGTGTGTGTATGTGTGTGTGTGTGTGAGAGAGAGAGAGAGGGGGGTGGGGGGTTGGGGGTTACACTAAACCAAACACAAAAAATATTTTAGTCTCTGTAAAGACGGAAAGCATGTACACCATTATCACATATTGTCGCTTAGTTTCGTGTTAGTAAGAAGTTTACTACTGCACTTGCAATCCAAAAAGCCATTTAAGAGCCAAAGATTAGAGGTTGAGAGAGAGAGAGAGAGATTAACAAACACAAAAAGAATGAGCAGAGATCAATACGATAAATGTTTAATAGGAAAGAAGGCGCAAACCACACTACAGCACCTGCCAAACACCTGCACACAGGGTTGGTTGAACAAAATAATCGCGAGGGGAACGTAATGTATTGATTATGGATCGGGCCCACTTCGAATTCCAGTCTTACTTATCTTTTCTGACGGTCGTTGAGGTTCAGCTTGTTGAGAACTAAGGAAAAACCATGTAACATGTATAAATCAAGACACATTCAGGCGAGTCCATCTTTCTGGTTCAAAACGTAGTATTGCAACTAACAAGATAGTTATACTTTTGAACTTGAATCTATTCATATTTTCACTGGTTTTTATTGTGTGTGTGTGTGTGTGTGTGTGTGTGTGTGTGTGTGTGTGTGTCACTATCTTTTCAGTCCTATTGCATCCTTTTCAATTTGGGTGACTTCAATGTTTGGTCAAGGCAAACCCCACCCTCTTTACAACCCACCCGACTCCAGTGTATTTCGCATGATCTTCGAAGCAAAGCCCTATTTCTTGAAACGATTTTAAAATAAAAAATCTCAGTTAAAGCTATGTTATCACAACGATCAATAGTTTAATCAACATTAACTCTAACAGTGCGCAGTGTTATTAGAATGCCCACATTGTTATGCGCATTTTTATTTTTTACCTCTCTCATCAATAGAGCAATCAGTTTGAACATGGATCTCCCTTCAAAGCAGAATGAACGTGAATGCATTCTTTAATTTGCCAATATTTATTGATACATTGGATTCAAGACACTTTCTAATCTGAATTTAAAAAGAGATTTATCGTCGTATTTTTATTAAATTGATGATCTACTATGTTGCAATTTTGTAAGTACACCATAGAGCAAAATCCATGCGGAGCCTGAAAGGGGGCCAGTTCCCCCCTGACAGCATAGACCGAGAGGTCCTGTGGAAAATTCTAGCAATTTATGGCATCCCAGCTAAAATATTTGAAACTGTATAAGATCATTATATTACCAAAGCAAGCTGCCGTGTCTTAGCTGAAAGAGAACTATATACACCTTTTACAGTAAATGCTGGTGTTAGACATGGCAGCATATTATCACCTGTACTTTTTGGAATTGTGATCTATTTCCTAATGAGACATAGCAAAAACATTGAAACAGGCTTTGGATGGACAAATGGCACATATTTAGGAGATTGAGATTTTGAAATGACATCTGTCTTTTAAACACCACAGTATATGAAAAGCAATTTTTTAAAATAGTAAAAGCTGCGGGAAAAGTTGGCCTTGTCTTATAATAAATGTATTTGAAACAAAAGTACCGCGACTATCATCAAAAGCATCGCTCATTATAGAGAACTCATTGCAGAAATGTGTAAATTCAAGTACTTTGGCAGCATTATATCAAACACGGCAGACTGCCTTGACGACCAAAGAATCTAAAATGCATGGATCGTTTTTTGTGAAATTAAAAACTATATGGAAGTCAAAGATCATTTCATTGAAGACGGAATTTTTTAAAATAAATATAATAGCAATATTTTGGCTGTATCGACGTATGATTCAGAGATATGGAAAAACAAGAAAACAGTTCTACGAAAATTTAAAAGCTTCCAAACAAAATGTTTACGAAGAACTCTATTAATGAAATGGAATGAATGTATTACAAATAATGAAGTGTTGGAAAGAGCTGGAATTGAAGGTATCAACACAACCATAAAAAGGAGAAGATGGAGATATCTGGGACATGTTCTAATTGGTCTGTATGTCTGCATGTATGTGTGTTTGTGCATGTGTGCGTCCTAAGAATGCTGAAAACAAGATTGCCCTACCAGACATGGTATTGGAAAAAGGAAACCAACTGGAAAAAGAAAACGAGGAAGACCAACTGGAAGCTATAGAGGCACAATAAGGGATGAGGCAATCACTCGGGGCCCGAACTTGCCGAAATTGAAGGACGTGGCCAGGGACTGGCAAGCGTGCCGTCGACTGCTTTCCGCCTTATTTATGTACCTGGCTGTATAGGGAGACAGTAAGTAAGTAAATGTACTTATAATTCATTGGACGCACGCGATCGTTCACGCACTCATAACACACTCTCTCTCTCTCTCTCTCTCTCTCTCTCTCTCTCTCTCTCTCTCTCTCTCTCTCTCTCTCTCTCTCTCTCTCTCTCT
>NW_004797327.1:1454646-1455691 GCF_000002075.1 Aplysia californica | reverse complement strand
GGATTGTTGTTGCTAGGTTTTTTTTTATTCAGGGAGGGTGTGGTGAGGTTCAATCGAGAGAAATCGATAGACTGATTTTCATACCAATTTTAAGGGAGAGACACACAGACAGACAGACAGACAGACAGACAGACAGACAGACAGAGAGAGAGAGAGAGAGAGAGAGAGAGAGAGAGAGAGAGACAGAAACCATTTTATTATGATTAAAGATGTCAAAATAAAATGCTATCAAAATAGAATTTAGAACTGTATTTCTAGGCGTTGTTCGTCCTCCGCATGGTGTAGCCCTCTAACTCTAATAAAAAATCCCACTCCAAACTATTGTTCGCTCTCTGGTGTCATCTTGGCACCTTCTTCCTGGTCTTCCTCTTGATCGTTTTTCCTGTTTTTGGTCTCCATTTCGTTGCATCTTTTTGTCTATCTTTCTTCCAACTAGGCAAGTGTAATTCGATTTCTGAGTTTAAAAAACATTGATAAAAAAAGAAGACAAACAAACAAACAAACGAACAAACAGACAAACGAACGAACGAACAAACAAACAAACATTTAATCAAACTCAGCCCTAACTAACTGGCGGTACAGCCCCTGTATTGGTGAGATTTTGCCACGTGAACGTCAGAAACACTCAAATGAACATGTGCTATAAACGCTTTAGTGCCATCTGTCTGTCTGTCTGTCTGTCTGTCTGTCTGTCTGTCTGTCTGTCTGTCTGTCTGTCTGTCTGTCTGTCTGTCTGTCTGTCTGTCTCTTCCTATTTCTTTCCTTTTCTTTATTCTCTAGCCACTGGGCCAAGTGATTCAACTTCATATGACCTACTTTGCTTTGTTAAGCACATGTACAAAAGAAAATTGACTGAAACATAGCCACGCATCCAGGTCCTAATAATGTCACAGGATAATACACATGTAATCAGTTAGCCCAATTTCTCACGTGACTGGTGAGGTAGTGTATAAAGTTACGAGCACTTAGTCGTGATTACGGCATTGTCGTATCTTAGGTAAAGCTGGTGATAAAGGAAACATTCGCAACAGAGAGATTGGGAGAA
>NW_004797327.1:1451417-1454546 GCF_000002075.1 Aplysia californica | reverse complement strand
GTTTCTGTCTTTGTCTCTGTCTCTGTCTCCCGGTCGGTCTCTCCCTCTCTATCTATCTATCTATCTATCTATCTATCTATCTATCTATCTATCTATCTATCTATCTATCTATCTATCTATGTCTCTGTCGCTCTGTTCCCCCCCCCCCCCTTCCAACACACACACACACACATTCATGCAATCATATAAAATGGTCTTGACTAGAAATGATACTGCGATTTCTAGTAGGTTAGAAAATGTAATTGAATCAAGGGTGGTGCTTGCTACAACTTCAGACAACTATTCTTTAAGTGCACTGGATTGTTGTTGCTAGGTTTTTTTTTATTCAGGGAGGGTGTGGTGAGGTTCAATCGAGAGAAATCGATAGACTGATTTTCATACCAATTTTAAGGTTCACACATTCAGAAGGAGAGAGAGAGAGAGAGAGAGAGAGAGAGAGAGAGAGAGAGAGAGAGAGAGAGAGAGAGACAGACAGACAGACAGACAGACAGACAGGCAGACAGACAGACAGACAGACAGACAGACAGACAGAAAGACAGACAGAGACAGACAGAAACCATTTTATTATGATTAAAGATGTCAAAATAAAATGCTATCAAAATAGAATTTAGAACTGTATTTCTAGGCGTTGTTCGTCCTCCGCATGGTGTAGCCCTCTAACTCTAATAAAAAATCCCACTCCAAACTATTGTTCGCTCTCTGGTGTCATCTTGGCACCTTCTTCCTGGTCTTCCTCTTGATCGTTTTTCCTGTTTTTGGTCTCCATTTCGTTGCATCTTTTTGTCTATCTTTCTTCCAACTAGGCAAGTGTAATTCGATTTCTGAGTTTAAAAAACATTGATAAAAAAAGAAGACAAACAAACAAACAAACGAACAAACAGACAAACGAACGAACGAACAAACAAACAAACATTTAATCAAACTCAGCCCTAACTAACTGGCGGTACAGCCCCTGTATTGGTGAGATTTTGCCACGTGAACGTCAGAAACACTCAAATGAACATGTGCTATAAACGCTTTAGTGCCATCTGTCTGTCTGTCTGTCTGTCTATCTATCTATCTATCTATCTATCTATCTGTCTGTCTGTCTGTCTGTCTGTCTGTCTGTCTGTCTCTTCCTTTTTCTTTCCTTTTCTTTATTCTCTAGCCACTGGGCCAAGTGATTCAACTTCATATGACCTACTTTGCTTTGTTAAGCACATGTACAAAAGAAAATTGACTGAAACATAGCCACGCATCCAGGTCCTAATAATGTCACAGGATAATACACATGTAATCAGTTAGCCCAATTTCTCACGTGACTGGTGAGGTAGTGTATAAAGTTACGAGCACTTAGTCGTGATTACGGCATTGTCGTATCTTAGGTAAAGCTGGTGATAAAGGAAACATTCGCAACAGAGAGATTGGGAGAAAGTATGTGTATGGGGTGTGTGTGTGGGGGGGGGGGGGGGGGACACGTTTACTACCACAAAAACGATGCGAGACTGACGTTGGTGCAGACTCGCTTATCCCTCCCTGCACTCAGATCCATGCCCTTTTTCTCTTTACTTTTTTCTTTTAATTTTGTTTCCCCCGAGCGCCCCCCTTTTTTTTCCCTCCACCTCCTCCTTCTCTTGCTCTCTCTGCGTCTTTCTCTCTTTGTCTCTCTCTTACTCTCTATCTCTCTCTCTCTCTCTCTCTCTCTGTGTGTGTGTGTGTGTGTGTGTGTGTGTGTGTGTGTGTGTGTGTGTGTGTGTGTGTGTGTGTGTGTGTGTCTCAACACAAGGCCTATTTGTGGCGTCGGTGGCCTAGTGGTTAGGCTCTCGGACTCGCAACCATAAGGTCGTGGGTTCGAATTCCGTCAGGGGCCCGACGTTGTGTCCTTGGGAAAGGAACTTTAAACGAATTTTCCTCACTTCACCCAGGTGGGAATTGGTACCCGGCTATAGACAGCGAAAGATCTTGTCAGTTTGTTAGTGTTTGAGCGCTTAATCAGCTGCTTGCCCTGTATGCTTCCCGGGAAGCTGAAAATGTTTCGGAGAGTTCTATGGTCTGCTGGGGTAATATAGTGTAAAGCGCATAGAGCCTGCTGTTGAGCGGGGATATGCGCTATACAAATGCTATCTATTATTATTATTATTATTTATTATTAAAACAACAGTCATGAACAATAAAACTGAAAAAACCTCAATTTTCCTGCCCTTCAGGCGAATAACCTTAACCTTAGCTATGCGTTTCTCGGAGAGAGTTTTTTTTTTTTTAATGCAGCAAAGACGATTTTGATGTAAACCAAAAAAAAACCTTCCTCTGTGACTTACCAAAAAAAATCGGCGTGAACCTGAGTAGAGAAATTTTGTTCAAACTGTCGTTGAATATATAAGGCCGACTTGCCTAAGTAAACTAATTTTTTTTCACGCCCATTTCTTCTTCCTACGCCCCCCTTCCCCCCAACCGCCACCATCACCACACAACCCCCCCCCCCCTCTCTCTCTCTCTCTCTCTCTCTCTCTCTCTCTCTCTCTCTCTCTCTCTCTCCCTCTCTCTATCTATGTCTGCATTTTTTAATGCATTCTTCCCACCCTTGGGCGCACAGGAGCCTGAGCGGTGCGAAAATATGAGAGTCACGGACAGTAGGCACACAAGCACAGCCAGAGAAGGAAGGGAGACAGAGGGAAGACACGTCCCCAGGCGAATACGTTAGAACACAGAGCAAAAAAGACGCGGGGGGATACACAGGCCAGTGCCCTATGGGGGGTTTGTATAAAAGTAGAGAGGCCGAGGGGTTTGGACCGCTTGTATTTATTTTTCTGCTCGGAGTACCCCACGTGGGCGCACGAAACACAGCACGGGGAGGAACTATATTGTGGTGCGCAGCCGATTTCACTCCTGACGGCCAGGGGAAACAATAAGAAGGGAGGGCGAAATACTAAGGATTAGAGCGGGGCGAGGGGGGTCGCTATGATGGTGATATATATACTATGAGAAGCGCGCTGTGCACAGGAAATGCATCTTTTTGGGGGCCTTAGTTTCGGGGACAAGGGAGAAGAAGATTTTTTGGCGCTTTGGGGAGTAGATGTGGGGACATGAGCCACTCCTCTCTCACACACAACAATGAGAAAAAAGATCAGATGAGTATAAGGGCGCAGATTC
>NW_004797327.1:1431789-1448564 GCF_000002075.1 Aplysia californica | reverse complement strand
TATCCGAAATTTGGGGGAAAGGATGATATTTCAGAGTGTTCGGAGAAATAGTGCCCAGCTTTATTTTCCTGAACGTTCGGAGAAATAGTGCCCAGCTTTATTTTCCCGAACGTTCGGAGAAATAGTGCCCAGCTTTATTTTCCCGAACGTTCGGAGAAATAGTGCCGGCCATTTTTTTTAGGTCAGGGGGGCAAGCCCCCCTGAAACCCCCCTGTTTGACTTTAACGAACGAAACTACAAAATTGCCTTATCCTGTGCTGTCACTTGCTGTTGAAAAAAAAAAAGAAAGTCATAAGCGTCTTGTCGGGCTCGCCATCGTGACAGGTCGGTGAACCTGTGCATGTGCATCACATTGTGAGTACCGGTTGGGGTCACCAAAGTTCATTCAAAGTCTATGCGCTGCGAAGTATAGGGCTCCGGAATGGGGAGGGGGGTGGGGTGAGATTTTATTGATTTTTTTTAAAGGCAAGCGCTATTTGCAACGCCGCGTTCTGAATAGCTCCCATGCTATTTGCAATGCCGCGTTCTGAATAGCTCCTGTACTATTTGAAACGCCAGTACTAGATCTAGATCTAGATCTAGATGTAGATCTAGATATCTAGTAGCCATCGTTTCTACATGATAATATTGTAGTTCTGCCTGAATTGTGGAAGCTTTCTCAGTTTTTTGATACCTACTAGGATTTGACTCCTTTTTTTATGACGCACTGTCACTTCGGCCATCTGAACTTCTGATAACGATGTGCAGATTAAGCTTGATATTATTTTACACACAGCGACACAGCGTTTTATTTAGCACTGGCGCCAATCACAACGCTGCCTTTTATTTAGCACTGGCGCTAATCGCAACGTGGCGTTGCAAATAGGCACTTCCTTTTTTTAAAGGTACAGTCGGGGGAGGGGTGGGGATGAAGGCAACACTGGATGACAGATACTTAACTTGGAGTTCTGAACTGCCTGGTTACCGTGTACGTGGCACCAGAGAGTATTTAATTATATAGTCTCCGGTGACACTGAGACTACATATGCCTGGTAGCTGGTTACCGTGTACGTAGATATTGAGGCTACATGATGCCAGGTTACTGTGTACATGACACTGAGATTACGTGCCCGGTTGCCGGTTACCGTGTACGTAGACACTGAGGCTAGGTGCCCGGTTACCATGTGCGTAGACACTCCGTTTTTTATTTTTGGGAAGGCCAAGGGACTTCAGATTCATAACAACGCATGGCCACCTCGGTGAGAATAGCGCAGTTGTAGGCGGTGAGAGGGCAAATCTTCTGGCTATTTTCACCCGGTGTGTGTTTGCCATTTACCGCTTAATCAGCTCAGGCCAATCACTCCGGGTGAGTGGGCTAGCCTTTTGGCTACTCTCTAATCTCACCCGGTGTGCGTACACTATTCACCGTGATACCAGAGTGTCAGTGTAAACAAACGTCTCAGCGCTCTTAAGTGTTGAAAGCGTGCAATTTTGTCTTTGGGCAGTGAGAGAGAGGGGGGGGGAGAGAGTGGAATTAGCGAGAACTTCTGGGCAAAACAAAATGGCAACCCGCGTAGTTCAGCACGATTCGATTTAAAAGTGAAATAGCCATATATATATTTTGTGGTGGATCAGCTGATACGGTGGACCTGGGAAGTTGTCTTCAATTTTAAGAGAGAAAAGAACAAAACAAAGAGTGGTAGGTAAGCAAAACAGTAGGCATGTCACAGTACCTGCCATGATTTTGAGTGATTTCAGACAGTTGCTCTGGTTTTATGCCAATATTTAGCACTGACTCTAAGCACTAAATGAACATGCTCCATAGATTCTAGATGTATTCCTCAAGATACATAATAAACACTTAAATAAAAAGGCTAACACTTTCGTCGTAGTCTTTTCCACTGATAATGTGATATAATTGCCTTGCAGTATGCGTTCAGATTTCCCATTGATACAGATTTAGGTGCACATACCAAAAGACAAAAGTGTGTTGTAGATGTTGACCCTGGACTTCGACCTCAAATTGCTTTTCGGCATTTCCGAAAACAGGTTTCTTTTACTGGGGTTTCATTCATTAGATCATGAAGAACTATAAAAAAATTCACTTGTTTTGATTTAATGTTGACAAGTTGCATCACGTATTTTGTCATTTTTAGTTTTAGTACCAAAAAAGGACCCCGGCATAGCGGGTTTACCCCCCTTGGAGAAACAGAGTTAATGCCATAAAGGATAGAATGTGCATGTATTCTGCTTTTCTTCTTTCACTGTTCCATAAGAAGTTGGAGATTTGCTGTGGTGATTGATGACTGCGTGAGGGAAAAGTATTTTATGGGACAATAATGCTATTTTATTTTGTTAACTTTTTTTTACCTGTTGTGCTATTGTCTTTGTTGAAAAGTTTTTGTCTTACCCAACTAAACAAGACTGATTTTTTTTTTTCAAGTTTTTACTTTGATTTGACATTTTATTCTATATCTATGTTATTCTTTTAACCATCTGTTTACTTTTTTAAAATAATGCTAACACTTGAATTTTCATTCATAACATGACTACGACTGGCCCATGACTTGCCTTACAATACAGACCTCAGTACAAGCAGAAGGAGGCTTATTGGCAGTCCCTTGTGAAAAGCTCCAAAGAAGATCATATGTGATAACACAGAGACAGGTTTGTGCTTCATCAGTCTTCTTCGGCTTTTGATAAGTAAAATATACCTCTATGTGCTTTGTTACCATGCTTTCAAGTAGAACTTTGTAACATCCCTCCATTATGAGATTTTTTTTTCATGATAAGAATAGAGGTGTTCAAAGAAATATTTTAAAAAGCATTCTTCGTTGCTGAGCTCCTCTCTTTCACTGCTTAGACTTTTCCATGGCTTACCAATACATTATTCATGAGGAATAACTTTTATTAATTTTCTCAGTCATGAAGCAAATACTTTAATGTAGCATAAATAAATGTGACCTCTCCACCCTGAGAATATATCAACATAATCGAATTGTCAAATGTAGATAATTTAGGGACAAGCTTTCTGATTTGCCAGCCTGGACTGTCTGCAATGTTGATACTTCTTAAATACTGTAATGAAATATATTTTCCACTAGGGAATATAATTTCAACTAATGCTTGAAAGAATATAATCTATGATTAATTCCAAGGTCTTAATGCTGTATGTGTCCTTGTAGCAAAGGATAAAACCAGTCTTTCGTGTTTAGTCTTTTTACAAAATAATATGTATATCACATAGCTGTCACTTTCATTTGGTAAGGCACTACAAAGGTTTCAGATATATTGTTATATTATTTAATAAAGTCAAGAAAGTGCATTTTAATTTTTTTGTGTTCAGAAATTGACAGGATGCATTTTTGCATGTTTGCCCAGAATTTTTTTGCGGTATGCTCCTACACATGCTTCTACAAATGTTGGATTTTTTTTTCACATTCAAAATTATTGAAAATGGAAGAATGTTTTTGGTTGTTATTTTTTTAGAGATTTTATTTTTTATGACTACTGACTTGCAAGAGGAACTGAGCTGAGTACTGTTCTATTGTGTTTTTAAAAAGCAACTTAAAAAAATATTTTTTAGCGGTGCAGAGTGTGTATACTGCTGGAGGTTTGTTTTGATGAAGTTAATGCTCAGCTTGTTACCTTTGTGCTGTGGCTGTTCTGAGCTAGTCCTGCCCTTTTATACTCATTTTCATTTCTTGAATGATGGATGTTGTTGATTTATTTATCATGTCCTACTACTGATCAATTGAAGAAGGATGATAAGCAGAAAATGCTGCTGGCTATTTGAGATAACTCTGTTCTACCTTCCTATATTGCTCCTTTTAAACCTCTCCTCTTGTTTGTCACAATTACCTTCTTTTTGTACTTTTTGTTCTTGTCAATTGGTACTCTGTTTGTGAACACACTTTTTACACCCCCCGAGGCAATGCCACTGACTGTAGTGTCTTTAGGCCATTCCCAAAGGGGGGACATTTCTCGTTCAAGCACAGCAGAATTGTAAATGGGCTGATTCATGTCATGCTCATAACTGTGCCAGATCTACAACAGGGAACCGCTGCTTTTTCTTTCTTAATCCTTACTATTGTCATTTTCCTCTACTTCTTTTGTATGTTTGTCACTCTCTTGTGACCTTATATTTCCGGGGTGCCTTGATAGTCGAAGCAGACCTTGTGCTGTTGAAGCTAGAGAGGTGAGCAGAGTAAGCCTGATTCCCTGGAAGGACTTCTCTGTTGGCACCCACCCCTTGGCGCTCATATGACCTTATGCAGTTGCGAGCGCCGTAAAACCTTCTATTATAACACCTTTTACAATAATAATCGTCTGATGGAATCATTCATGGGGTCCTAGATCTATTGGTTATTGAAGGTATGCATTCAAAGAATACATTGACATGGATTCACCATAGTATTAGTAAGCCAATTTTTTTTCATCAGAGGTGAGTGTGAATGTTGTTTTTTGGTAAATGGAAAACGTGCATGATTGAACAATGAAAAATTAAACTTTTTTCCCTTTACTTTAAAATTGAGAGCACCGTTTTGTTGGCTTGAGTTAATCAGGGGACATTACTAGAATTCAGCAGATATTCTAGTTCATGTTAACCATTCACTAAAGGTTCAATCTCGGGTGTGATCAATGTGTTGCAATTTAGTGGCAACTGGATGAAAAAATTATATTTGATATAGTATAGTGTATGATTATTTGCAGGCTGAAGCATGTGCAAAGTACGGTGGAAGACACACAGTTACATTAATGACTGGAGATGGTGTTGGTCCTGAACTGCTGTCCCATGTTCAAGAAATCTTCAGGTAAGTCAATGATCTCTGTTTTGTATATTACAAAATAGTTATTTCCTTTTTTCAGTGTAGTACTGAAATTAAGTTTTGTTTTAGTCGTTGTTGAATTATATATTTCTTTTCTTTCAATATGAACCACACTATAAAAAATTGATAGAAACTGCCTACAGAAACAAAAAAGGATTTGGTCATGATGAAAAAGTCAGAGCCAGGAAAAGTAGTGAAATTGGGAAATGTTCCATTTTTAAAGTAAACGAGAATGACGTATGTATTTATGAAAAATAATAGTATTATAGATTTGTAACTTAACTATAATAAAAAATTGTTTCAAGCTAGAGAGATCCCACTCATAAAAGGTTAGCGCAAATTCTTATTATTGATTTTAAGGATATTGTCTTTGAAGTATACTTCCATCCCAGTATGATGGATGGACCTCAGCAATTCAATTTTTTAAAGTTCATCAGCTTTATCTCTGTTATACAAACTTTTTTCCTTGCCCAGGGATGGAATCTTCTTTTACAGGTGGTCTTTTTAATATAGTTTTCAGCCTTTTTTTGTTGGTCCAAATGATGTATTTACAGTTAGGTTTGAGAAATAAAAGCATTCATTTTTGCTAGAATTGTATTTTTTCTGTACTTATTTGGTACTCAGAGATATAGATCTATTGAGAAGGTGCTGGTGCTGGTGAATAACCCCTTCTTTCTGTCATGATTTTCTCTCTCAATGAAAAAAAAAACCTAAAACAAACCCAAAACAGGTATGCTGGTGCTCCCATTGACTTTGAGATTGTTGAAATTAACGCATCCACAAACACGCCGGATGACATGCAGAATGCGTTGCTTTCAGTGCGCAGGAATGGAGTTTCTCTCAAAGGTATGATTAACCCTACTATGGTACTTCACCACAGTTGGCCATTTTGGTATCCACTCTTTTGTCCCGTTTCCTGGAAGGCCATAGTGTTTAATGGGCCCTTCTTATATTGGCCAAAGACTTTGTGTTTTAAATTGTTTTTATAGTGAAGTCGCTGCACGGGTATTTTAATGCAGACTGTCAAGTTGTTCTTGATAGGTGTTGTGTGTAACTGGAACATTCACATTACTACAACGTGTTATATTTTAAGAAGTGTACAATGGTTTTTCTTACTTTTATCACTGATCTCTGTTAATATGTGAGGGAAGATAACAATAAGAGCAACAGCCATCTTAGTAGTAAGTAGTGTTCTGTCATATGTTTTGGGGGGGGGGGTGGTTCTACTCTGATGTACTATATGTGGCATTTCAAAAATCGGGCAGCAGAAAAGTAATGTCAACTGATGTTGTAAATTTGTCCGTTTTTTTGCTACATAAAATGTGTTCCTCAGATGGGAGTCAAACCTACATCATTTGCGTATGGGGTAAGAGCCTGTCACCACTAATCAAAATTGTGGAATTTTATTGTAATGGCATTCTCTTCAGTACAATCTTGATATTTTATTCTCCTTGTTATGTTCAACAGTTATCATTTTCCTTATTTTCCTCAGGAAACATTGAAACCAAGTTTGATGATCCCTCCTTCAAATCAATGAATGTTGCTTTGAGGTGAGATGTTGCTTTTGTTCAATGTTCCATGAAGATGCACTGTGCTTTGAGTATGACACCTTATGACTAATACAGCTTTCTTTTATCTACCCTTTTTCTGTCATCTGATTTTATTTGATCTAGTCATTGTTTGGTGAACTAATTTAATTAACACTTTCCCTACCATGAGCCGCAAAATGCGGCTCGCGGACCTGGCCTCGCTGTACCGAGAGCCGCAAAATACGGCTCGAGTGGCTTGCTATCTATTCCAATCCAGTAATGAAAAGACACGAAATTCTCGGCCGATCCACGTTTTCAGAATAATAGAATAATCTTCCTGTTAGCAGATACGGAAGAAAATATAGCACTGAG
Organism: Aplysia californica; assembly: GCF_000002075.1. Taxonomy (NCBI): domain Eukaryota; kingdom Metazoa; phylum Mollusca; class Gastropoda; order Aplysiida; family Aplysiidae; genus Aplysia; species Aplysia californica. The sequence goes on along the minus strand of NW_004797327.1, from coordinate 1,441,855 downwards.
AGACGATTTTTAGTCATTTTAGCGCTTTTTTTTGTCCCCTCCGAAACTTAAATATGAGGAAAAAAGCGCTCCCCTGACTTCAGTATATGTTTCATATTTTCTCTTCTATATTAGGTACACATACATAATTTTCAGCATTTCTTCGCATTACTTGAGGCAACCTACTTGGGAAGTTTGAATGATGCTGTTGTACTTTTTTAGGTATTACCTTTCAAAGCTGGACAATTGTTGATTTCATATGACACCTTCGATATTGCATAATCACTTTTAGAAACCCCAAAGTAATGTAATTGAAATAAATCTTCAATATTGTATCGCCATTTGATAGATTAATTTTTAACCTTCAGTTTGATGGGCCATAAGATATGGTTTGTGTGTGTTTAATCGGATATTTTGACATTTTCCTTTGGCGGGGTAGGGGCGTAAAAATAGGTCAGGGAAAAGCCCTGGGCTAGTGGTGGATTTTGGCCTGGTAGGAAAAGAGTTAATCTGTTACATACTAAGGTAATGTGTTGCAAGTATTACAGTGCGGAGTCTGTAGACACATACTATTTTTTGTGGGGGTTTTTTGCAGCTGATGAATGTATCATGTATCCTTTATGTTGTGGTTTCAAACACTTAGTTGTCTTTTTTTGTGTTAGGGCTTCCAACTGAAAACTCTCAGCTTTTGTGTCAGAACTGAATAGTTCTGTGGTCTCGTAGCAGATAACTACTTTGTAATATTTGGGCTGCTCGTGGGTATTTCTATTTTTGTGTATGTCTGAATATGTGTAAATCTGTCTTCTTTTATTTTGGGCTGCATATATGAGTAACTATTATTTTATATTTGGGGTTTCCTAGTAGTGATTGTATTCTTTATTTGTCAACAGGACATCCCTTAACCTCTTTGCCAGTGTGGTCAAATGCAAGTCCATTCCTGGCCTGAAAATGAGGCATGGGGACGTAGACTGTGTGCTCATCAGAGAGAACACAGAAGGAGAGTACAGGCAATTGGAGCATGAGGTTGGTTGATAGCTTACACATGTTTTACACCGTGATCTACACAATTTGTATATCATTAAGGAGGTGAGCCGCTTCAACCGTGCGTGTCAGGGCCATCTGGGCTGAAAGGGATGCCATGTCTTTGAAGAAAGATGGAGATACTTTATTGAATATCTTCTCCATGTGGGTATAGAGATTCGGGCTTCTTGCATGAGAGATAAAGTGTTTTTTTATTCTGGGCTTGCCCCAAGTACCCCCAAGTGCCATGTTAAACAATGTAGATTCATTAATTACTTTTTCAAAACCAGTTTTCTTTGAAACATTCTTTATTGACAATGTCTGGGATTCTTTTTTATTATTTTATTTCAGAATGTTGGGGGTGTCGTTGAAAGCTTGAAAATCATCACGGCCGAGAAGAGCAAGAAGATAGCTCGGTTTGCATTTGACTATGCCACCGAGTACAACAGGAAAAAGGTCACAGCAATCCACAAAGCCAACATCATGTGAGAAAATAAGACATTGCTTGCAGAAGTTGACAGCAGTTGTGCTCTGCATGTTAATTTAGAGAAGTTTGTTGACTATAAATTTTTTAACTTGGATGAAAAAATCCTCAAAATCTGTTATTTCAATTTTTTTTCCAATTGCCTGTTTCTTTACAGATTGTATAAATAGTGCTTCTAATCCTCCATATTTTTTGGTACTTTCCGAGATGCCTGTACTTGCCACCTCATCATATCAACTCTGTCCGTTTAAAAAAAACCCATAGTGTTGGCCTGTTGGTATTCCGTGTCAAAAAATCCCTATTTGCCCCCGTATCTTCTTGGTTAAGTTCAGATATTTATGATAACTCTTGGCAGTAAGTTGTTTTAGAAACTTGTCTCATAAAGAGAATAGTGTTTATAAGGTATTCCATAATTTATCATTTTTTCTCTGTTGGAAGTAAACAGTTTTTGTTGTGTTTTCATATGTACTCAGAATGTTTACTTTGTTTGGTTGTAGAAAGTCTTACAAATATGAGAACAGGCCTTGTTTAACATTTTTATTGTTTGCTCTCTTTCTGTTGGTCAGAAGTTATCCCCCCCCCCCCCCAGAGTCTGCATCTAATCTTGCTTTCATCAGCGTTTTAATGTGCATGCAATTATGTTAATGTGGTCCTCTTCAACTCTCTCCCCCTCAAATTCTCTTTGCAGGAAACTCGGGGATGGATTGTTTTTACAGTGCTGCAAAGAGGTTGCAAGAGAATATCCTGATATTGAATTTAATGATCTCATCATTGACAATGCCAGTATGCAGGTAAAGCCTCAAAGTGCTATGGCTATTATTTTAGAGAGGGTTTTTTGCGTATGTCATCCCTCAAGATGTTTTGATGTGGTCTAACTTTCTTATACTTAGACGGTACATTACCCTTCTGTCTCATACCACTGAGTAGAACTTTCTTCTTCTTTTTTTCACACGTCCAATTGATCAATGTTCATTTTTTCCCTTTGGGTGTACTTAATCTTTGTCTTTTTTGTTTTTAGCTATAGGATATTGTACAGATTTAATGCCCCTTTCAACACTTAAAATTTTTAAGATGCTGATGGAAAGGCTCTTTTTTTTTTTTCCCCCTGGTTACTTCATCAGTAGATCACCTAGTCATAGGGATGTTGTGTAGACCTGTTCCACTCAAGGAGAAGGTGCAACCCTTATTATGACAGAACAAAACTCCTCAACATTTATGCTCATATGTATGTGTGTGATGCTGTGTAGTTTTATTTTAGTGCATTTTTGCTGCTTTCTTTCCTGTCTTGTTTAAATTTTCCCTTTTGGTGAAGTATCCTGCCTTTTAAGTTACTTATTTTTGTCTCATAAGATATCAAACAATATCAAGCCAAAAAAATGTCCGTATCTGATTTCCACAATTCAGTGCAACAATTGTGCAACATATGAAGCTGTGTCAGTACTGTGTTGTGCAGGAGTGGATGCGAGAGAAATGATCAGCATTATTATTAATGCAACTCAAGTGAATATTTCGTACTGATTGATTTGTTTTTTGTTGTTGTTGTTGTTGTTTTTTTCCAAAAATGTAGAAAAGTTCATAAGAAAGCTTTAACTTATTTTAAACTAATTTGTTTAATGTTTCCCTACAATTTGTTCAGTCCCTTTGTCTGAATGTTTTCAACCTAGCAGAGCATACCCCAACTGCTAATCAGAGTTTTTTAAAAGATTTGTTCCCCTCCCAGCTTTTGCAAGTAATGAATTGTTTGTTACCCTATCAGATGGTGTCCCGGCCGAGCCAATTCGATGTTCTGTGCATGCCCAACCTGTATGGCAACATCTTGAGCAACATTGCTGCTGGGTTGATTGGTGGTGCTGGAGTCACTGCTGGTATGAACATTGGAGACAACTACGCTGTCTTTGAATCGGTGAGTTTGGATTAGAGGTTTTTGGACTAAAGTGTCCCCCCGCCACACCTTCCCCACTCCAAGAAACGACATCTACAAAGTTTCTATTGCCAGGCGAGTTTGCCAAGTATACTGTCAGTGAGAGTACCAGTGCCGTTCAAGCATTTGATGCAATAGAGATCCTCTACTGAAGGACGAAAGGAAACCTTTTTCTAATGTGACTGATAGTTTGTAAAAGATACCTGTATTTTATTTTATTTTGTTTTGGAGAAGTTGTTTTAGTCAGACTTTTGCAAAATTTAATTTTACCAACTATGCTGTAGTGAGTTGGGAATTTTTTCTTCATTGCAGACATTTCTTATTCTTTACTTAGAACAGGTTATAAAAAGTGTGCTAAGCAAACAGATAATGATAAGGCAACTTTGCAAAGTAAATAATTTAATTACAAAACTGACAGTACACTTCTTCTTTCCTTGTTCCTCCCTACTTCCCCTTCTTGTTTTCATGCGTTCGCCCTTTTTGTTTGATGTTCTTTCACACGGCTTGATCTTATCTATTTCATTTGTCTTCCTTATCCAGAGCACAGGGCATCGTAGTTTCCTTCCTCTCATTCCTTGTCAACTCCTCTCTCTTGATCCTTAGCACCTGACTAGGTCCAATTCTCATTCTTTCTCACCCTCTTCATTCCTTTCAAAGGTACTGAACTGCCCCCTCCCTTCTTCTTTTCTTACTTTGTCCCTGGTGAGCAAATCCATGATGCCATCTAATTTAAAATATGTGTGTGTGCCTCAAGAAAGGTAAAAAAAGTCGGATTTTCACCAGTTTGAGTTAAGGGTTGTACCTTATAGGAAATTCAAAGCTAATCACAGGGTTTTTTAATTTTTTTGGGGATATTTCAAGTAGTTTTTGAGATATTGCAGCATTTTGCGACGTATGGTATAAAAATATAATTTTGAGAAAATGAGCATTAAAGTTTGACATGTGAAAACACATACAAACTTTTTAAAAAACGACTAACCGAAAATTCATTTCCAATTTGGCTTTCAGTTGACATCAATATAAGGAATGGATTTCAATGGTAAAACATAGCAGGGGAAGAAAAAAGTGTTTCTAGAATAGATTTTAACACCTTTTAAAAGCAGTTTTTTAAATTTGTTTTTATTATACCCTACCCTCAAAATAATTCAAAATAAAATATTTAGAAGTTAAATCAATAAAAACTCTTTGAGCACATTGTAAAGAAATGGTTGATCTATCATTTTCTAATGGAAACACATTTTGGTTAAACAAGTGATTTGCATCATAATCAGCCTGTAGCTCGAAATGGTCTGGAGCGACTTTTAGTAGCTTTCTCTTGGCGCACACACATATTTTGAATATTTTTTGCTTTTTTAATCACTTGTAGTGTGTTCATTATATGTTATATAAAATGTACATTTTTGTGATTTTACTTTCTACAGGGCACTCGTAATTCAGGACGTTCGATGAAGGGCAAAAATATTGCCAACCCAACAGGAATTCTGTTTGCTAGCTGTGATATGCTAGAGTACTTAGGGTGAGTAGTGATAGTGTGGTGTAGAATCTTCTGGAATCTCTTTTTGAACTCATCTATAAAGTCGTGAGGTGGTTGGTGCATTTTTTTTAATGTACTCGTGGTTCCCTTTTGAGGTTATTTGTTCTCCAGAGGTGCTGATTATCCTGAAAAATCCAGATATCTGGATTTCTGAAATTGTCTGGAATTTACCCAAATATAGCCCAATAGAATAACAGTAGTCTAGATAGAAGATGTATTTGACAATATTATGATCTGTAAATTCCGAGTCACTGTGTATAGGTCCAAAATGCTCAGGATTATTGTTTGTAGTCAATTGGCACCTCTGGTTCTCTGAAGTTGTGAATGATGATCATGTACGGTAATTGTATCTCTTTTTCTGTCCAGTAACAAAGATATATTTGTTTTGTACTGTGTGAAAAGATGTCCTCATTCTTTAATGCACCTTATCATTTTAACGATATTTTTCCATATCGGTAACTGTTGTTTTGTCTTTCTTTGAACAGGCATGAGGCCCACGCTAAAATGATCAGAGACTCGGTCATGACAGTGCTGTCAGAGAAACAGGTTTGTCGATCTTGTGTAGAATTCCTCAACCTTAATGAGGGTTTTTTTATGTTCATGAAGATCAAGTTTGCTGTTTACACTAGTCTCTGTTTCCCCGTTCATTGCAAACTTGATGGCTATGTTGAATGTTGGAAGTTTAAACGCAAAATGATGTCCATCTTTAACATTTCTCTGGCTTACCCTCCTGCTAGGCTCTGACAAAAGAGTAGGGTAAAACTTTGGGGGAGGGGGGGGAGCACAAAGAGTGGGATCAAACTTGCTTGTAATCTTGAAATTGTTATACTGGTGTCATCACGAAATCAAACAACTGGAGGTAAGTACTCGTCTGTATGTGGTGTGTCCATACATTTGCATTTTTGCTGGACATAGTCCTGCCTCAGCCTACCCTGCCCTTGTTTAAGAAACCACCAGCCTTGATGGTCCTCAGCAAGAGGTTTTTATGAGAAGCACACCTAAGAACGGGCAGCAATGAGGCTGGCTTCTCCTGTAACCTAGTTGTGCTAAAAAAATGTAAAGTAATGGACAAAAATCATGGTTGGAGTTCTGTTTTTTTTCTATTGTTTTCGGGGGGGGGGGGGGGGGGGGTCCTGTAATGAAAAGTTCCTATTATGAGTTCTGAAACATGTTGTGTGAAGGTCACTCTGATAGTTGCTACTTTTTCTTTACTGGGATGATGGATTGAGTGCCTATTCTTTTTTCTATGGAAGGGGTTATAAGACGAGTTATTCAAATGTTTTGCTTTGGTTTGAAATGGAAACATTGTTTTTTGACAGGGAGAGAAAAGGCAGGCTGTATTATTGGAAGTTCTAAAAATAATTTCTTCAGTCTGTGAAAGTACTGAATTAACTGTAGTGGGGAGTAGTGGGAAGGCAGAAGCAATCAGAACAGCAGTGAAAGACAACAAATATACAAAATGAAGACAAAGGTTCTCATTTTCACAGATGCTCTCTTTGCATTCGTTGCTCTTCAAAATCTGAAGGAAAAAAACCTCAAATGAATAGAAGACTAACATGGCAGACCTTTACTACTCAGGCTCCCCTTACCCTTCAGTGGGTAGCACCTCAGTGTAGAGACCACAGTAAGGAAAAAATTGTAAGAAATTGGCAGAGGTGGAAGGAAAGCCTTACTGGTGAAAATGCACTGGTGAAGTTGACTTTCGGGAAACAATATAAGCAACAGAGCCCTGACCATAACCAGTTTGTCAACTACTGCAGGCTTAAAACATGGGCACTGGTCACACTGTTTAGCCTATGGACTGGTCACACCAGGCTGCATGCACTTATGAATATGAACCAAAAACTGTGCTTTGGCGGGTCATACTCATGCCCATGCAACATGGCATACTGTGGCAACTCCATAGGTAATGTGTCTGAGTAGAAGCCAAACCCCTTTAACCCCCCTCAATTAAGGGATGCAAAATGAAAGACAGAACTAGAATTGCTACGCCTTCAGAGCCAGTGCTTTGTAAAGGAAATCTCCGTGGGAGCTTTGACGGACAGCTGTATTTGTAATGTTGTTTTCTTTTGCCTTTTGAAAAATGAAGGAAAATATAAAGCTAGTTAAGAAGACCTTTAGCTGGCACTGTATCCTTCTGAGTTGATTGTCCGAAGAAGTTCCTTTTTGCCTGAATTGTATTTCTGTTTTTAACTTGGCTTTACTTACTTACTTACTACCCGTTATTACGCCGTCTGGCGTTTAGGGCAGCAACAAAGGATCTCCAGCTCTGTCTGTTTTGGGCCATCTTGGTCAGCGTCCCCCATGAATGATTCCAGGACTTCATTTCAGACTCTACTGTGCGTCTCCAGGTCACTTTGGGTCGGCCCCTTCTGCGACATCCTTCGGGTGTCCAGTGGAAGGCAGTCTTCACTATAGAGTCTGGTTCTCTTCTCAGAACATGCCCAATCCATCTCCATCTTCTCCTTTTTATTATGGTGGTCATGTCCTCTTGCCTACATTTTCGTAACAGATCTGCGTTGGAAATCTTGTCGGGCCAGAAGATTCTGAGAATTTGGCGTAAGCTGGTTGTATGAAAGGAAGATAGCTTGGCACGGTCATGATCAGTCACCCTCCTGCATTCAGCTCCATATAAGAGTGTGGATAGTACACAGCCGTTATACAGCTTTAACTTGGTTCGTATACTAAACTGTCCTGACTTCCAGATGTTGATCATGCTTCTATGTACAGATCTTGCCTTGCCGAGTCTGTTCATGATGTCTTCCTTTTAGCCGCCATCAGTTTTGATTATGCTGCCTAAGTAGGTAAATGTGTCTGTTATATCCAGGTCTGCGTTGTTCACCCTAATCAGTGTTGGGGAGCCTACTTTCAGAGTGTCATCACTTCTGTCTTCTTCTGGCTTATTCTTAATCCAATCTAGCGTCCATATTTGTGGAGTCGGTTTGTTTTTTCCTATATGTGCTGGTTGGTATGGGAGAGTAATGCAAGGTCGTTGGCAAAGTCAAGATCCTCGAGGGTGGAGAAGAGGGTCCACCTTATGCCTCTTGCTATCCTCTGTTGTTTTCCTCATGACCCAGTCAATGGCCAGGTTGAACAGAATTGCTGACATGTTGCATCCTTGTCTAACTCCTGTCTTTACCTCAAAAGCAGTAGTACTGTTTCCAACAACGCACTTGAAGTTTTGGTAGAAGCTCTTTATGACCTCCACTATCTTGCAAAGGATTCCATAAGATCGTAGAATGTACCAAAGACTTTCTCTATGCACACTGTCGAATGCTTTTTCGAAATCAACGAAGTTAACATAAAGTTGTCTCTGCCATTCCATGCACTGTTCTATTATGTTGCGGAGGGCAAATATCTGATCTGTGCATCTTCTTTCTTTGCGGAATCCTGCCTGTTCTTTTCTTAAGCAGCTGTCCACGGCATCCGACATCCGATTAGTAATAATCTTGGCCAGGATCTTGCTGGGAACTGATAGCAACATGATACCTCTCCAGTTGTTGCAGTCTCTAACAGCTCCTTTCTTTGCCCTGTTTCAATTTATTTTATTGCTATGAGTGTTAGGATAAAATGGGATTAATGTGAATTTGCCCCCCCCACCAATCAGATTGATCAATTGATCAAGTAAGTTTCTAATGCAGGGCTCAGATTTACTTTTACCAGTTTAAAAATATTTGTGGTTTATTTCTTCATCCTCTTTTATTTCTGTTGACTTTACAGATTCGCACTCCGGATGTCGGAGGCTCTGCAACGACTTTAGATGTTGTAAAAGCTATTATTGATGATGTCAAGCCCAAAACATCAGCATGGTAAGAGTAAAAGGATTTAGCTTTTTATAAATTATTTTCTTTGTCAAAACTGAGTGAAACAAGTGGGCTTCAAGGAATTTTTGTTTGGTTTTTTGTTTTCCGGTAAACTAATGTATGCAATGGCATTTCTCGTAATATTTTGCATTTGTTGATGTTTGTATTTTTTTTACTTCCCCCTCAATTTTACTAAGTGCACTTTTTAGATTTTTGAAAGTCACTGATAAATTCAAACAGATAATAACAAATTTCCCTACGAAATTTGTTTTTGACAACACAGTGCAGGATAATTTTGTGCATGTGGAAATGGAAAAATGCTGTGGCAGCTTTGAATGTAGAGCCCTGATCATATTGTTTGGAGTGTGGCTGTTACTGCCCCAAAATAATGGTGCTGAGTACGGTGCAACCTAAGTTTTGACAGAATGAAGCAATTGCATTATACTTAAACAAGTCTATTTCTTCCCTGCTCATCCCTCTCTTCTATCATTCACCTACAATTTAAAAAATAATCTCTTTTCTCTTAGCTGTTCCAAAGATGTAGACTGTTTTTCTTTAATAAGTAATGAAATGAGAATTACCAATAACATATTTTTCAATTTTGTTTGGTTATTGAAGGACTCTGTGCCATATATATATTTATTCTACCCAGACATGTCTGTCTGAACATCAGTCAGAACAGTTTCTTTTGTTTGTCAGCACGTTGTTTTGAGTTTCATTTTCATTGCTTTTAGTTACTTTCTGTTTTCAGTTCAGTCTTATTTATCTTGACACATAACTATTTGAATGAGGTTTATAATTTGGCTTCTTATGTTGGAAATGAGATCAAAATCTTTTCTTGTGGATATGAAAAAAAATAATTTGATAACTCTTTAAAAAGGCTAGAAAATGTAGTTTATGAGGTACAAAGATAACAAAGCTTTTAATACATGCGGAATTGAAAAGACAAATTTAATATGTAATCTGGTCAATATTCAAAGCATGGATAACCTTTTGATTAGTTAAGCTTAAAAATGTGTATGGTTTTCTTTTGTGTGAATAATAAATACTGTGGTTTTATGCACATACAGGAAGGCAATTCAAGAGCATGGGTCATAGTGCCAATAGTGCTTACTGGTTGAGTTTTTTATTTTTTTTATTTTGTAAGTATTGTTCAAATGTCCCCACTATTATACCACTTTCATTTGTGTTTGAAGCTCACATATAATCCTCTTGTATTATTTCATTGTCAGTAACAGGCTAACCAATGAATTAACACTCTGTAGCTCTCATTTCTGCCTCTATTTGCCTGGGTGTTTAAAGTGCATTTGAACTCTTTGATATAA
>NW_004797327.1:1421789-1426789 GCF_000002075.1 Aplysia californica | reverse complement strand
AACCTGGTTGGATGTGAGGTTCACGCAGGCATGATGTGTGGACTGCTCCTCTGATCTCAGGATAGATTGGATGGAGGACCCAGTCTTCTTTGGCTAAACAATTCTATCAAGGAACCAAATTCTCTGTCTTCTGTTTTATCGGGGGGGGGGGTGCCTCATAGAATGTTGAAGTGGACTGAAATAGAAGAGTAGGCATTGTATTGAAATTGAATTGGTTAATTTTTAAAATATTACTTGCATTTTATTTAAGGAAGCAGATCTGGAGATTGTTTGCTTTGTCTGTGGAAAGTCTTTTTTGGTTTAGTAATGCATGATTTATTTTTTACATGATATTCAAAATTTCTACTCCTTTTTATTTTTCAAATTTTTAGAACTATTTTTGTCCAGGTGACAATTTTATATAGATCTAGATTATATGTATATGATGTTAGTGGTAGTTATTTGGTTGGAACAAACAAATGTCCTTTGTCATGAATCTACAAAAATGTTATCTCAATAATAACTACTTATGTAGGGCCTTCTGTTCCTTTTTTTTTCATTAAAGCAGGAAAAAGGTACTCAAGCAGCAAGTAACTCAAAATATTGAGTCCATGAAAATTTAGATTTTGAAGTATAAGAATTCTATGAGTACTGGGGTACACTGTTTGAAGGTTAAACTAACAAATTATGAAAGGTGCAGTTTGATCACTTGAAATAACTTTGTTTATTGTCTATTAAATGCCCTCTAACGAGTAGGTAAGCCTTGTTTTACGTGAACTGAATAATCTGGTTGTATAAGCTGGACTTTCGCATACAGTGAAACTCGGATTCAACGAGGTCGCCGGGCCTGACATAAAATCTCGTTGAATCCGAGTGTTCATATATTTAGCAAACACGAGGTTTTGTGATGATAATTACAGGCACTGAGCAAGCAATGCATAATCAGAAGTCACAAGTAGTGCCTGAAATGCCTGCATATTATGAGCTGTGTAAAAAAAAGACTGATTCGTTCAAATGCACACACCTGTGTTTTCTCGATTGTTTACCAAAAAGTTGTGTTGCTGTGTAGAGCTTAGCATACGGCAACTTTAGACTCCATAGACCAGCGCACAATTCATTACTTAGATCTACGTCAAGACTAGCTTATCATTGCAACGCCCGGACCGCTAAATTTTAAGTGGTCGTTGAATCTGCATTATTTTTACTGATTTTGAAGAAGAAAAAAAAATGGGGAATCCATCTCTTCTCATTGAAGCCGAGCTCGTTGAATCCGAGTTCCACTGTATTTGAAAGTGGACATTGCTCTAAATAGGCCTTTGTATTGTTATTTACAAGACGTGGAATAATGAATTCTTGTTATTTCAGAGGAGTCGTTGAGGTCAATTCTTTGATACAAGTCACAGATGCTTCTGATTCTCAACGTTGATGAGGAAAATGTTTTCTGCCTCGGATTCCACTTCATCCGAACTGCTCATTATTACGTCATTAATTGAGCATGCTGTACTGCTAGCTGCAATATTGGTGTCCTTGGTTTGTCTGCAGAGCAAATAATAATGTAATCTCTTTCTAGATGTTATAAATTAGAAGATTTCATTGACTGCTCAGTGTGAAATTCTTAAGATTGATGGAGACTAACCAGGGTTTTGGTACTAACAGAGGAGACTTTTTTCCCCCTTGCTGTACATGTATCCACGGTGGTTTATTTTCAAACTGGCTGTGTTTGAAGTAATTGTGGCCACTGTGACACTAATATTTCACTAAGAATGAAGGTTAAGAGGTCATTACATTCTAAGGATAGCTCTTTCAACATATTTGAAACTAATAAACATTATGTATTATTTACTGGTGCTACCATTAAAAAAAGAATAGTAGTGATTTTGCGACAGTTTTTTTTTTCTCTCTATTTTTAAGTCTGATTACATTAATAGCCTTGGAGAGGAAATTTTACTTTGACCTTTTTTCTGGACTAGGGCCTAGATCTAGTAGTAGTATTCAGTACAGTTTCTAGAAGAGCTAGTGGCTCTTTGTAAATGCATAGAATCTCAGTTTCAGCCAGACTAAAGAGGGAAACTTGCTTTCATGCTTTCTATTTAATGATACACACATTGAAGGTATGCTTTTCTCAAGTACAGCTCAAAACTGGTTTTGAACTGATTTTTGTTCTTTTATTATTAGATAGAAATTAATTTTTTGTCAGCTGTGACTTTGTGGATGTGAATGGGTTGTGTATCTGTGTTCTGTCCCAGGAAATGTATGTCTTAGATCATGCTTCTTTTGCGAAGTGTTCAACCTCACTAGTCAGAAAATTCTGTGTGTACACACTTTAGGCTCAAGTTGGTACCACTCTGAACAGTGGACAGATGACCTGGGTTCAAGTCCTGGTTGGGGCGTTTTTGAATTTAGTTGTTTGTTACACATAAATAAATGTATATATGACTTGGTCCTGAATTAGAGAAGTGTGTTAAACCAGAGTTAAGGCCTCTTGAATATTCTTTCTGTGTTGAAAGGGCTATTAAAGAACACCACAGCAAATAAGTTTTCTGAATTTTTACCAGAAGACTGTGCTTTACGACTACTAATATTATTGAAACTGCCTTTTCTGTATGTACTCTACATTAGGAAAGTAGAATGCGTAAATGGTACTTGAGTATTTGTGTACTTTGATAGTCCGTTATAACCTGTACAGTGAACTTCAATGGATGTACATCATGTACACTGTTCTGTGATAAGGTGCATGTTTGTAGGTCCTATGTTTACCATGAGTAAATTGATCTGACCACATAATGTCTTATTTATTTTCTCTGTCGTTTTAAAAAAATAATTTTTGTCTGTTCTCCTTGTATTAAAAGACCTGCCAACCTTGCAATAATGCAGCAATGTCTTGAGAGATCATACAAGTACCACTATCATCACTGAGTGTTTGGTTTTTCTGTTGTTGTTTTTTTTTTTTATAATTCTTTTATTAGTTACATGATAGGAACAGGGAAAATCAAGAGTACACGATAGTACATTTTCTCTCATCAGAAAGTTAACTGGTTTCAGTGTCCTACCGCTTTTCTTTGTTTCTTTCTCTTTCCACTCCCCTTTTCCTGGTCAAACTCTTACTCCTATGCTGCCGTCATCATTTATATTATCATCAGAGGTATGTGTGGTCAGGCTTACTTATTTTGAAAGTTCGTTTTACAAGAAAATGCAAAAATAAATATACATGTACTTGCATAAAATTTTTGTGTGATGTTTTTTTTTATGTGTTTGTTTGGTTGCATTCCTCTCCTGACCGTGGAGGGAAGCAGTTAGAGAACAGAGTATGTAAGGCAATAATCTGGTTATCAAGTCCTGACCAATGCAATGACTCATTCAATGACTTGCCGTCTTCATTCAAGAAACAGCTTTACTCAAAACTAGGACAACAGCCCTCATACTCGTAATGTCAGACACATATTTGGGGCTTGTATTGTATCATAATATGTGTATTAAACCTAGACTCCTCTTTTCTATTTCGTATGTTCCCCAAGAGGTGAAAAGATGCATACATCATATTGAAAAAGTGTCCGTCTTTATCTAAGGTCAAAGTATTATGTACGTAATTCATGTATGTACTGCTTGATAGGTGTGTGGGTGTACTTTTGCACGTGTGCATGCATGTGTGTGTGTGTGTTTAATTGCAATGCTCTTTCAGCCCAGGCATCTGTGGTGCAGTTGTTTGGAGCTTATTTGTCGCACACGGGAGACCCGAGTTCATTTCCCAGAGTGGGGAGAGATTTTTATCAAGTATCTAATCTTTCTTCTGGGATGTTGCATCCTTCTCAGCCCTGGTTGACCTTCTCAGGCAGGGTCGGAAGATCACCTCATTACTTAATGATCTAAAATCTAAATTGTGTTGATAGGGCATAAAACATTGTACATCACAGCCCCAATGAGAAGGCCAATAAAAGGAGAGCGAGTGCGAATTGCATCTACTTGCTCTTTATGAAATCAAAATGACACAATTACTGACCATTTATTGGACGTAAATCCTCTTGTATTTTATACATCTACAGTATAGCCTCAACTTGAACCAATGAATGTGGCACAAGATCACGAGGGAGAATAGAGTTGCTGCACAAAAATATCTTCATTCTAAACCCAACGTAACCTCAGACAGAACCCTCTACTAGCTGGAGAGAAAACACCATTAAATACATTTTTTGTGCTATAGTTAATAAAGCCTACGTGCTCACTATTAAGAAGAATTAAGGTAGAGACAAAAGTAGTTTGTGAGAACCAGTGGAGGTGGGTGGACCAAAATGTAGGTGGGGCTTGGGTTGGTTCCACTTGTGTACAACACAAAACGGTGATGATTTTTCTATTCTCTCGGCGAGCCACAGCATTTTGTTAACCATTCAAACTAGAAAAGTCACTTTCGTCTTCTATCTCTTTGTTCTACGTTAAATTTTTCTGGATGGTGGGGACGAAGACGTTTCACCTCCAAATTTCTCGAATTAATGTTCATCTGATGAAAGAGTTGCCTCAAAAGTGTTTGATGTAATTAATAACTGTTAAATCTCAGTGGTACACACACAAACATGTACACACAGCACTCTGAACATATTATATCGTATGAGCTGGATTAGACCTGTAGTCATGGAAAGTAGAACGCACCTAACAAAGGTCCAATGGATGCATGGGTAACTCTGTCACTGGGGGAAAGTGTGTCTTAAATTTTCACCCTATTGTCAGGGCTAGGAGAGCGTGAGACCTCTGTGCAGTGTTCTGTTTTTCAAGTCTTCTAACTTTTTTGCAAGAGGGGTTTCATTAAAGAGGTGCCTTGGGAATGGGCTCGTCCTTTGCTGAGCCCTAAAGACATTTGATTGGCTGTTAGGGTACTATAGAGTTGTAAGCGGTGACTATTGTGATTGGGGATTCACGAGCAAGCCGCCAAGTTGATTATTGTGTGTTCAGTGCATGTGATCATAACAGTTTCAACTGTTTGTTGTTTTTTTTCGTTATTTTCATTTGCTTTGGGAGAGAGTTGGGGGTGG
>NW_004797327.1:1363644-1420112 GCF_000002075.1 Aplysia californica | reverse complement strand
ATGGGATCTTAGGTGAAGACTACAACAATAGAATTAAACCGAGTATAGTTCTATCTAACAAGACTTAAACTCTTTTCCACCCCACCCCACCCTCTCCCCTCATCTGATATGGTTTGGCGTTTCTTTAACATGATAGAAAATATTCATCATTATTGTTGTTGAGTATTGATTTCATATTCTAATGGAGCCTCTAGATATCTACATGTAGGCAACAGTAGCATCTAATTTGCACTCACAATGGAAAACAATATCTTTAATTAAAATGTATAATATGTAGGCCTATATACACACTCACACATAATAATTAAATATATACACATAATAATTATATATATTTATGAATAAGAATACTTTTAAAAAAATGAGTGTCTCGGTCTTTCTGTTGGGGTGTTGTATCCCTTTCAGCCTGGGTTGGCCTTGGCAGGTAGCGCCGGAGCCAGCCTCTTATGAATATTAATTATCTAAATTGTGTTGCTGGGGGCATAAAAACACTTTCATTCAAATTTTTAAAAAGGAAAACAACTTAACTGTGAAAACTTCGGTCCACTGCAGCATCATATCGGTTCTTACCTAGACGATCAGAGAACGTATAGGTTCTTACACTTAAATATAACACAGGTGCAAGGCATTTTTACTAATTGACTTGCCTAATCTCAAGGACCTGGGAATAAAACCTTCTTTCTTATCTAGATTTCAGTGCGTGAGTCGGGCATTCGCGCAGCGCAGGTAGCCCACAGTTCCGCCGCGAGAGTGGGCTCCTATCAGGCGTGCGGTGCCGCCCACAGAGCATCCTCCATTACTTTTAATCTCCTTGGGCCTACCATAAATAATCAGCGACGTTTCTATATTGAGAGGCCCGTGGGGCCGAAGGGGGCGGGAGGTGGGATAAATGTGTTATTCTTAGGTGATGTATTTGATTTTAAAATATGAGTTTTTGAAAATTATAGAGCATCCCAATCTATGTATGGAGTCCATGATTTTTAGAATTGTGTTTAATATCAGGCTCACCCTTTCGAAAACGTAATTTTCATACTAAGAAGCGTTGTTTATATCCCAATAAGAACCCCATGAAAGGGAAACCACCGTTGTTCCCGGAAAATCCGTCATAGGCAAGCGAGTCATGTATACAGTCCCTCCGTCATAGTCAGTCATCATCACAATCACAATGGTCACAACAACTGACAACACACTCCCCTGGACTCCGTTACATCAGCATAGATTGAGTTAAGAGGACTGGCAGTGCACTCAATTAACACACTTTTGATTATAAATAGATAATGGATACCCGGGAAATCATCTTATCTTGCTGAGACTGAGATATTGTTCGATTGTTCCAGGATTCCGTGACCGTGTTAGAATCTGTGGACTGTGTACCACACTGGTTCAGAATTCAGGAAAAAGCAATATTAAAAGTGAGTTTGAGGTTTGAGTCTGTAAGTAAGTAAATTCTTATTCTTTAGAATCTAGATTAGATTCTAGATCTAGAATCTAGATGTAGATCTAGATCTAGATCTAGAATCTAGTCTGTCTTTAACTTCTACACAACACAGAGTAAATATATAATCTAAACCCCTCGTCTCAGAAAGGGATTATTTTGTAGCTTTTAAAGTTTTTTTTAGGGCCCTGTGTAAGACGGAGTGGCAAGCGAGCCAGAAAAAAAGCTCTGTCTTGAACATTTTCCATCTTGGGCTGAAAATATACTGCCACGCACTACCAAAGTGCGCAGCGAAACAGATTGATTTATAAGCCCATCTTTTTGGGTCCTCACGACTCCTCACGTCTAGATTCTAGTCGTGTCAGTGAATCACCAATAGGAAAAATAAAGAGGAGGGCACGACTTCTTTCGCGGCGCACTTCAGTTGTGCATAGCAATATATTTAGCCTTAGACAGGGGAATTTAGTTTTGGAGATTTTATGGAACGAAGTGTATACAGACCCGGTAACTGGGAACAAACTCACGAAGTATACAGACCCGGTAAGGGAACTCTTTTGTGATTTCGGAAAGTTTCAGCGCCCAGACCCGATAGTGTGTGTGCGTGTGTGTGTGTGTGTGTGTGTGTGTGTGTGTGTGTGTGTGTGTGTGTGTGAGAGAGAGAGAGAGAGAGCAGGGGGAAGTGCTAGCAAAATGTATGACATGCCCCAGTTGGCAGGAAGGAACGAGAGAGATGTATAGACGTCTAGTGGGAAATAAGTGGGGAGAAAAAAAGACAGAGACAAACAAAGAAAAAGAGAATGCGAGCTACAGAGCGAGAGAGAAATAGAGAGGATGACTGCTCGAGAGAAATTATGACATTGTTCTTTTCTTCTAATTGTAATTCCTCCAACTCCAAAACGGAGGAAAAACGATCGTTCATCGAAAAGACATCTGCAATCTTCATTTAGAGATCTAGATCTAGATAGATCTAGGCAAGCCTCGAAACTAGACCAAGGATTTATGTCTGTCTGTCTAGATCTAAATCTAGACCTAGCCTAGGCCATAGATCTACCAGAAGAACCTAGGTCTACCCTGAGCCAAGAGGGCGCTGAAACTTTCCGAAATCACAAAAGAGTTCCCCTACCGGGTCTGTATACTTTGTGACTTTGTTCCCGGTTACCGGGTCTGTATACACTCCCTTTATGGAAAGGTAGTGTCAATTGCCACCGAGTGACGCGGTGGCAATTGACAAAAATTGACTTTTTGTCAATTGCCACTGAGTAAATTGGAGCTCTTTTGCGTTGGTGTGTAGATCTAGCTTATTGTGCTCGAGTGCTCGGTGTTGTGCGTTCGCTTCTCTGTCCGTCTCTCTGTGTGTGTTTGTGTGTGTGTGTGATTGTGTGTGTGTGTGTGTTTTCCTGACCCCCGTCCCCCGATTTATGTTCCCCATATAACGTGAATTTCTGCTTGAGTTTGTGTACGTTTGTGACCTTCTACTTCTAGAGTTGCCTGTGTTGGTTCTACACCAAAGTGTAGGCTAAGGCTAGCCTAGATCTAATAAGTCTCATTGAAAACACGCCAAGTTGGTACCGTAGCTCTAGACTAGATGCTCGTCCAATGAAATTAGTTGAGAACAAATTGACCCATTAGACACACATTATGTATAATGCTAAAGATATTGTTGTTTTCAGACTTGACACCGCTTCACTCGGTGGCAATTGACGCTACCTTATGGAAAGGGGGGGGGGGGTGTCAAAGGCCCGGCCGGTGGGATCAAGGATCCCTTCTCCGATCGGCAAGCAGTGGTCAAAACTTCGCATCTCTCAACTGCCATCCTGTGTGATAATGACATGCGCAGTCTTTTCCAATTACCACCAGTGCTTGCTTTTCATAGTACCACTTTGACCATCTCCTTTGCTTCCACTCTTAGCCCCACCCACTGGTGTAACAGCGCAGTCAACCAATGCCACCCCTCTCTGCCATCATTTAACAACAATTCGAGGAACTCTTTTCTCGGCTGGCAGTACTATCTGTTCGACAGGCATTGGTCAATCTAATTTCACACCTCTGGCTTTTGGCTACCAAGGGAAGTTTCCGTAGTGACTCGCTACTCGAGCACTCTCGTGGGGAGTCGTGAGATTTCACACCCACTCTACCCTGACCATCTGCATCACTCAAGGTTTACATGATGGGGTAACATCTTCCCCCAAATTGCACCCCTACTCCCCTTCCTCACCCACAGCGGCATGGCCATGGCGTTCAGTTTAGAGCCGGCGGACCAAACTTTCCGTCTTAGACAGGTGAAAACCTCGGAAGGGAGCGGATTTTTCTTTCCGTTTCCGCGTTGAACAGGTTTCCATTTTAAATATGGAAAATGGAAAGGAATATATCAAGGGGGGAACAGGGAGATTCTGTTAAAAGACAGGTTTCCGTTTTATACAGAGGTTTCCATTGAGGCAGGTTCGACTGTTAGTATAACCTATAATGTTATGACAGAGAAATAAAATGTGCACACAGTACAGGACCTAACAGATTCATGTAATATAGCCTGTTGTAGTAATAATTTAGTAATGATGACAATAAAAGTAAAAGGCACAAAGTGAAATTTGTTAGACAGGTCTATAATATATATCCTGAAAGACTGCCAGCACACAAGTTAAACTCAAAGTGACAAGTGTTAGACAGGTCTATTTTTATCCTGAAAGACCGCTGGCACACAAATTAGTAGGACGATAACAACATGAAGATAAACAGGAACATTTGCAATAAATGTACAGTGGGACTCGGATTCAACAAGAAATCGGATTCAACGAGATGAGATCTAGATCCCTGTTTTTTTTCTTCTTTAAAATCAATAAAAATAAACCGGATTCAGCGAGCATTTAAATCTGCGAGCTCGGATTCAACGAGGTCGCTCCCAGGGTGAACAGCCCCAGCAGACATGGCTTCGCTCATTTTTCTTCCAGAACGAACTTTATCTATTCCCGGAAAGCATCCATTGCACCTGCATTGTGACCCACTATTCACTTCGAGCCGATTGCTTGCGACCAGTCAGCGGCCTTATTTCATACCAACACACTTGCTTTGTTGGCACGCGCACGTGTCTACTCTGGTGTGTGTACGGGTCGGTTGGGCGGCCTGCATACATTACATGTGGCTGTGTGTGCGTGTCAGGGAGGGGGGGGGAGAGCGCACTAGCGGTCTGGATGTTGAACATCGCAGGTACAAAACGCGTTACAGTCTTTCTTTTCCCCCCTCGGCAACTGATCATTATTACAATGATAAGCTAGTATTGACTTTGGTCTGCATAATGAATTGTGCGCTGGTCTATGGAATCAAAAGTTGCCGTATGCTAGGCTCTTCTCTCTTAACAGCAACACAACTTTTTGGTTAACAATCGAGATGACATTGTGTATTTGAAGGAAACGGTCTTTTTTTTTACAGCTCATAATATGCAGGCATTTCAGGCACTACTTGTGACTTCTCTCTACAGAACTTGCTCAGTGCCTGACTGTAATTATCTACGCAAAACCGTGTTTGCTATACGAACACTGGGAATCAATGAGGTTTTAGGTCAGGCCCGCTGACCTCGTTGAATCCGAGTTCCGCTCAGGCGCGGTTCGTCCATAGAGCAAGGTCGTGCAGTGCCGCCCCAAATTTTTTAATGTTCTATTACGTAAAACACCCACAATAATAAAATTAAAAAAGCCAGAACAAACTCTAGCCTAATATTATATTAAAACAAGGTTCTCACTGGCACCATAACTGTCATTTTTGTGTCTATAGCGCCGTAAAACATCTACACTATGCATATTCAACAGTGTAACCTGACCTATAAATCGCTCTCGGGATAGCCCAAGCGATGAAGACACTCGTAGCGAGTTTGGTGGTACCTTAATATAATAAGACGGCACATCACAAATGTGCTCCTGCCGAGCAGTGCCGAAACATAGCCCACAGTAGGCAGTCTAAAAATAAACGCGATAGACCCTACGCTGTTCTTTGCCAATATTATGTGACCCCCGGAGCAATCCAGCGGAATGCTCAAGTGAATTGTGATTGGTTCATTGTCTGTCTTGCCACTATTTTAAGTGACTTTGTGACCGTGAACCTGAGGGAGGTGAACGTGACCATCCTATGAGATGTGCCTTTGAATGGTTTTGTAGTGGAGTAGTGAAAGTTATTGCTTGAATGTTCAGTTCCAATATATCTACAGGAAGAACGAAATTGATGTTTAGCTAACAAACAAATTTATTACCAGAAATCAAAGTGACAAGTAAAAAGAATGAAAATAAAAGCAAGAGGTCCTCCCTCACCAACCCAAAGATCCTAAAATTATACACCATCTCATTTACTATGCCCTTGACTATCTTCAGCATGCGATAGCTTAATTGTGCATGTCCACTTTTTAGCCCCACGAGCCGGCCCTGGTTCCACTTGTTTGGTAAGTGTTTTTACGGCGCTCGCAACTGCATAAGGTCATATGAGCACGCGGGACACACCTAATATTTTCAGTTGGTAGGAAATTTTGAATTTTGCAGAGTACTTTTACACAACAAAATGTATCATTATTTTGCTCACTGAAGAAATGTAGGAGACTCTTCTTTATGATATTGATACTATTGGACTCAAATTGCCAATGCACTGTTATTGAGATTAAATCAATATCTTTGAGAGCTATATATCTTGATCTAGAATCTAGATCTAGATCTAAATTGTCAAAATTTTTTAAATCTCCAAAATCACTACTTTTTAGTGAAATAACTCATATAGGTTTATTCCAAATGCAATTCTGAATAATTATAATTTCATAGATATTATATGTGTTTTTGTTCTTTTTGTGATAGTTTTTTCATGATTATAATTTTTTAAAAATAAATTTTTTCAACTTCCGATGTTATGATCCAAATATACAAATATTATGGAATGTATGTAAATAATTGCACATTTTGCAATATTTTCCAGTTCTGTATTCATTTAAGGTTATTTTGATGTATCATTTGACTAGATCAGGTGCAAACATATTTTTTGAGTTTCACCAAAGATTATTAATTTATTTTCAAATTTTATCCGCATCCAGTCAAAATTGTGTTTCATAATCGCCTCTTACAGGAACCAAAGTTGAAAAATACACAAATAAACATTACAGATGTATTTGACAAACCATACTGAACATTTTTGGTATAATATGTTGATATTTATTTGAATTTGTGGCCCAAAAGACCTTTGAACTACGCACTGGTCATCATCTCATTTTGCCCTACCGAAAAAAATTTGTCCTCGAGCCGAGACCTAACTTTGACAACACACGCTATGGAACATTACAGCAACTGCAGCAAATATATGCACTTATCACCACATCGCAATGGACAGAAGGTCGAGAGTCCAGCTGTTGCGGGATCGATAACAACAACACAACAACAACATTTGAATGTGTGGCCCAAAAGACCTTTGAACTGCACACTAGTCATCATCTCATTTTGCCCTCCCGAAAAAAATTTGTCCACAAACCGAAAATAATATGTAGCGAATGAGTTAAGGGGAGACGTACACTCCTGGAAAAATTTTCTATGCGAATGACTTTTATTCACTTTCGTGTAATTGTGCAAGAAGTTCATAGGTAAATAGGATATACTAAGGGTGATTTTGTTGAATTTTTCTGAAAAATGGGTCTCTGTGGCAGCCATCTTGGATTTTCAAACCAGTTTCTTAGTGCAGAAGAATTTCATAGTAAATATTCAATTATCAGCCTGAAATTTGGCACACAGGTACAAACCTATATGAACTGGGGTTCCATGTGAGGATTTTGACCTATCTTTAAAACTAAAAAAGTGAACCCAAATTCATTGGACCCCCGAGAGTCAGTTGATGAAATTTTGGGGTACATATTACAAAAAATTTGAAAATTTCCACAATTAAGTAACCAATATTTCCCAATTCCCTCACTTACATCCCCAGATTTGATCTTAAAGCATCTTTACGCCAAATTTGAAGCTTCTAGCTTCTGTGGCTTTTGAAAACTCATTGCGCCAAGGAGGTCACATATGTCAAAAAGTAGATTTAGAGAAAAACAGAAAAAACATGGATTTTTAAAAGGATTTTTAGAGCAATTCACACTTTTCAAACACCCTTTTAGATCATTTAGGGTGTTTTTTCAAAAGTTTCTTCTTTTTGACCCGATAGAACAGATGTCAAAAGATGTTTTTCCGCAAAAAAACCCCAAAAGTTGGGTAGTTTGAAAAATGTTATTAAATCGATGTTGCCCGGGATCGCCGACCCGGGTCTTCCCTTAAGCTGTGGTGTTGAGAGTTCCCCTCGTCCACGCCGTGGGAGATGGAAACAGGACGAAGTAGGGGATAGCTGGGTCTGGGTGAAGTACAGTGTGACTTTATGTCACTGAAGCGTTACGCTAGCCGTGAAGGCCGACCCGGGTCACCTTGATACATTGCTGGCCAACGGGACTCTGGTGAAACTGAGACTGGCTTAGCAGGCCGGCAGTGGATATTAATATTGCTCAAGAAAATAAAAGGAGACACAAAGGGACTGATTACAACGGAAAACGACCTGGCGAAGAAAACGGACAAAGAACAGCGAACAAAAAAAAAAGGAAAAAATTGGGACCTGGAACATTTGCAGCTTGACAAGCAAAGAACCTGAGATAGTGGAGTTCCATGACCCAGAACAAGATCTCCATCATGGGCATTACAGACATCAGGAAAAAAGGAACAGGTACAAAAGAGATCCACTCCAGCTTTGTCGTCATTTGGAGGGGAGTAAGAAAAGAGTAAAGAGCTGAACACGGTGTGGGTTTCATCATACACCCTGACAAAGCAAAATAAATAATGAGTACAGACTTCATTTTTGAAAGACTCATCAAAATCAACATTAAAGAAGGCAAAAAGACTACAAACTTCATTCAAGTGTATGCACCGTGCAACGACTCCTACTCTTTCTCCGAACAACTCTCGGAGTTAATTAACAGCATCCCAGACGAGGAAGACCTTTATGTAATGGGAGACTTTAACGGAAGAGTCGGAGAGAGAAGAAAACCGTGGACAAAACACCTGGGTCCACACAGTGACCACAGAATACCATGCTATTATAACGGCAACCATGTATTGGAATTGTGCTGAGCATGACTTATTCATCACCAACACCTTCTTCCAGCACAGAGCCTCTCAGATCTACACCTGGTACAGATGGAGCAAATTCATGGTCTCATCACAGATGGACTTCATATTAGCGAGATCTCAAATGCGGATCACAATCACAGACTCGAGAGCCATCCCCAATGCAGGCCTGGACACAGACCACAAGACAATCGTCACAACGTTGACCACCAGAAAGAAAGAAAACCAAAAAAACGTAAAAGACAGCAAGAGAGACTAAATATGCATAAACTTTGAGATGATCAGGTGCAGGCTCAGATCAGATGCACCCTAAATGAAAAGCTTGGCTCTATCAACTCTACAATAATAACCGTAGAGGAATCTTGGGACACCTTCAGAACAACTCTCCTGGGCACTATGAAAGAAGTCTGTGGTACCAAGAAGACAAGAGGAAAACTCAGAAAAGCAACAGCCTGGTGGAACAAAGAAGTTAAGGATGCTATCAGGGAAAAAAAGAGACTGTGGGTCAAGTAAAAAAACGAAGAGGACTACATTAAAATCAGACTTGCAAGAAGACACTGCAAGAAAGTCCTTATAACATCAAAAGAAAAGTCATGGACCTAGTATGGCGAAATGCTTAGTGAAACCTGCTAGACCTCACCTAGAGAGTTCTACAAGAAGGTGAAAACTATGAGAGTGAGAGACGAACCCTATGTACCCACCACTGTCATCAATGATACTAATGGAGAAGCTCTACATGAAGAGAAGGAAATAATAAAGAGATGGGAGGAATATTTTCTAGAACTACTAAACCCATCAGGAGTACAGGCACAAAACACACAGTGCTCCTTCACTGCCAACTACCCAGCGAACTCAGAACCTACCATCCTAGAGAGTGAAGGGAGAGAAGCACTGAAGACTAGTCCAAAGAACAAGGCAGCTGGAGACGATGGCATCACAACCGAAGCCATCCTTGCATGCGGTGAAACCGGAATACATTGGCTTACAATCATTTTCCACAGAGCCTGGAAAGAGAGAAAAGTACCAGCAGACTGGCAAAATGTGATAGTGGTGACAATATGGAAGAAAAAGGGCAGCAAGAAAGACTGCAACACCTACAGAGGCATGTCTCTTCTCAGCCATGCGGGGAAAATGTAAGCAAAAATCCTAGAGTGACGCTCTCGCGCAAAAGCCAAATATCTTCTCAGTGACGCCCAGTTTGGTTTTAGAAAAGGAAGAGGGTGCACTGATGCAATCTTCGCACTCCGACAACTGTGTGAGAGGGCTTTGGAATATGACCAAGATCTCCATCTCGTATTTGTGGATCAAGAAAAAGCCTTTGATCGAGTAAATAGAAATAAGCTGTTGAAGATCCTGGAGCAGTACGACATCAAGGGACAACTGCTAGACAACATCAGAGCTATCTATGCCAACAGCAGAAGCGCAGTCCGCACTACCAGTGGAACATCGGACTGGTTTCCAGTAACATCGGGAGTCCGACCGGGCTGCAATCTCTCCCCTCTGCTCTTTGTGATCTACATGGGCCAGATTACAAAGGAGGCCAATCGAGACCCAGAGGCACTCAACGCACTAATGTTTGCAGACGACCTGGCAATTATGAACAACAAGACACAGCTACAGGAGCATATGAACCAACTAAATGCGAGCTGCAAGAAATATGACATGAAGATCGGTATTAACAAGACCGAAGTCATGACAATAAGCAGGAGACCAGACAAAGTATATATCAAATTCAATGGATCCTTACTAAAACAAAGCAGCGAATTCAATTACTTGGGCAGCATTTTCACTGAAAATGGAAAATTAGATCGAGAAATAGAGACTAGATGCCAGAAAGCCAACGCAGTCAGCTATCAACTCGGCCCTCTCCTGAAACATCCCAATATCCCTGTGAGCTCCAAGGCGAAGATCATCAGCGGCATTTTCCTTCCAACACTCACATATCAGTGCCAGACATGGTCCCTAACAAAAGCCCTAGAGAGGAAACTGGTCAAATGCGAGATGAAATGCTTAAGAAGAGCAGTCAACAAAACAAGAAGAGGCAAAATAAAAAATGAATTCATAAGGGACACCGTAGGAGCAACACCAGTCCTACCACACTTTGAAAAACAAAAAGGCAAGTGCTTCGGACACCTCACGCAGATTCCCTCAAACCATCCAGCTCTGAGAGCATACAACTCTAAATATTCAGGATGGAGAGCTAGAGGAAGACCAAGGCGACGATGGAGTGAATCTGTGGCCGACAACCTCAGAGCTCACGGAATGTCCCTCCTACAGGCCACTCGCCTTGCTGCAGAAAGACGCCTGTGTCTCCCCGCGAC
This sequence comes from Aplysia californica, assembly GCF_000002075.1. Lineage (NCBI taxonomy): Eukaryota > Metazoa > Mollusca > Gastropoda > Aplysiida > Aplysiidae > Aplysia > Aplysia californica. The sequence goes on along the minus strand of NW_004797327.1, from coordinate 1,409,247 downwards.
ACCAACCGGTACAAGCAGAAGAAAAAAGTAAAGTAAGTTGAGAGTTCAAAGTCAGATACTGTTGGTTAATTCCTATATCTTGCAGGTTTCACCATCACCCTGCCTGACAGAGTTTCAGAATGTCTGGGCGTTATATTAGTACCGCTCTGCTGAACATCATCAACTATCTGATCGTCACTGATGGCCAACTCATTGTGATGCGACATCTGATGTGGATCTAATTTTTGTCCATTGGAAGCTGGCTGGAGACCGGCTGATTTCGAATATGCTGCTTTCAGTCTGCCAATTGAGACTCGAATTGTTTTACCATCTTTGACAACATCAAAGTATTTGTCAGTCTTGTTCGCTACATGGAAAGGTCCTTCATAAGGTCTGATCAAAGGCCCCATGTGTGCATCGTGCCGTATGTAGACCTGCTGAGCCTTGTGTAGGTCCTGTGGTACGTAGGCATTGGAGGTGATAATTTCCTCAAACAGTCCTGCAAGTTCTGTAGAAAAATGTTATCAGGAAGCATTATACCTTACCTACATAAGGAAGAGGTAGAAAGTCACCAGGGACTGGAAGATTAGTAGTTCTATAAGTATACAGAACTGGCGCAATGTCGAGGTCTTCTTGCCAGGTGGCAGAGATACTGAGGAGGACAATAGGCAACTCATCCTGACCAGCAATAAATTGAAACTAAATGATGACAAGACAGAAATAATGTTGAGTGGAAATATACAAAAGCCATTAAAAATCTCCCAGAGCTACAAATTGATATCAATAACCATACCATTCGTTCAAAAAGAAGTCTTAAAAATCTAGGGGTTCAGTTGGATTATGACATGTCTATGTCCTCCCAAATAAGCCAGCTCAGCAAAAGTATTTACTTTCAGCTTAAGAAAATTGGCAGTGTAAGAAATTATTTAAGTAAAGCAGCAGCCAAGACACTTGTTACAACACTCATTTTATCAAAGTTAGATTACTGTAATGTTATTTTGTCTGGTTTGACATCCGAAAAACTATCAAAGTTACATGTACTCCAAAATCAAGCAGCAAAATTGATAAAATGAAACAAAAGAAATCAGCGCACGTAACACCAATTCTGAAAGAACTACACTGGCTGCCAATAAAAGAAAGGATCAAATACAAAACTGCCGTTCTCTGTTTTAAATGTAGAAATGATAGTGCACCTTTTTATTTTAAAACATTCCTGGAATTATATCATCCACCTAGAGCCCTTAGATCAGCCTCTGATAATCTAATTCTTAAAACTCTAAAACAAAATTACAAAACATACGGCGAGCGTTCCTTTTTGTTCTTTGGTCCCCAGGTATGGAACGAACTCCCATATAAAATAAGATCTGCCTCAACAATTTCCATTTTCAAAAACCAGCTGAAGCATTTTTTATTCACAAAAGCATACCTGTCATAATGATGTACTGTGATATATATATATATGCATGTGTATGCCAGACTGTGAGACTGAAGAAATAGCGAGTGAGAATGAGAGAGAGAAAAAGAGAGAGATAGAGAGAGAAAAGAGAGAGAGAGATAGAGAGAGAGGAAGAGAGAAAGAGAGAGAAAGAGAGAGAGATAGAGAGACAGAGACAGAGAGAGAGAGAGAGAGAGAACGGAAATGTTTTTCTATCTGTATAGAATTAATGTTTTAATGAATGTTTCTAGTTACTCACGTTTCAACTTTATTTTGACTGTTCGTGAATTTTTATTACATTGTATATTTTTAGTGAACACATTTTCAACCTCACTGCGCGACTGTTTTTCTCGTATAAAATTTAACACATATGCATTTATATTATATGTATAATACTTTGTTTTACGTACACACTTGTCAATTAATTTTTAAGATGTGATGTCTTTTTCATTATAATGCGCATTGAGCATCTTTTAGGAAATGGAAATGCGCAGTATAAATGCTATTTATTATTATTATTATTAACATGGACCGGTTAGACGAGTCTTAAGGCCATCTGCTGGTGAAATATCTAAAATCCATATCCCTTGACTAAATATAGCAACGATGATATATTTATATTAGTCAGACATCAAAGATGAATTCAAATAATTCTTTATTATTATTATTATAAGCACATGGTAACCATGGTAACCAAGCAAATGCCATATTGGATAATTTCATCAAATTTTAAAAGCTATCTTCTCTCTTATTTTTCGTCCGTTGGCTTTCATTTTTAGCAAGCACAAATCACAACACCTATGTAATAAGCAAATAACGCCAGATTTGTAATATTACAATTATGAAAATAATTATGGACAAATAGAAAAGAAACATCGAATTTCCCAACAAAAACACTGATTGTTACTTTATTTTCTTTTTATCTTTAAAAAAAGGCTCAATTTCAGTAAAGGTCACCTATGGACGCACATTGTGTAAAACAATGAAACCATTCAGATTGAAAATAACGGAGAAGACGTAATTTGAAGTCGGAAAAATAAATATATTTTTAAAAAATGAAGAAAATATTTCAAAACGAGCCAAAATTGCAAATTATTTTTTAAAACCAATTTCTACATGACTTCTAAACATAATTTATTGAAACAGGCGCTTGAAACTTTTCCTCACCCGAGCCAGACACAAGTTCTATAATATAGTTCCCCACATAATACAGTCTTCTGAGAAGAGCGACCCTAGGGTTTGATAACGATCAGGAATTGTGTGCTGCTGTGATCAGTACGTGTGCATTAAGTAGACTGTTGTATCTGATTCTAGACTAAATCTGCATGGGACAGTTTGTCATTGGCATAGTGTATCTAAAATTTCTTCTGACTGTCATAAATTATGTTCCAACACTTTAACATTATGTCAATAAAAAGTTTTAGGCCTCAACAGTGTATGTGTGTACGTGTGTGTGTTGTGTGTGTGTGTGTGTTGTGAGGGACAGTGAAAATGTAGGTCTAGGTTATAAGACGGAGAGTATGTGTGCTGTGTGTGTGTGTGGTTGGGGGGGTGGGGGGGGGCTGAAGTGCTGGGAGCAAAGAGGAGGGGGAGGGGAGAGGGGGTCGATTTGAAGGACAGCTGGCCAGTTCTACAAACAACGAGCCGCCCCTGTAGCTATGCTTTCCTCTTTTTGGCAGAGACAGAATGAAGAAAGAAGGTTTTGAAGACAGTATACATTACATATTTTTATATATTTATATGTCTAAATTTTAAAGTGGTTTTTAGAAAGACTATAAGGTCCTGATAGGAGGACCATTTTCGTACATAATGAAACTGCAAGTTACCTTCAGTATACCCTGCTTTTCTTTTTAAAAATTCCCATGCTTAGTATTTGGAAAGACTTGGGGGACAGTTTTGTTCATGTAGTGTATTTCTTTCTTGATTATAAGATTTTTGCTTTGTGTATTCCTCAGAGCTTCACTGTCGATCCACTGATCCTGGTCACGGCGAACGCTGAAAATGGCTACAAATGTGCGTGGGTCCCCAACTTTTGTGTGGGACACTTCAAAGCCACTAGGGCAAGGAGCTACCAGTATGGTATATATGGGCAGGAATAAGGTATGAAAGTGTACTTTCTACTGATATGGTTTGTTGCATAATTATTGTTTTAGCTTGCACTTACAATTCATTTGCATGTGGTATGGTATCACTGGTGTGTCCAGCATATTTACTTATTATATCAGTGAAATTCACATTCTATGAACGTGGACTCGTCGAAAATTTGGATTCACCTCTAAAGGAGGAGTTCCCTGGGTTATTTTGTTTTGTTTGAGTAAATCAATTAGATATTATGTATTCACTGAATACTCAAATGAGAAAACTAGGACTTACAGAAGTCACTTGCAAAAAACAAACAACTCCTGCTTGCTGCTGTGGCTTTCCACATTTTTCTCTGCAACAAAATTTTTCTGAACTCTAGTCCAAGGGTCTGTCGATTGCCTTGCGCTGAGGATCATTACATGCTTATGTGTCATACACTGACACTACAACTGAACTGTAAGTAACACACTGCTAACTTATGCGACCAATCATAGGCCTTTTTGTGCACCAACAAATGTGTAAGGTGGGTAAAACGTGTGTCTAAGTGTGTGTGTGCGTGCGTGCGTGCGTGGGTGCGTGCATGCGTGCGTGCGTGCGTGCGTGCGTGCGTGCGTGCGTGCTAGGTCGAGAGGTCGGATGGTCTTCCATTCAGTGGTGTGTGAGTGTGTCTTGGGGTGGGGGGTGGGGGGGTGGGGGGGGCTTTAAGGGAAATGTGCTTTGCTGTCTCACACAAACGCTCCGGAAGTCCATTGTATACTGTAGCACCATGGTTATTCAGTTTTCAACTTTATTCTTACAAGACATCTTTCCCGCCTACAGCCGTGGGGCCCATTCCCACTTCGATGAAGTGAGGAAAATTTATACAACATACCTCTACCACGGACACAATTTCAACCTCATGGCAGGGTTCAAACCCATGTCCCTTCAGTCACAAAGCACAAACGGCACTTTTGTTTTTGCTAACTACTCCAAATCAGTCTTGAATTCTGTGCTCCAAATACATCCAGGATATAGAGAGATCTAAATCTTGAGTCTTGCTCTATAGAAAAAACCTATGCACCAAATACGCGCTAAATTTTGAAAACGTCAATACAACTAAGGAAACATTTTGTTGGTCTAAACGAACTTAACATGTTGGGGGCATGACTACACCACAAATGTATCAAGAAAAAGTTAACACAAAGAAGTTTGGCCTGAAGTATCCATTAACACTACAAAGCACACATCCAAACAGAGTTGGATATCGAGATTCTAGTTCTGGAAATAGTAGAAGCAGCTGTCTCACACACACGGCGAAGCACGAACCGAAACAGAAGTACATGTAGTCCCCAGTAAGATATGAAATGGCTAATGGCAGAGTGAAAACATCTGAGAGCTTCGATTTACTGGAAAAACCACCAAACCAGAAAAATCCAAAGGTAGTTTCCGAACTTTGAAAATATGCCCACGTAACCCTTTGTGATAGTTCTTAACTGAATCTTATTTTTGTAGATTTTATGGGCACCTGTGTAAAAAATGTATACTGACCTTACAAATGAGCTCAGTTCCATTATAATAGTTGATGCAATGCGGTGATCATGACAAAATCCACTCTGTTCTTTCCCATTTTTTTCATTCCTCAGTAAAGTATTATAAAGACCACTTTTGTGTCAAACTAGAGTCATTTCCTTCTCTTTGCTGCCTTGTTGAATGGTAAAAAACATGTAATAAAGAGATGAATTGGATCATGTTTATAAAGCACTTCAGGCGTGTTTCACTCAAAAGAACAAAATGTGAATCTTATACATGCTCAACCGTATTGTTCAGGGGCATTGCCAAAAGCAAAAGAAACCACCGCTCAAAAAAGCAAGCACTTTGAGATGCAATTGTTTATTTCCCTTTATTCTGGCACTGTAAAACATTCAGAACTGAAATCCTAATATTGCTGTCAATCAAAAATGTTCCAGTTATTCACACCTTTCCACCAAACATTTGAATTCAATGAAATTGAAGGTTGAACCCGACAGCTTTGTTGGATGTGTGTTTTAATGTTTTATGCTGTTGTTTCTGTCTTTTTTTCTTCTCATTATCATCAAAATCCCCTATTTCCGAGAAACTGTACAATAGTGCTGTAAAAAATTTGTGTTGTGACTTATTTTCAATTATTTCCTCGACTATTGAACGTAGACTCTCTAAAAAGACTTTTTCACAATGACTTGTATCAATTTGTCTCAACTAATGAATATTTTTTTAAAAACCTGAGAGGTGTATTCTTGAAATTTGCTGCCAAAAAATAAAAAAAAGAATAAAAATCTTAATCAATGGTTTCTACTTACATTTAAAGGTTTACCTCCTATGAGCTGGGACAATAGCACTTTTAACAGCAGGTCTGTCTGACTTCTTCTAATCACAAGATTATGTTAATGGAACTCATGTTTTGAACACCTTTAGTGCAATGGCACTTGTGTTTCTATTAAAGTAAAGAATGACAGCATCAAACCAAGGCAACTTCCTATCACAATATCCAATTACGATTCCTCCCCACCATCGTGCTGCTTCTCATCAGACTATTATAAAAAGTATGAGCAGAAATTCTTTACAATTTCACTTGGCATTTATCAGGAGATCGTTATTATGTATGGGTTAAAGTTTTTCCTATAAAAAGTGTCATTTGTGAGCTGAGACGTTGGCCACATATGTATGCAAAATGTGTAAAAATGTGTATGTGAAGCAGACAGTGCTGTGAACACTCATTTTCCGCATGGCAGAGATTTATTTATTTTTTAAACATGTTTATGAAGAAAGGTTTTTTAATCTAACCTCAGTTGTTGTGGAAAAATAGGATTAAGTTGAGACAGGTTGATACAAACTGCTGCGAAAGGTATGAGGGACATTGATTCACCAGTTAAAGAGATATTTGAGGTTAAGAAAGGCCACAAATTTTTTACTATATTTTAAGCGTTGAGCTGACTGGCTTATAAAATTCAAGTGTGCGATTATGAATGAAAGGAATGTTAACATGTTAACAAATACTTAATGTGTGAAACAGCTATTTATAATTTCTTGTCTTTCATGATGTCGCGACCTCAGTGCTTTCTTGTATCTCCATTTTTTTTAACATTGAAAAATGTGTCTTTTTCTTTTATTTAAAGCTCACTCTTTGAACTGTTATGAACTGTTTTCATTTTTGAAAAAAATGGAGATACGACAAGAAAGCTCTGAGGTCGGGATGTGTTTCCAAGATAAAATGTTAAGAGAGACAAGAGGGTTACACTCATTAGGCTTTAAAGCTGTGATCAACATCTAAATAGAGTGCTTATTGTACTGGGTGTTTAAAAAAAAAGGACCCATTTAAAGTGTAATAACTCGGTCGTCTCTACCAATTTCAACAAAATTTTGAAGAAATCAAATTCAACCATGAGGACATTACATTGGTCAGTATAAAAAAAATCAATCAACAAGTTCGAAAATGATCAAGTTAAAATTTCAACCAACGTTGAGTGAAACGCAAAACTTGGCAACTTCTTAAAAATCAACAATATTGTTCCATTTCAAATAGTCACTGTCTGTGCAGTGAAAAACAAATTTATACAAAATTAATATTGCCAAATAAACCCTGGGAGGTGATGGAGGTGATGGCTGTTTGTATCTCCAGGTTTTGACCTTTTCTCTCCCTGCAAGCTCCAATATGCCGCTGGAAATTTTTAATAACCCAGTGACATGTTTCTGGGTCAGTTGTTTGGACATCGTGTTCAACATTGAATTTTAACTGTTCGATTATTCATTTGTTGTTTCCGTAGACTCTGTCCATCAACTAACCCAAAGGTGATAATTGAAAGGGCTCAAGTTAGGGAGAATGTGATGACCATTCATCTGCAAATGTACGACTCATAAGCCGCTCCCTAAACCTCTCTTATACCCATATCAAGGCCACTCTTGGCGTATGGGGTGTGACCCCATCCCACTGGAACCACGTCTCTACAGCCTTACACCCCTCCCCAAACTTATACAAAACTTTCTCAGCTAGATATCCATCTAATGTGACTCGTGGTTTTACTGTTCTTGTACTGGAACCAGAATAATGTTTTCTGCTTTTTCATAATGAGTACACCTGAGGAGAGAAGGGACATTTGTGGAATTTTATCTCTTTTCCTGGGTTGTACAAGTGCTTTTTGTTGCTCAATAGAGGGTGCCATAGTAATTACTTTTGAATTGCCATAATTTGGCATTTCTGATGTACTTTGAAGCTATGCATTTCTACATGAAAGGTGGATATTGACTCTGGTGGCTTCGCTTGGGAATGGGATATGTGATTGATTTTTTTTCAGGCTCAGGATTACACGAAACTGGATGCTGCGGCTTGGATATGATTCATGCTTGGGAAAAGTTGTTTTGTGAATTTAATTTTATATACATCAGCTTGTGATGTTGAAGAACTGAATCAGTTTGAAGTATCTAGTACTTACTAGCACCTCTCAGGAGTGCGTGATATCAATGCATTGGCATTAACACTTGATTTCTTGTGATGATTTCCCATTAACGAATGTAGCCACGAGCATTTGTGCCTCATCAGGTGTTGATCAACTAGACAGATGGCGAGAGAATGTTGCTTATTGTTGGGGTCTTTTATGCGGCGGTGAAAGGTAACAGCACGTTCTGCAAGATGAGTGCTGTCAAACCTTCTCTAACAGTCACCTGTCCAAGTCAATTACCCGTACAAATGACCACTTTCCACTTCCCTCTTGCTTTAAAAAAAAAATGTTACTGACTCTAATGTAGGCGGGTGGTTGATGGGTGCTCTGGTGTGGTTTGCTCCTTCTTTCCTATCAAACATCTATCGTCCTTATCTCTCCTCCTTTTTTGTGTTTGTTACTCTCTTTTTACACTTCTAATCTTATGACCTTATTGTGTTGCAAGTGCTGTAAAACTCATACTAAACTGACATGGTCCAAGCTATCCACTCGTCTAAGTCGACCACTTTTTCCATGACAATGGATTTGGACAATTTTGACTGTATGAACAGAAAAAGACCATTGTCAAAATTTTCTCTCATGCAGAAAACTGGAGATGAAGTGGCTGTCAAAGTTTTCAACTCTCAGAGCTATCAGCGGCCTTTTTCTGTTCAACGTCGTGAATTTGAAGTCATGCAAAAACTGAGCCATGAGAACATTGTGAAGCTGCTTGCCATTGAGGAAGAGGTACGTTTTTGATTGACAAGAAGATAAGAAGTGTGGGAAGAAATCAATTCATTTGGATTTTTACTGTATTTTGCTTTTTTCTGGCATCCTTGTCTCTTCCTTTTCAAATTTGTTGTACGAGAATGCAGAATTTTCTCGAAGAACTTCTACAAGGAAAATTAAACAAAACGTTTTTATCAGCTCTTGTTGCTACACATAGTGAATATGAATTGTGGAAAACACTATCTTACAATGTACTGTCTGTGTATGTCTTTGGGTCAGATAAGGGGTTATAGAGAAGGGTTGTGTGGCTAATAATGGTCTGATCATGCCCTATTTTGATGAACCATACCAGTCAGACTTCATAACTGCCATGGCCAGACTTATGAAGCGAATGACTGATCTGTTCACAATACTCATTTGCATTTTCTCCATTAACTGATATACACAACATATAATCTCCGCACTATAAATATTTTTCTTTGTTAAGTTTTCTGATCGATTTATTTTGTTGCGTGGTCGACTGTATGTAGCAAAAAGGATTCCTATGCTGATATAGTTAAATCACAACAATGGTAGATCTGATAAATCTTTTAGGAACTGATAAAATTGAATTAAATTCTGAAATAGTTGTTTTTTTGGTTTTTTTTTGTGGTCACTTTTTGATGCAGTCACCAAGCCGGGCAAAAGTTATAGTGATGGAATTCTGTACACATGGCACCTTGTACAACCTCCTTGACATGGCTGAGAATAACTTTGGATTGGCTGAAGAGGAGTTCCTGCGGGTGCTTGCTCAAGTCAGTAAGTACACAAATGAATCGATTGTGTGTTGTAGCAGTCAACATTACTTCTATAACATTTCATATGTTACATTGTGAAATGTTAAAGAAGAATTCCACGAATACTGTGGAGACAGAGAATGAACAAATCGATAAGCGCTGAGAAGAATATATGTATGAAAACATCAACACTCCTTCAGAATACATTGAAGTTGAAACTGAACAATGTTGGGCATATCAAATGCCTTGATTCACCCGAGAAACATATTCTGTAAACAAAGGTAGAAGGCAAGTGAGGAATGGGGAGACGGAACAGAAAACGGGAACAGGATATAAAAACCTTGCTTTGAACCAAAACAACTCAACCAGGCAGAAAGGTTCAAGAAGCAATGTCCAACTTCTGGAAAAGCTAAGAAGTAGAAAAAGAGCGGTTAACTCTTTGAGCCCTGACCCCCTGAGCCTACAGGACTTGCACCTGCACTCCTTAGGGATGACCTCCAGATTAACACCATGATATCTTGAGCTGTGCAGAAAGGTAATGTAAATGAAGCAAAGAGATGTACAAATAAAAAAACAAATTTGAAGCAGCTGGGGGGGGGGGGGGGGCCTCTCGTGGCCTTGAGGTTAAGGTGTTGGCCTCTCATTCAAAGGTCCTGGGTTCGAATCCGGGTAGCGACCGCAAAATTTTCTTCTCTAAAATTGTCTCCTTTCACCTCCTTTCCTGCTCTCTAGCAATGTTCTGTTGTTTGCTTTCTTTTCCACTTTCTGCCCCCACCCCTTCACCTCCTTTGCCCCCTCCTCTGGGCTCCTGACTCTTTCTGCAGCCTTTCTACTGCTACTCCTTTCCTCCTCCTAACTGCTGTCTTTCTGCCACACCCCTGATCTTCTGGTAGGAAAGATCTACACCTAGCCTCTCGGACACGGGCGAATAATCTCGGAGGGCCCGTATGCAAGTTGCACACGTTAAAGATCCCTCGGTGGTCTAAAATCGATAAGAGTAGGCTTCGGCCGCCACCCGGGCAAAATTCAAAATTTCCTACCAACTGAAAATATTAGGTGTGTCCCGCGCGCTCATATGATCTTATGCAGTTGCAAGCGCCGTAAAAACACTTACCAAAACAAAGAAGCAGCTGGCTGCAAATGTGCTTTTTGGTTAAAGTTTTAGAATCTTGGAACCTCCCACCCCTCCCCCCTTTTTTTCCCCAATATGTATGCATTTACTATATTTCCATGTAACTTATGAAAAGTTGCTAATTTTAATTTTAAAAAACATTTTTTTCGTAGCGGCTGGTGTGAAGCATCTGAGAGATAACAAGATCATTCACAGGGACATAAAGCCTGGCAACATTCTACGTTCTGTGAGGGAAGATGGAAGGTGAGGTTTCCTTTGTCTTTTTGGGATTACCTGCCATAAGAGTGCCCATGTCCGTACAACAAGAACTTTAGAAGAAAGGAACAACCGTATAGTTATATTAAAACCTCAACCTTGTTTGGGGAATATTCAATACTAGACATTGACCTATTTGTTTTACAGTTGCTGTAAAACCCTTTTTAAAACTAGATGAACCAATGCCCTTCTGTCTCAGGAGTTGGGCAATCTTACCATTAGATTTCTCACCACAAGACTGAACATAAAATCATGTTTTGATCATCCCTCAGGTCTGTTTTTAAATTAACTGACTTTGGAGCTGCCCGGGAACTGGAGCAAGATGAGGAGTTTCTGTCTTTGTATGGCACAGATGAGTATCTGGTGGGTACACTTAAATCAGGCCTTCAGTTCCTATAATGGACTTAACATATTGGGTCTTCTACCTTTTGCAGGACTTGTTTGTTTTAGAATTATCTTCTACTTCTTTTTTGGTCTGTTCTAAGTCTCTCTTTGTCTGTGTCTCTTCATGACAGTCTTGGCTTTTTCCCCCTTTTTGTTGTTTCTCGTTTTATGATGCCAAACATAATAAGCCCATCGGGGTCTGATTTCTTTGTTCCTTTTCTTCACAATCGGTAATTTCATCATTCTTCGGCATCATTTCTAGGCTTTGCCTCTCTGAGATTTTTATGTTGTAGCCCTAAGCTGCGTGATATATTTAGGGTTCAAATCTTTTTTTTTAATGACATGCTGTCCTGGATTTTTGTGGCAGTGCCATCATGTTCAGAGATTTGATAACATTTAAAAAAATCATGCTGTTGCCTTTGGTAGGCCCAATATTCTTCTTTTCTATTGTGCATGTTTGGTCTGTCATCTCTGTTTTTCCGAACTTTTGTTTGGGGGTCATTGTGTTTTTAGTTCACACAAGCAGACAAATGTGCTAAGGGAATTTTTTTTAACAGTAATTAACTCGGTACATTTTTCAGGAAAAGAAAATATTTTATTGTTTTTAGAGGGTGATTTTTCAATATTTGAAGTGTTTTACGTTCAGAATATAACACAAAGACTCAAATTTTCTCCCCACTGCTGACTGTCGCTGTGGTGTGATGTATTTATGAGCTAAAGTAAATGTGTCTTGCTCAAGGTTCCCCCCCCCCTTTCCCCAAGTGACCTATGTGCTTAGTTTATCACTGCTTGACCCTCTCTGTGACCCAGTTTTTAACCGATCCCTTGACCAGTCATTAATGTCTTTCTCAAATTCATCAAATATGTGAGGCCTGCTGACAAATTGCATTAATCATCTGATTTTAGCCCTACAGAAACGTAGATATGTCAAATTGATTGGTGGAGTTTGCTCTATGTATAAGTCTGGAATGATAAAAACATGTTAGATTTGGAGAAATTGGCATCAATTGAAATTCACAAATTTGACCCCAGTGTTGACTTTCAGCCAACACGTCGTGGATTACGAGGAGTAACTAAGTTTTTCAGTAAGCCTCACATATATCCTTTGGATTTTAAGTAGCAATCCTGCTCTTTTTCAAGTAGATAAAACTGCAAGTGTTGGCTTCATTATAGCCATATGTTGGAGTATAAGAGAAAAGCTGTCTGATGCTGAAATGGCGGTGGGTATATGGATTTTTACAATACCTTTTTAAACTTTTCAGAGACATAAAGAACACATCCTTTAGACAAAGACACCATTGCTGTTTATACTCTTTAAGCCTTTCCTTTTTGTCACACTATTCTTGCCTTGCGTTATTTGCAGCACCCAGATATGTATGAGCGTGCCGTTTTACGGAAATCAAGGGGCAAACAATTTGGTGTTTATGTTGACCTGTGGAGTCTGGGAGTCACATTTTACCATGCAGCCACTGGTAGTCTCCCCTTCAGACCCTTCGGAGGCCGAAAAAACAGAGAAACAATGTAAGTAGATAAAAATTTAAAAAAACAATAGTTGACTACCCCTGAGATGTAGCAGGGGAACGTAAAGAATAAAGAAAGAAGAAGTAAATAAATTATGCTACTGAGAAAATAATAATTTTTCTCCTAAAGCCAAGTTATGAATATTTCACTTCCTTCCATGGATTTGGTTCTCTAAACCAGCAGGTTTTCAATTATTGCATGTGTACATGCATAGGTTGCTTGATTTTGCGTGATTTTTACCGCTGCCATTGTGGTTCATTTTGTGCTAATTGAGATATTAGCATGTAATTGTAATTTATTTCGCCCATTATATGTTTTGAAGTTACTTGACCTGAGAATTTTGGTGGCCATGCCCTTTTGAAAAGACCTTTTAGCTCGTTTCATAGGTTCACATGCAGTGTTCTACTTGCTATTGTAAAACAAAATTTAGACATATTCCAATACAGAAGTGTTTTTAGCCTCTTTTGTTCTCCTCCCTCATTGCAGGCACCAAATAACTGCGAAAAAAGAGCATGATGTGATCTCAGGTGTCCAAGACACTCACGGTGGGCCCATCCGGTGGAGTAAAGATTTACCTCCTACTTGCAGACTGTCCAGGTGAATGATTTGTTAGGATCACAATACCTCGCTTTTTTTGTGGGTTTTTGTGGTTTTTGTTTTAGTGTTTTATGGTACTTGCAACACAGTACGTGAGGTGTGCTGACAAAATGAATTATTTTCTCACATTTTAGCCCTATGGACATAGATACGTCAAATTTATTGGTTGAGTTTGTACAACTTATTTGTATAAAATGACAGAAGAAATGTTAAACTTGAAGAAAATAGCTTCCGTTGAAAATCTACAAATTTGATCCCTGTGTCAATGTTTGACCCATGTCTCCGTTCCTGGACTGCGTGAAGGAACTCATTTTGTCAGCATGCTTTTCATATGGTCATAAAAGTGCTGAAGATTAGAGGTGTTGCAAGAGAGTTACAAACACAAATACAAAAAAAAGAAGGAGGAGAGATAAGGACGACAGATCAGATGTTTGATAGGATAGAAGGATCAAACCACTTCAGAGCACTTGCCAACCACCCACCACCTTGCTTTCCATATGCTCTTTATTGTATTGATGAAAATGCAAAACACTTACTGTCGAATCTGAGGAGTTAGAGTCTCCTCAGTGCATGTTAAAATAACATGTAATTTTATCACATGTAAATCTGATGAGCTTTTACTAGTTTTTCTGGCAGTTCGATTGCTCCCCTGATATGTGTTTACCTCTGAACTGTCAACCTTATGTTTTTGTCAGTATGATATATTTCTGTCTGTCTGTTTTGCTTCCTCCCAATGCTGAAAGGCAGTGGTGGGAGGAAGCTACTGGTAGATTCTATTTATAAACTATCCCTCTGATGTTCCTGTTTACCTTCTGTTACTCAGCTCTGAAAGACAGGTGGTTGGAGGATGCCACTTTGTATGGTCCCTTCATTTTTTTCTATCTTTCTTTTTTCCTGTATTAAATGATTGAGGTATTATGTAAATGTTTTTCTCTTTAAAAAAATACGTGGCATTAAGTGAACATTATCATATGGACGTGCTTCTTTTTTAACTTAAACAAAGGAATGTTGTGTACAGATTATGCAAGAGTCTTTTTTCTTTCATTTGACAGAGGTCTGAAAAGTTTAATCACCCCATGCCTTGCAAAACTGCTGGAAAAGGACCAGAATTTGACAATGACATTTGATGACTTCTTTCTGCGTGTGGATGACATCGCGTCAAGGACTCCGTATTATGCCTTCTGCCCCAGTTCTTTCTCCCTTCTCACACTGTATGCACGAGGGAGGGATGAGTAAGTATGGTCATGTCCCTATTCATATTGCAGCTTTAGCTCACTTGAGCCTATTTCCATGTAATTACGGGACGCCCCGCTAGCCGGCCCAGTGGCTTAATCTCGTGTATTTAAGGGATGAGGTTTATCGATTGATATCTCCCGTGGTTTTCAGTTATAAGCTATGGGAAAAGGCGAGCCAACAGTTGACCCGCTGGTTTCGTTCCATAAAAAGATTGGTGAAGTTATTTACGATAGTTTTTGAGCTGAAACGAACTAAGTCACTCACCCCTGCATTGCGACTGATGATTTTATAAATGAGGCACTAAAAAAATTGCATAATCCCCAGACATTGCCAGTTCAAAATATTGATAACATAAAAACTATTTGGACAAATTAGATGCAGTTTTCCTTTTCTGTGAGAGCATTTCTTTCTTTCTCTTGTTGCATAGAAAAAAATTATGATCGCTTTCACAGTCTTTTTGTGGTCAACTATTCAATATACCCCAAAGTGTCAGGCTGCAATGGTTGTTGTGGGAAAAAAAGCTCAGGCTCAAGTGAGTTAAGCAGATTCTGTTTGTAAACTCTTGTCATAAGCCAAGAGTCTGCATTCATAACGAAATAGAATAGTGAATGTATCCTTTTGGAATTGTTAAAGGAGGAGCTCCAACGTTGTACGACTCTTGGGGTACTCTCTGACTGTTTGAGAGTGAGCTCAGTGAGAACGTAGGTCAAAGGATGTTGGAACAAGGGTGGAAAAGTAAATAATGTTCCAAGATTGCCCTCGTTAATCATTACTCTCCCGTGCCCTTCTCACATAGTCAGCTTATACGTGAAGTATTCTCTGGCAGTGCTGTGGAGCACACAGGAAAAAGTGCTTTTACTAGTTGCCAGCCGTTTCCCAAACTACCACCATCACAAGAAGTTTATGTTATATTGGTGTAACTGTGTAGTTTCTTGCAAGTTTTTTTGTTAAAAGTCTACAACCCAATTTCCCATGGAAGGCAATGTAAGAAGCTTCTTTCTTTATGTTTCATCACAGTTACTTTTATGACTGACATTATTGCAATTATTGTTATTGTTACATTGTTATTGCAATTTTTGATGTAATTATAATTTTAAAAATAATTTTGATTTGGTTTTTATTTTGTTATTGTTGTTGTTATATTATTACTACTATTGCTTTTATTGTCATTATTATTATATTATTATTATTATTATTATTATTATTATTATTATTATTATTATTATTATTATTATTATTAGGAGTAGTATTATCATTAGTAGTGGTAGTATTATTGGTAGTAGTAGTATTATTGACAATTTCCTCCTAATTGTGAACTTTTGATCTCCTTTTCAATACCCGGCAGCATGTCTCAGTTGCGCCAGCTGATCACTGATCAGACAGACATTCCAGGTGGGGCCCAGCTTCTAATGGTGGACGGCAAGGAGCTGAAGGACGAGTCCCGTGAACCTGTGTCTAGCTACCTACCTCACGTCTCGCCCGAGCATCCTATCTTTGTGTTCAACAAGTTACCAGAGTTTAAGCGGTTCATCAAACCTGCTGTTGGTAAGTGTCTTCTAGAAATGATTCTTTTTTTTTTTAAAGATGTGTTACATCAAGTTGCTTTTGTTAAGTGTTAAGTCATTTAAAGCTGATCTTGATAAATGAATAGGAAATGATTCTTTCAGTGATTGTGCTCTGCACGTTGTCTCAGTTAAAACGCTACCCTAAACCTGCGATCAGAAAGTGAACAGAAGGGTAGGTTGTGGGTGTGTGTATGATTTACTGGTCCTTGTATTAATACTGTCTGGACTTTATGCCTTTTGTTAGATCTACTGCTGTTAATTGTGTGTAGAAATGTTTCATCTAATAGCAATGCCAATGAAAAGTTCATTTTAAGCTTTATCATTTTTTCATTGGTACCTAAGAAAGAGTTTTTAATTCTAAGAATTATGCTTTTTGAATTTTGAGAATCGGTTCATAAATTAAAAAAGTTATGGGGTTGTAAAAGTCTGCAAAATATGGATGACCCACATATAGGAAAATACTCCTTAAAAGTGGACCTTGCAGTAGCAGATGCTGTAAGAAAATAGACGATGTCTCAGTAATTAATTGGAGTGTTAGAGAGAAACTTGGCTACCCGATAATAATAATAATAGATAGCATTTGTATAGCGCATATCCCCGCTCAACAGCAGGCTCTAAGTGCTTTACACTATATTATTACCCCAGCAGACCATACAACACTCCGAAACATTCTCAGCTTCCCGGGAAGCATACAGTGCGAGCAGCCGATTAAGCGCTCAAACACTAACAAACTGACAAGATCTTTCGATGTGTTTTTGGGTGGAGAAATCATTTCTGCAGTCTGATTTACTAACCATTTCGTCGTTATTTTGTTATAATTAAAATTTTGGCATACATATTTCGATTTTGCGAAAAAGGGGTGTCAGGATGAGAGCATTTTATTTATAGCATTGTATCACAACATGGGATCTTTAAGAATATGTTGACAGCGTGATTTAATAATGGCAAAGCTGTGTTTGATGGCTTTAGACCATGCCAACCATAAAATACAATTTAATTCAATCTAGCATGCCGTTCAATTAAAAACTCTTTTTTCCTGTTGAGACACGAGCACCCCGAGTCGAGATAAGCTCACCTCGGAATACCCCCATTGCGATGTTACAGGGGAACAGAGAGAAAAACAACCAGAAGCGCGTGCCCACCATTGCCCTATTTCAAGTGACCAATGAATGGGCTCGGAATAGTCATGTGGGGATTTGTAGGTCACATACTTTTGCATAGGGAGTGAGGGGAAAATGGCCGGTCTCTGTTCGAAGCCGCTTTGGACAGGGGGGTAGTGGTACATTTATAATAAATTCTGCACAACAACTTGACACAGAAGGTTCAAATTTGAACACACTATAGAGGAAAGATGGATCTCTTACCATCTCGGTGTCGAATATCAAACTCCTTATAGTTTTTGGTGTACCCAATACAAAAGTATTTCCAACTCCAAAAGTATAGGTTTATTTATGAGTACGAACTTCGACTACCACATATCATTAGTTTGCCCTATTTTCTAATTGGTTGCCAAGTTTCATTCACATCGGTAGAGAAATAGAGCAGAAAGAGCTAGAGAAGGTTAGTCACTATTGTTCCGACCCAGTCCCAAAATTCACCCGCTAACGGGGACCAAATTTTCGCAGTGCGCAGAAGCCCGATTGGCATTGCTACATCTAATATCTGAATATTTATAGGAGTGAGTGTATGCTTCACTTTACATCTGTTGTTTGCAGAGCATTTGCCTATGGTTATTCTTTTCTATAAATTCTTTTTACCAAGCTTTAAAGGCTACATGAAGTTTTGTGAGTGCATGAAGAAATAACCAATATAATTTTTGTAAACAACAAGTGGTCTCGGTTTGACCATTGCATTTATGGCTTGCTGTTTGTAATTGTCTATTGGTACTTGATTGCAAAGATTGTCAAATTTGTCTAGTACATAGTTTTATGAATGTTTTGTTCATTTGAATGTCTTCTGTGGAAAAATTCAGTTTAAAGGACTCTAAAATTTACTCTGAAGACTTAATGCGGTTGTGACTGATTGTGAATGTGATAGTTTCTTTGAATCTAATCCAGGTTCGTCTTTTTTTTGGGGGGAGAGGGTTTTACGGCGCTCGCAACTGCATAAGGTCATGTGAGCGCCAAAGGGTGGGTGTCAACAGAGAAGTCCTTACAGGGAATCAGACTTACTCTGCTCACCTCTCTAGCTTCAACAGCACAAAGTCTGTTTCGACTTTCAAGGCACCCTGGAAATAGCAGGTCACTAGAGAGTGACAAACATACAAAAGAAGTAGAGGCAAATGACAATAGTAAGGATTAGGAAAGAAAAACCAGCAGTTCCCTGCTGCAGATCAGGCACAGTTATGAGCGTGACATGAATCAGCCCATTTACAATTCTACTGTGCTTGAACGAAAAATGTCCCTCCTTTGGGAATGACCTAAAGACACTACAGTCAGTGGCACCGCCCCAGGGGGTACAGGTTCGTCTGATGCTGAGTGTAGTTTTAACCCTTCCAACCATTTTTGTGCACTCCCTTACCCCATCCCAGCCAATACAGCAGTATTTAAGAGCAAGAGGCATGCATTCTAAAAAGTGATGTAATTTCTTTGTAATGAGGTTTAGATAATAACATATAACAATGTTTAAAGGTAAATGAACGAATATTAGAAAATTTAAAGTTTAACTAGGTTTGATAATTTCAAAAAAATGCCCAAATGCGGTACCCCTTGAAACTGAGAATATACGCTCTTGGGAAGGTGGGAAGTACAAGCGCTGACGAAAATATATGCACATAGGGCTGGAAGGGTCAAGGTGCCTATAGTCTATATTTCTTTCTTTCTGTCCTGTTGTTTACCGTCTGTTTTGTATTGTTGCTTTCGAGCTCTAATAACCATCCGTAATCACATAAGTTGTTGAAGTGCACCACTTGTTTGTAGTATTTCTTTCCCATTCCCCTGTTGTATCTGTCTTTACCTTTTCTCTGCCTTAAACGACTGTAATTGTGTTGAAATGCTGCTCTTTGTCTCAAACAGAACCAAAAAAAAAGGTAGATTCTTTTGGTGGGTGGTTGGTGGGTGCTCTGGTGTTGTTTGCTTTTTCATGTTTGTTACTCTCTTGTAACACCTCTAATCTTCTGGCACTCATATGACCTTATGCAGTTGCAAGCACTGTAACACCTCTACTGAAACTAAAACAAAAAAGATTCTTTTGGAAGACAGAATGAAGTATAAACTGATGAAAAATGAATGGCTGCTTTCAAGGATGAGGAGGTGCTCTTTAAAAAAGAGTGGCATCATTGTAGCAAGTGTGTTCAAAATGTGACGCGAACTAGCCATGGTCCTTTGGTTCCTCTGGGTGGTTGAAGGGTGCTCTGGTATGGTTTGCTCCTTCTTGCCATCAAACATCTATTGTCTTGATCTTTCTCTTTTGTGTTTGTTATTCTCTTGTAACACACACTTCTAATGTGGGTGGTTGGCGGGTGCTCTGGTGTGGTTTGCTCCTTCTTTCCTCTTAAACATCTATAGTCCTTATCTCTCCTCCTTCTTTTTTACGTTTGTTGTTACTCTCTTGTAACACCTCTAATCTTCGGCACTTATATGACCTTATTGTGTTGCAAGTGCCGTAAAACTCTTTACTAAACTACTAAAACTAAACACTTCTAATCTTGGAAACTAGTATGACCTAATTGTGTTGCAAGTGATGGATCATGGAAAACTCTTACAAAAAAACTCTAAAAAACCAACATCATCAACAGCTTTGGTTCTTGTGTTGTGACAGGCAAGTTCCCAGACATCCCACCAGAGACCATGGTTGACACAGATTACCCCCTGAGCAAGAAATGTTACGCTGTTCTGCACTCTGTCAGAAACGCTGTCAAGGTCATCCTCCAGTGCAACAATCTAATGAACATGGCAGTGAAAATGTACAGGTCAGTTTTTCTTTCTGTTTTCCAAAACTCAAGAATCATAGAAGGACCTCCCATCCATGTCATGAAAAGTTAAGTTTAAGGCTTGTTATAATTAAAAGCACAGGTGTTAACCTTGAGAAATGTAATTCTCAGATGGTATGGTACATCTTTGTATAGGGATCACCCTTGTGCTTTTACCTTTTTGTGTGTCTTCCCCATACATGCACTGCTGAGCCCTTAGACTTTCCAGAAAATGTTTCATGGTTGGGTAATTTGGAAAAGCTTATTGAAAAAGGAAATAGTTTCACTAATAAAACAGGTTACTTGCTGAAAGATTAATGTCTGCTCAAAACAGTGATATCATGCCTATTAGTGTTAGCATTATAATAAATATGCTTTGCAAAATGTTAACGCAAACAACATGTTGATGAAGTTTTCAAAGACAAAAGTGCTATAAGTCCCTTATTACTTGTACTTTACTTATAAATTGATGAATTGTCAGTCTGTATGCTGATTTTTGTTTTGCATCTTACCTTTGTGTTTATGACTGGGTTGTGTACTGTTTTCCCCAGCAATCACATTCAGCACAAAAGTTTGGAGATGGAGCTTTCAATGGGCCACGTGATGCGTGGCTGTAGTGATGCTCGCTCTTGGAAAGAGCACCTCTTCTCATCACTTAACACTCAGGCTACCCTGCTGAAGGTATGGCCCTCAAAACATTGTTTTTTCAATTCATTTTCAGCTTTCTTCCCTCTTTAACACAATTTAGACCATTTTGAATCCTGCTATTCTTTCAGTCATTTTGGTGTTTATGTTTTGTGAGAGCATGCTAGTCCGGGGTTTTTGGGTCTACAATTGAGTGTTCCTTACCTTTGTAACATCCACTGTCATTGTAAACGACCAAGACAAATTTCTCTCTGCGATATGAAGAAAGATTGTCATTGTCATTGTCAAATTACTAGCAATGTTCACTCAGTTGTGATTATTGGTCCATGTTGGTACGTTTTTGTCTTTTTCTTGGCTTGGTCAGAAAACCTGCTCAGGGTTAAACTGGATGAGGAAAAAAGAATAGGTGTCAGCTCAAATAACAGATTCCAAGCAACCAGAGAACCATTATGAACAGGGTTGTAAAGTGTGTTTTGGCACTTGAGGCCACATCTTTATGAAGTTCAGAAGCATTTTTTTTCATCCTTCCAGTGAGAGGTACAAAAGAAGGCCTGTCTGTTTTAGATATGTGAAATTAAGAGGGGAAAGTTTTTGGAACACAAGTGTTGTGATTTTTCAGGTTCAGTATTCTTTTTTCCTTCTTTCTTTTCTGTCTTCCTCCTTATTTTATCCATCTTTTCCTTCTTTTTTTCCATTTTATTTCTTCCTTCTTTTTTATTTCTTCTTTCTTTGCCTTCTGCCTTCTCTTTTCTTCATGTTTCTGTCTTCCTTCTTCAGTACATATTCCACCAAGCAAATGTGCCACCCTCAAGATTGTCTATTTTTGTCTCACAGGCATTAAACCCGTATAAAAACCAACACTAAAAATAAGTTTGGTATTTCCCATCCAGGCTCTGTCTAACAGCAACGTCAAGCCACCAGGCCTGGACGTGATGGGCCGGGCAAACATGTTGCAGACCATTTACCAGACGGGGAACAGAGAGTGTACACAGGTCTCAACCTCGGTGGGTGTTTTCTGGAAATTTCTGAAGTTCTAGAAACGTGAAAATTCCTGGAGTGCTAGAGATATTAACACTCGGACTCTTTTTTGCTTGAATGGAAGCCTCCCACGTTTATGCTGTCTATGTACAGTATTATTCTGACTAGAGTGTCTTGTGGCCACGGAGAGCGATGCAATGATGTCCTCCTTGGGGCCCAATCCGTCTGACTTCGAGTTTCACCGTTTATGCTTTGTTACGAAAAAGAAGTTGGTTGTGTGTCTGCCAAACCTATTTGATGGAGTTGGGGTGAGCGGACGAACTCTAGGATAGCAGACAAGATAAGCCTACTCGATGCGAGGTTAGGCCCTTCGTTTAGTCCTCATATTTCAAGCCTCTAGCAGTGCCACTGGGAGTGAGAGAGGCTGGGTACTATGTGTGTAACCTTTCACCCCATGTGTGGGTCATACTGTGTACGTTCTAATTTTTCGAGAAGGCGAAGTTAAAAGATTTCCCAAAGGCCTTTTTTGTGGCAGGGGGGAGAAATTTCTGCCATGAACGGCTTGCTACAGTGTGGGGCAGGAGGGTGATTTTTTGGGGGGGCAGGGTGTGTAAATTGTATGCAATGGAAGGAGTCGCTCCGTCCATCCATCCGCCCTCTCAAATGCATGGAGTCGCTTTGTCTGTCCGCGCGTCAGCTCGTTCGCTTGCTCGCTAAACAAACTGTTGTCTCTGCGCCTGATGTGCGAGTAGTACCAGCGAACCGTTCGTTACTCGTTGAGTTAGCAAGCCCGACCGAACTCTACTATTTGTCCTTCACAATATTTGATTGTCTGAGATATATATACAAAAATCCTAGTTGCATTCCAAAAGTTGGATATTGTCTACAGAGAGAGAGAGAGAGAGATAGAAGGAGAGAGAAGGAAATGCTGACCTTGCCTGTCTGCTACGAAAAATTTTTGGTCAAGTGTACTTATTTTAAGTTCTCACCTTTTGCAACTGGGAGAAAACATATTCTTTGAAAGTACTTAAGTTTTGCAGACAGTATTGTAATACCTTTTACAGTACTTGAAAATGTGCTTGTGTATTTAGCAATGGATTGAATATCACTTGAAACATTTTGTGTGTTTTGTTCAGATTCACAGCAAGCTGGATAAAGCGGTGTCAATGCTGGAGAATATCAAAGTGGGTCAAACTGCTGATGCCGGGTGGGACCCCAGTGTAGGTTGCATGCCATCCGACAGATGGTGAGTGATTTTCTCCTTCTCTTGACAAGCAATTTTTTTTTCGGGGGGGGGGGCAAAGGGGGAGGTGAGGTATGTGGGAGGGGTTTGCTCTTGGGGTAAAAGTTACTGTGGATTCCCCATCCTTTCTTCACTCAGGGTTGATCTTTTATGATCTTCTACTCCCAACTGAGTTGATGTTCAATGAACAGTCCCAATTTTAATTCTATCAAATAGCAGCCTGCATTTTTCTGGTGGACATGTTCCACTTGAAAAGGTTGTCTTGATTGTTTAGTGTGGAGTTTCTTCCCGTATTTGAGTAGGATTCGTTTGAGAATTTCGCTCAAAAATTGCCAAATGGGCTGCAAAATGTCGATTTCTTCGATTTCATTATATTGATGAGTGCCTGATTTCACCATGATGCCTCACATTTATTTTAATTTGGATTTTTAAGCACTTTAAAATATTGCCTCAGGTTGAGCAACTTCTGTATTTCCTAACATGAAAGTTGTCTCAATGAGTCCATCATCATTCCTTTTTCTCATTTTATGTCTTCCCAGCATTGAAAAAATGGACGTCCTGATCAGCAAAATGCACAAAGTTGTGTTATCCTTTAAAGAAGACCGCAGCCGGCGAGCATTGAACAACAATGATGAACAGATCCACAGATTTGACAAGTATGTGTCTACGAAATTTTGTTTGTCTTTTTTTATGTATGTTCACAACTTTTCCAGAGATGCCAACCAGTACGATTTTACGTATTTTAGTACGATTTTTTGCCGAAAATACGCGAATACGACTTTTCATGAAAAAATATGCATCCTGGAATGCGAAAAATACAAGATTCAGCTTGGGCGGGTAAACCTAATTATCTCAAGTCCCTTCTTTTGTCAAAACAGTATCAGTATCGCAGAACTGGAGTATTTGAAAACCAAGTCCGATGTGGTCAGCAAGTTCATTTTTGCCGGTCGCGATCGTGATATTATATTCGTTCAGCTTTTCCCGGTCCGGAGAGTACGTTTCACTCTCACGCGAATAGGCAGCTAGGGCGGCAGACGGAAGCGTATGTGACACCGAGGTTCGATCGTGAAAATCAAGATCTACTTTCGCTTTCGTTACCACCAAGTAGTTTGCTAGCAGTTGTCTGATAACGCAACATTGGTGACATGCAGGTTGTGCAGTATATAAACGCAATGTCGCCGTGCAGATACAATTTAATCAATGCTCGGACTCGCCTCTGTGCTGTCACTTGTGGAAAAAAAAGAAAAGAAAATACCAAAGGTCGTCCGATTTTTAGATTGTCTGGCTCGCCATCGTGACCGGTCACTGAACCTGCGCGCATTCGCGTCATAAATAAATGCGGCATCGTGTGAGCAAAGACCGTCTTTGGTGGGAGTAACGGCCTTGCGAAGTATAGGACTACGGAATAGGGGAGGAGATTATTGATTTTTAGGGGGTTTAAGATACTATGGGGGAGGGTGTGAAGGCAACACCAGAGGACAAAAACTTGGAAGCACATTTCAGAATTTTGATTAGAGTTAGAGCTTTCTATAAATCGCGCGTTGGTGCAGGCCATGTGCGGAATCGGGACCCTTCATACTTTGCAAGTCTGTGTTATTGAAATAATGTGTTCGCTTTTCATTGGATGGGTAATAGTAAATTATAATACCTACAGTGTATGTTGTAGCTTTCTGTTCAAGACTGGTAGATTTTCAGTGTCACTGCATCTTGCCCTACCACAGTTGTTACAACTCTCACAGTGCGTGGGTCTACTTGAGCCATTCAAGTTATCGCTTTTCTCTGAGTTTGAGCAATAATTTGAGTCTGTCAGTTCATAATATGAATCATGACACCCAGACTGGTTCTTGATAGTCGAAATTTTTGTTCTAGACCCTTCCGAACGCTCAAAGCAGGATTGATTTTTTACATAATAATGAGAGGAAAATATTACCAGTATATAATAGACTGAAATATTTTGAGGCAAACAAGACCCCAGTACCACTCTGAACACTGACATGTTGTTGACTGGATACATGTATATTGTACGCGTGTGTGCTCCCTTTTTCGAGCTGGTGAGCTAGTATTTTTTTTTTCAGGAAATATTGCTGGACCCCCCCATTTTACTATTACTAGTTGGTTGGTCGGTCGGTTGTGGGGAATACACATTTTCCCCTGAAAATACACATTTTCATATTTCCCAATACTCATTGCGGTTTTCTGTGGTTGGCATCTCTGCTTTTCTTTAGACACGGTGGTCAAGAACTTAGATTCTGCCAATCTTCGATGCTTTGTCAAAGTAAAAGAGAAGATCCTCTCCTGTATATTATTTTTATCTTTTCTCACTCGCTTTCCGAGGCAGGATCTTTGAGAATGAGATGGACTAAGGAAATTTACTGGTTTATGTCTCTGTTACCAAAATACTACTTGAAGGCTGGTACTGAACATTAACCTGACTAAAGTTGTCGAATGTTTGTGATGTTTTGTAAATTCTTTGTTCATTTGGAAGTAGAAATAAATATTCAGTGTTGTTTGTGGTTGGAGGACAAGACAGGTTTTTCATACCTCTTATTTTTTCTTTGGTTGCTTCTGTCTATGCGTTTAACTTTTTCCCTGCACCAAATGATCATTATTGTGTCGATTTGCTTCTTTTTCTTCACTCAAACAAACATTGAATGTTTTCAGGAATAAACTGAAGGAACTGTGTATAACTGCACGAACCCTAGTTGAGGATCACTGTGTGAATCGGGCCAGTATGTTATTTGAGGCATACAAGCAATTCTACAGGTATGAAGCTTATTGTTTTTTATTTCTTATTTAAGAAGAAAACACTGTTTTTTCCAAGCGTTGGTCCCTTGTGTAGAGATAAACGAAGATGTAGAATGCTCCAAAAAAAAAAATCGTTGGACCCCTCTCACATTTGGAATCAGTGTACTGCAAATGAGAGAATTTGGAGGTTTAACTTTTATAAAGAAAAGAAAACAATTGTTTTCAATAAAATAACTGCCCCAGAACCTTTCTAATGTTTGAGTTGTATACAAGTTTTACACCTTTTCAGTAGATGGTCTTTGAATATTTCCCATGCCTCAGTAGTATAAGGGTTGATTGTTTTGTTTTATGCCAAAATACATTTTTGTTGTTCTACAAATAAAGGGGTTAAACGTGATATTTTACCAATAGAAAGCGGTTTCTTTGTCACCCCTAGATCACGAAGGGTGTTCTGACTTAAGTAAGAGATGTCTGCTGTGTGCCTGCATGCGTTCGTGTGTGCATTCGCGCAGTCAAAATTGTCCAAGACGGCCACCCATTCTTGAGGAGAAAAGTTGTTTTCTAAGACAGATGGATGTCTTTGACACTGTCATTGTAATGTGGGTAAATAAAAGCACAAGAGAGGGTGGTGGGAATACGAAGTGGCTGTTTGTACTATTGGCTGTCTTGGACCGGTGGCTGTTAGACCTGGTTCGACTGTATATGTTTAAAAAAAAGTTTAATAAGATTCTTTCTGATGTGCTTGTATTTCAGTAAAGTGGTTCAAATCCATGACTCTGGTGAGAGGCTGGATGCTCTGGTCATAGATATTTACAAACAGCAGAAAAGGCTCTGTGACAAGCTCAAAGTGGTAAGAAGGGAAAGTGCAGACACTTAACGCTGCGCTGTTGTTTTTTGTATGTTTTGTTCGGTGATGTTGAATGGCCTAAATGTTTTTTCCTTTCATCAGCGACGTATCTCATCATTGGAAAATTAGATGAAGTGTTTATTTGAAGACCTTTAAAGTGTGATATAAAGCTTTTCATGTAGACAAGTAGCTACCATAGAATTACAAAGCTCTTTATGACATTTTTGGCTGTTTTGAGTTGTCACTAAGACTGGAGTGCAGGGATGTTGCTTCCTGAAACAATGAACAATGAACAATACTAAGACCATGAGGTCAGTAACCAAATGTTCTCTCTGTTCTTTCAAAATTGTACGATTATTTGGAGTCGTCTAGACATTCAAAGAATTGTATTAAAAAAAACTTGAGGTGTTGTGTAACTCAAAATTTTTTATCATCAGATTTCTCAAAATTAAGTACTGATCAGATAAAACTTTGTAATTTTTAGGTAACGAAGTGCATAAGAGTGAATAAGTGTTTGTTGCTGTCTGAACATGTTCCTCATAAACATTTTTGTATGCTTTGTTCCTTTAAGTGTTTGCTTTGCCTGCTGCTTACATTTTTCTGTTGTGGATCTATATGTGTAAAGTTTGAATTTGAACGTTTTTGTCTTTGTTTAAAATCACATCCTCATTTCAAGATTGGGATAATTCAATTTAATTAGTCAGAAAATGTAGAAGGGAATAGCTGGTGACAGAGTAGCCTAGAAAACAGTGATGGAATGTTGTCTCATGTGTGTACTGAAACCTTCCATTTTAATCAAATAAACAAAGGGATCATTGATCCAAACGGAACTCTGGATTTTGTAAAGGCCATTGGTCTTTATTCCAAAATGAAAATAGTGTTGTTTCAAACGTGTAAATTGCTGCTTTTAAAAGTGAGTTTTCACTCTGTATTTTTTGGTACGTCAACATCAACCAGTCTGAGTTATTTATTAACTCTTTTAGCCCTTAGTTTTTTCCACCATTTCCCAGAGTTTTTTCTACAGTTACCTGAACCTAGTGCGCTATGTCTCATTACAACCCCAAAACCTTGCCTCCAACTTCTTAATAACGCAAACAAAGGCTTAGTTGTTACTTAAAAACTTGATTTGTGAATAGTTCCGAAAAACAAGCAAAAACTAGCACTAAATAAAAGGAAACAGTTGTCACTAGTACTGGACGCTCCCAGTGTCCGATGGGAACCAAGCTGTGAACTAATGTGAAAACAACCGACTTGTGCCTTGCATTCTCATAATACCTTATGCCATTGCAAGCTCCATAGTATTTTTTACCTAACTGAAACAGACACTGATTTTAGATGGAGACTTCTGTACTTGGGTGGGATTGTGATGTGATCAACTTTTCTCAATCCTAGGGAATGAGTTTGTCTAAAAAGGAAAAGAAAGAAGGTTGTGAAAAATGTAAAGCACCTTGGACCATATAGGGACAAGTACATGTGTAAATTACTTTTAAAATTTCATTATACAGTAGTCTCCTCATTAGATTCTGGTGCTTAGGAGCAAGGAAAATGTGAGATCTTTGACGAATGGGATCTTAACCAACGCACCAAGGGGGGAATCAACAGTGAGCCATGTTAAGGCCTTCAACTCATAAAATGATCTTTCTTTACTTTAAAATGTACTGCCGTGACATATTATCATTATTATTGTTGTTTTCTTTGCTGTAATTATAGTTTTTTTCAGTTCAAATATACTCTTAACAAATTCAAAGACTGCATAGAACGACCAAATTACACCTAGCAAATCCAAATACACAAATGACATCATAAAAAGTCCTAATACAACAATAGCAAGTTCAAATGTAAACATAGAATTCTCAAAAGTAATGCATAGCAAATTCAAATGTAAATATATTTGAACTAGACACGGCATCACTTTTCGCCTGATACTGTTACTTTTAGTTTGCGTGACTCAGCAGCCCGCCGGAGCTCCCCGGCTCGGGGTCACAGGGTTAATGAGCCCTGAAGCGACTTTGCCGGTGTCGGTCAGGAAGTTTGCATTTTTGACTATGTTTAAAACGATAAAACTTCTTCCCCATCTCACATAGCAAACCATTATGCGGATATACTAAAAGCTCACTATCTTGGGATTTATTCTGCGTTAAAATGGTTAGTTTCTGTGCCTTAGTTTTTGTTCTAGACAAGTGTTTGTAGAGTACCCAATTTGTCCTATTTTAGTTACAAACTTATGAATAAATGATTGTTAATTTAAAAAAGGCTCAACAGATCTCTCCAAAATCTGTGTTAAATTGACTACGAATATCATGTCTTTTACCATGAGAAATCTTAAATCTGCACGAGTAGTAAAAGTCAAGTTATAAGAGAAGAAGGATGCACATTTGCATTTTTTAACTAAAGACGATCAGCGTTAGCTCTTATTTTACTATTAAACAAGAGAAAGTTACTCTGCGTTTGTTCATGAATCATGCTGTGTCTGTGGCAGCCTGCATACAACTAAAAAGATATAATATAAGCGATTTAAAAAACCACAAAACCGTGTAAATACATGGGTAGAGATAAACCTCTTGTATGGAATAAAAATAATGACAGCTAAAACATTCATTCTTAGTTTTTGTGTAGGAAATATGCGCGGACACAATTATGAATGTAAAGAAATCAGTCACATTGTCAGTTTTTGCAAATTGTCATAGAAACAAAAAAAAAGCTGGAAAAGTCTGGTGCTGATTCAGTGTCCCTGGAAAGCTAGAAATTATTCTTATAACCCAATTACGAGAAGTCATCCCTATTATTCAGTCAACTTACAAAACCTAGACTTAGCGTTTTAAGAAATGTAAGGAATTTCTGGAGTGTAACAGATACTGTTCGTGTATTAGATCTACGTTGAAGATGTATTCTAGCTCTAAAATCGATATGTACTTTTCATAGAGAAACTTCATGGTAACTTTTAGACACATAAAGTTTTATTTGGAGGAATTACTTCATAGCGAATTGTGTGCCCGATGGATAAAATTGTAAAATTACAGCCTTCTATTATATGCGCAGATACCATCTTTTCTGAGTACCAATGTTATGTCGTTCATGTTCCAAAAGTTCGACAGATTTTGACGATGCCTTTTTTTATATAGATTTTTTTCATTCACATCAGTCCAAAAACAATTACAATTTAGCATTGCCGACTCCAGCGCGTCTAACGAAATGACCAGACAAGTTACAACGTCCGTTCTTTTTTGAGTCTCAAGAGCAGAAATGCGTGCTTTGAATGCACTAAATGAGAATTACCATAAATACTAGGATACAACTTAAATTGTACGTTGAAAAGTACGAAAAATTAAGTCGGCCCAGACAGAGCGGCGACAGGGAGCTGACCCCGTGACCCCGACGTGATAAGGCGCCCGGCGGGGAACCCCCCGCGGCAACTAAAATTCCATTGCCGGTGCGCCGTGTACAGTAAAAGGAGGTTAACTGGGCGGTTGGTGGGTGCTCTAGTGTGGTTTGCTCCTTCTTTCCTATCTAACATCTATCATCCTGATCTCTCTTCCTTCTTTTTTGTGTCTGTTACTCTCTTGTAACACCTCTAAACTTCGGCGCTTATACATGACCTTATTGTGTTGCAAGTGCCGTAAAACTCTTACTAAAACTAAAGAGGAGGCTAAAAGTATAAAAAGTATATCAAGGTAAGAACTAAAAGGGTTTTGTTTTTCTTTTTGGCCACGAAAAAGTTAGACGTAAGCCATGTAATGCCACAAGGAAGAAATCATCTGAAACGAAAGTAATAGTTAAATTGTGTTAAAAACCGAAAATAAACTCACATGTTTAACAGAAATTAATGGTTATGATACAAATCAACATACTACTGGTATATTATAGAACTGAGTGAAATCTAAAGCCCAAGTCTACTTTTATTTACTTATTGTTGCACTACAATACTACTATGGCTTATAGGCTTGCATTGATCTGAAGACTGCTGCCATTTTCACTATGGCTATTGTTAGGGGACCGTACGCCCCAATAGCGCTTGGCGCTAGGGGACCGTACGCCCCCATAGTGTTTGGCGCTAGGGGACCGTACGTCCTTTGCGCTGAGGCTTGGTGTTACGGGACCGTGCGCAGATACGTGCATGCATCCAAAAATACTGGAGGAAAACGGCCAGTTTAACGAAGTTCCTGACGTAAGGAGTTATTACCAGAGAATGTTTAAAATATCTGAATATGATTGTGAGGTATCCAGTGGCCATGGGTGAACCAGAATTTGAAATTTGCTCACGTCGGCACCCACGTTGTTGTTATGTGTCAATAAAAGAAATCAAAGCGAGGGAGAGAGAGAGAGAGAGAGAGAGAGAGAGAGAGAGAGAGAGAGAGAGAGGGAGAGGGAGAGGGAGAGAGAGAGAGAGAGAGAGAGAGAGAGAGAGAGTAAAGCTATTAGATTGAGAACAGATCATTAATCATGTAACGCCTTGGGTGGAATATGAGTTAAGAGTGCAAATTAAATTAATAGTATACCAACTTACGCCTATAGTGCTCTCAAAAATGCACGGCGCAACTTATTGTGAAATATCTCCTTACCTATCGAATATAGATTCTCCAACTTTCGCACAGTGACTTATATCAATTTGTCTTAACAGGGGGATATTTTTTCAAACTCCTGCACACCGTAATCTAGAAAATTCCTTAGTAAGTACAGCTCAGGCAATATTGCTTTTAAAAGCAAGTCTGTCATTTTTTTCCAATCGCAATAGCATGCATGCTTATTGAACGTATGTTTAGGAAACCTTTAGTGTAAAAAGAATGTGAAAAAGTGTAATTGGCGAGCTAAGATGTAGGCCATATTATGCGTATGCAAAATGTGTGAGAGAAGCGAGAAGTGCTATGAACAATCACATTTTTCGCATGATGGAGATTTATAGGCCTAGTATTTTATATAAATTTATGAAGAACATTTTTTTTGATCGAGCCTCAATTGTTGTGAAAAAATATAATTCAGTTAAGACCTTTTTTTTATACAAACTGCTGTGCAAAGTATGGGTGACATTGATTCTCCGGTTAAAGAGATATTTGAGGAAAAGTTGAGCCACGAATTTTTGACCGCACTATAGTTACACGACACCTGCGCGCAAAAGTAGTCCAGTTATACTAATGTTGTTATATTATTAATGTGGACAGGCGTATAATATTATATGTACTTATGTGATGCGCTTGCAAATAAACTTTATTTCGTCTGTGCTTGGTTCACAACCCGACGTTCTGTCAAGTCTCTACAATAGTTTGCTTCGCTTTTCATCTACCTTTTCCAAGCTGTCTTCTTTTTTCATTTCTTTTCATGTTATTGTTATTGTCACTGAATATGAGTTGATCTTCCGTCTTGCGCGCTATCAAGACTTAGTGCGTGCTCACGCGTGTTCTCTCATGCAAAAGTGAGTAAATTTGCGGCATTTACTAGCGTCATTAAATTTTAGGTCGCAAAGCTTAAAAATGTACTCACGTCTGCCCGCAGAATGCACCTGCGCACACACACTATTATCCTACTCATTTTTGTCACAACCATTCCCTTTGTGTAAATTTGTTCATCTCTTTCTTTCTCTCACGAACACCCCCCCTCCCTCATCTCTCTCTCTCCCTCTCTCTCTCTCTCTCCCTCCCTCCCTCTCTCTCTCTCTCTCTCTCTCTCTCTCTCTCTCTCTCTCTCTCTCTCTCTCTCTCTCTAACACACACACACACACACACACACACAACTCATACACACACACACATACTCACACTTTTTCTCCCTCTCTCTCTCCCACTCTTTCTTACTTTCTTTCTTTCTTTCTTTCTTTCTTTCTTTCTTTCTTTCTTTCTTTCTTTCTCTCTTCCTTTCTGTCTGTTTTTCACACACACACATACACACACACACACACACACACACACACACACACACACACACACACACACACTCACACACACACTCACACACTCTCTCTCTTTTCTCTCTCTCTTTCTCTCTCTCTCTTTCCCTCTCTCTCTCTCTCTCTCTCTTTCCCTCTCTCTTTCTCTCTCTCTCTCTCTCACTCTCTCTCTCTTTCTCTCTCTCTCTCTTTCTCTCTCTCTTTCTCTCCCTCCCTCTCTTTGATTTCTTTTATTGACACATAACAACAACTTGGGTGCAGACGTGAGCAAATTTCAAAATTTGGTTCACCCACGGCCACTGGATACCTGACAATCGTATTCAGATATTTTAAACATTTTCCTAGTCCTAGTAATAACTCCTTACGTCAGGAGCTTCGTTAAAGTGACCGTTTTCCTCCAGTATTGTCCAGATGCATGCATATCTGCGTACGGTCCCGTAACACCACGCCTTAGCGCAGGTAGGACGTACGGTCCCCTAGCGCCAAACACTATGGGAGCGTACGGTCCCCTAGCGCCAAGCGCTATTGGGGCATACGGTCCCCTAACATCAGCCTTTCACTATAGTCACAACTTGGGTATTTTGTTCCATCATCTGGGCAAGTGTAACCATCCTTTGTTGATGAGTCAGCTGAGTGAGCATTTGGTCTTTTGCTTCACCGAGCCATGGTTTCAAATCGTATTTTCAAATTCACAGGCATTCTCGTAGATGTTAAGAAAAGATGTGTAGGGGGGTAGATATTTCTTCCCCAATCTATTGATAAGTTGCCCTTTAAAGCCTGCCTTTGTGCACGAGCATTGTTACATACAAAGCATACTTCGTTGTGGGGATTGTTGGACCAGTTTCTTTGTGGGATGGGTTAAAACAAAAGCTGCCATTCCCCCTACTTGAAAGTCTTGAAAGACCAGGCCACCGTCATCACTGACAGCAAATTAGGCTCCTATGGCATCGTGCGGTTCGGTCCCCTTCGGTCCTGCATTACTCGAACAAAGCATTGACCACTCCGTGCTCTTCATCGGTTTCAATTCGTCAACTGAATGTTCTGCATCAGCCATGCTGCATATTGATGTCTAGTTGCTTCAGTCCTATCTCAATTTCTTTCCGCTTATGGTTGTCGTCAACTCAGTTTGAGTACATTAAAATGCTTTTCACGCTGAATAATCTTTGTGGACGATATTTGCTTTTGCTATGTGGCATTTGAACTTGCTATTGTGTTACATTTGGATTTGCTATTTGTATATTTGAATTTGTTACGCACAATTGTGCCCTAAAATTTCCTATTGTACGTTTTAACTTTTTATGTTGCGTCAAAGAGTCTACATAACAAGAGGGGCCACTCCTCTCTTTGAGCCAATTAGAAAAGTGTCCTCAAAATTTGGTGGCGCCCTCTTCGCAAATGCGCACCTTTTGCGAACAGTTACCCTACTTGTGTTAAAAAAATCAAAGTGAAACTAACAAGTTTTTGAATAAATTTCAGAATTCAAATTTCAGAAGAAGGCTTTTTTAAAATGGTTACGCTGACAAGAGACCTCTTCCGGAGGAAGGGGCGACTGTTTTATTCGTTTAATTTGACTTTAGAATGAAAGGCCAGAGGTTATCAAAATTTTAAAAAACTAAAACTGTGCACTGAACGAACCCGAACTGCTGATGAACAGCAGTCGATCTGCGCATGCAAGGAGTTGCTATTCCTATTCTTCTGGAGAAACGAAAGAGAGCTTCAAAACAGACCGCAGCGCCATCTGAAACAAAGAGCGGACTTCCGGCGGACTCTTTTTTGGCTGAGTGGACCATCTTGTTATGTACTATCTGTGATGGTTTGAAACTTTCTATGTGGCATTTGAACTTGCTATGTGGCATTTGTATTTCTAATGTGTATATTTGATCTGAAAAAACTATGATAAGCAACTTTTTTTTCCTCTCTCAATTTCAGTCGGGAAAACAGTGTGCTGCTCAGACGGAAAGCTGTCTCTCTGCTCTGGGACAGACGGAACCTGTGACTAACGGGGAGGTCAGCAATCACGGCGATAACGGGACAGCCAGTTCTCTGGGCACTAGGCAGGAGAGACTGGACGGCGTCCTGGACGGGTTGGTGTTTTTCTTTCCTTCCTCCATGCTGCTGGAAAAAACTGTATGGGTCAGTGGGGCGGTTGTTGGACTTGGAGCTGGAAAATTGGGGTTCATGAACACAGTTTCTGTTCCAAATTCCTTTATCCATGTTTTTAATATTTAACTTTACACTCCTATATGGTCCCCAATTTTTATTCATTTTTAAAAATCTTAACTACTTTCTGATTTCTGTTAAGATCTGGTTTCAGTTTAGCCCGATTTATTTTATTAGTAGTATTATTTTATTTATATTTTTTTTTTACCACAGGAAATGGAGGTAAGAAAGACAGCTTTTTTTTTTTTCAAATGGAGATAGAACAGTAAAACTTTATCTTAGCATTGATAATGTACTACAAAGGCTCACGTTGAATTTTTGAGTGACATTCATTTTTTAAATTATTGTTGTGGAAATTGAAGGCTTGAATGATGGGTTAAGGGCCTATCTGTATATGAGTGATTAGGTTAAAAACATAACCCCATATTTAAAAATGTCCACTTTTGGGGACCAAGTGAGTGGTTTTTGCAGGTTTTCTTGTCTGTACGCCATCAATTTACATAAGGATGACATTTTTTCCTCTTTTCCATGGCACTGACTTCTTCAAAAATCTAATCTTGCTTTTATACAATTATGGTAATGTTAGCGACTTGCTTTCCTACTGCATCAATATCAACATCAGCACACAGGGAAAACACCTGATGCCTCCACATGGCACTGTCAGAATCGAGCTGTTCTGCTTTTCTCAAGCTTTATTTTCCTTGTTTTTTCCTCCCGAATGGTGTCCAACTCTGTGGTGTAGTAGTAGGCACTTCACCGCTGCACGCTGATGACTCAAGTTCTATATCCTTGTTGGGAGAACTTTTATTGAGTGCCTAGGTCTTTCTGTTTGGTCTTTGTGTCCCTCTCATTCTGGGTTAGCCCTGCTAGGCAGGGTCGAAGGGCGCCTTCTAGATGATCTAAATGGTGCTGAGGGAGGTGTAAAGAACACCGCCAGTTTAAGTCAAATTAATTTTTTTGTTTTGCTTTTGATCAGTTTGCAGTTGACCAGATCGTCGTTGGAGGAGGTTCGCGCTCTGCTGGATGAAAACACTTCCCTCATGGAAAGGTCAGTTTACTGTTTTCAATTTTTTTCATATTCATTCTTTTGGTTTGGATATCCCATTTCGTTCAGTCGATAAAGACACAGTCCTTGGTTGTGGGAGACATGGATTTCATCTAGATTTGGAGTCCCTTTTTGT
Source organism: Aplysia californica (assembly GCF_000002075.1). Lineage (NCBI taxonomy): Eukaryota > Metazoa > Mollusca > Gastropoda > Aplysiida > Aplysiidae > Aplysia > Aplysia californica. The sequence goes on along the minus strand of NW_004797327.1, from coordinate 1,373,539 downwards.
TGAAACTTTTTAAAAAGGCCTTCTATGCTATGTGGCCAGAGGTGAACTAAACCAAATGAACCCTGTCCTCCTGAGTCCAAAATAACCGGTCCCCTGGCTTCCTGAGCAAAAAATGCCATCACTCTATGAACTCTGTGTGCCTTCTTTATTCAAACCAATTCCCTCTTCCTTGAGCTGCCTTGACCTTTACAATAGTTACCACGAAGCTACAAATCCTTTTGATGTCATTTATCCCCTTTTTACCCTTGTACGGACCACTGTTCTATGGTAGACTAGCATACACTGATATATCGATGCTTCAGGGCAGGGGTTAATTACTCGCACACCGATATATCGATGTCACAGGCTGGTTGGGTTAAATTCAGAGCTATCATCTCTAAAGTATCCGCTACTCTATTGTAAAATCTCGTCTAAGAAAATCCATAGTAATGCAAGTTTTTGATTTCAATGTACACTGATTGCATGGAACACAGATGATAATTGCTTATGAAAACTGTATTTGTTGGACCAGAGCAAAGTTTGAAAAGCAAGGTAGTTGGGCAGGTGCTTGGAGGGCACCACTGGTAGGTCCTACTTCTTTACTTTCCTTCTGTTGTTTCTGAGTCTGGCTTACTTTTTCCCAGTACTAAATGATCATCATTGTGTCGATGTGCTTTTCTTTACTCAAACAAACAAAAGAGTTTGTTGGAAGTTTAAAATCAGTGCATGAACTGACAAAGAAACTCGTTTGTTGTAAATGCGGTTGCCATCTCATAATTACATCATCAAAGTGGTCGAAGAGGAAAGAAGAATGCTTGTAGAAAAGCTATGCTTATTTGGAGCTATTGTAAAACATCTCGTATGGTCTCTTTTTGCGTGTGTGTGTGTTGCATGGCCCTGAAAAGACTTTGGGAAACATTGTGGTGTTATTTTTTGTGTGAATCAAGTATTATTATTATGCTCAGTGATCATGTTATCAATGTAAAAAAACGCTCAGAGCATATACTCGTAAGGGAAAGAGGGCTATATAAATGCCAAACATTATTATTATTATTATTATTATTATTATTTTTATTTTTATTATATATTTGATGTATTTTTGTTCAGGTTCAGCTCTTTGCAAGACCAAGACCAAGGGGAGGACGACAAGTCATGGGAGTATGTCCCCTATCAAGAACAAAATGCTCGATAACCCAAAAGTGATGATTCTGCTGTGAAGTATTTCCTGTGGAGTTTGTTGATTGTTGAAACAATATACTGTTAATGACATGCCTTTGACTTGTGACTTTGTACAGCTTCTTCTGTAGGGAACTTGTTGCCTTTTGGAGCCCTAGTTGTACATTGGTTGGATAAAAACTTTGCTGTGGACCGCTGTCTTAATGTCTTGAAATAGATGTAGGAATGTTTGAATAGGCCGACCTTTAACTTCACTCAAGATATCAAGGTAAAAAACCCATGAAGTTCCAACATGTGGGTGGTTGGCTAGTGCTGTGGTGTGGTTTGCTTCTTCTTTCCCACCGAATATCATCTATCATTCTTATCTCATCTTTTTTTGGTGTTTGTTTCTCTTGTAACACCTTTAATCTTCTGCACCCATCTGAACTTATTGTTTTGCAAGTGCTGTAAAACTCTCACTAAAACAAAGTGAAGTTCAACGTGAAGTTCATCTTGTCTGTTTCCCACTTTCTTTCCAGTGTGGTCAGGGGATACAAAGGGTGTCTTCTTGTGTTAGATTCTATTTGTCAGAATTAATTTTAAGCAAAGTCCACTGTAAATTTTGCAGGATCTAGAAATTCTGCTGTGTGTTTGATGATCGATATATATCAATTGAGATACCTTGCCTTGTATTGATTATCTCTGTATAAGATGAAAGGGAGATGCTGCTTCAATTCGACTGTCACCATTTAAAAAAATTAATAGTTTGATTTAATTGTATTATTTTAGCGCCCTTTACAACACTATTAAGTTATTTCAGAGGCAGGATCTCTGGATTTAACATCCCTCCTCTATAGGACTGAGCCAAACGGGACAGTTTGTGTAAAGTGTCTTTTCTAAGGATGCTATGTGGGGTCGTACTGAGCTGCGAACTCTTTCAGTTTAACAAGGGAATGTCTAGTTTTGGTAGTGTATTAAACCTACTAAGATAGATGGTGTAATTGCAGATGTATTTTCGTCATTTCTGTTGGCTTTAATTGCAGGATATTTTCTAAGGCAGTGGAGAAGAAAACAAGTTTTTATTTGCTGAGTTTTTTGCACTTGTAAAAACCTCAGAAACAACCTTCTGTCTCAGATGACAAAATGGTTAGTTTAAACTGCATGGTCCCTCGGATTGATGCCAAGGTGACAGTAGCAATTGAACTACGGATGTTGGTAGCCGTGATGTTTTTTGTTTCTCTATGTCTTTCATCTGTGGGAAACCTGCTAAGCTAATGAATGCTGGTGCTCCCTTCGTTTGTTTTACTCCCTTATATTTTTTCAATTAATTTTTTACAATAAGTCTCTGGAATTTTATGAACATGTTTCAAAAATACCTATTTGAAAAATCATTTGTGCCGTTGTTGTTCTGTATATATATATATAAAATGAAAATCGTGAACAGGTATGTTGGATGATTTTGCAGAAGTCTAAGGATATTTGAAGGGTCCTAGAAAAGATCACAGTCAAATGATTGTATAACATTAGTGAGTTTGTCATGAATGTTTTCTTACAAAAGAAATAGGATTAATATATTTATGTGGACTAATGTTACTTTTCAATGTTAATGAATGCAATAAATGTATTCATTATTTGGCAGGTGTTTGCGTAGGAATTAGTTTATCTGATACTCTCTATGTAGCCCTCTGTAATTCTAAAATGGGCTCCTTAGTATACCATAAGATACCCAGTTGTTTGCCTTTATGTTGTTCATATATTTTGTACTTGGTTATCATCATCATCATCATCATCATCATCATCATCATCATCATCATCAACATCGTGGTCCAATGGCATTAAAATTCTCGTCAGAAACCTCTGACCTCATTGTTGACATTATTTTTTCCCTTCTCATGGTCATTATTCATTGTTCATTGTTATAATAATTATCATTTGTGTCACGACATGGGGGAATCCGGTGCATGTCAATATTTGGGCATGTGGAGTTATTGGTACGGTATCATCTTAAAGCTTGTTCATTTGTCTTGCTTTCAATGAAATAAAAAATATGCATCTATCTTGAAATTGAAATATTTGTGAATGCAAGAGGTGGGGGGTCGCCTAGTGTCAGAGGTAAAATTAGCGAGAAAATGACTGCCAAAGTTTGGTGACTTCCTAAGCTTGTTCTTTTTGTGCCTTTCATCAACGTTTTTCTATAAAAATTCACACAGAAATGTGTTATTAAATGGACATAAAAAGTGTTGAGCCAAAATTCGATAAAAATTCTGGCGGAAAAAAACTAGGGTTTGTTCGATTTAATTGTTTTGGTGAGCATCTGATTTCACCACGTTTCCTCATTTTTTTGTCATGACTTAACACTTTGCTGTATAATGCGGCGGTGAAAATTATGCGTTCTGGTGATTTGGCACATTTTTGCGCCAGGCCTGAAACGTCCGTTAAAGTCACTCTCCTGGGTGGGTGACCAGACGGGGTATTTTGTAGTGCTGGCTGTGTGACTGCAAAGTGTTAAGTTATATCTTGGTATGGTTGACACGAAATGGCCCTCAGTCTTTCTTGTGTTTTTACCCTTCTGTCTGTCCTTTGGCATTGCTGTTCTTCTGTATGATATTATCATAGTATCATCAGTCCATACAAATTATCCATTGATTTTCGTCTAACTTTCTTTTTCAGAAGCGCATCCAGATTTCTGGATGGACTCCAATAGAGTCAAGGTACTTCACCTTCATTTTAGGGATGAGAAAGTCTGCAAACATTAGCTTTGTTCAATAACTCTTAACCCTTTTGTGAAAGTTTGCTGTAACGACAGTCAGTTTTTGCAATGCTTTGAGGAAATTTTGTTCTTGTTGGACCAAAAATGTACTTACTCATTGTAAGCCTCGGATTGTGTTGATAATTTTTGTTTTTGAAGTTAAAATGAGTGAAAAAGTGTAGTGTATCATGTTTTTGTCATTAGTTTTAGGATAGTGTTGCCAAGTGATTTTGATCTCTGTAATTGTTTTGGAGTTTGTGAACAACAGGATGAAACATCACAATTTTTCAGATTTTTATAACTTTTCATAACACTTTTTTTATTACTTAAGTTAAGTTTAAAAATATGTATTGGTTTTTTTTTAACCTGTTCTTAATTTGTCTTGTTTTATTTTAAATTATGGAAAGGAAAGTGATGGACTCCTTTTATCATCCATTATTTTTATTTGTCTGGCCAATTAGTTTTGTTCATCTGCATTTAATGTGATACTGTTACAGTTAACATACAGTGGAAACCTAATATAACAGGGATGGTGGGACCAGAGAAAAAGTCCTGTTCTATCAGATTCCTGTTAAATCAGAAATGCAAGGGAAGTAAGCACTTGGGGACTAATCCAGCTGTATTTATTCACGGGTAGTTTCCCTTTCCACAAGTACCCACGAACCTGGCACATTACGCGTGCTTGTAGGGCTGGATCGAAGTCTGCAGCACACCGCTGCCCTCTCTCGCTTCTCCCGCTGCGTGTGCTTGCAGTGGCGTGGCTTGCGTTGGCTTGCTCCATCACTGCGTTTCTCTCTCTCTCTCTCTCTCTCTCTCTCTCTCTCTCTCTCTCTCTCTCTCTCTCTCTCTCTGTTTTTTTTTTTCACTTTTTACACTTTGTTAATTAGCCTTTGTCCCTGCTATAACCGACTGGGCGCCGATGAGGCCCTGTTATTACCTTTGACTTTTGATAGAACAGGGACAACGAGTAGGAAAAAATGGGGATTTAAAAAATCTCGGTTATTACCGGATCCCTGTTATTACCGGGCCATGGTTTCCACTGTAGTGTGATACATTTCACCATTACTTATCTAATTGTATTGACTGTTAGAATTGTATAAAATGTATTTAAATGAGACTTAAAATGTTATTGTGTAACCTTCGAAAACATACTCGTTTGTTGGGGGTCAAGAAAGAAGCATTAGTTGATAGTGAGTTAGTGCTGGGAAAAAGCAAAGCAGACTGATAGAAGCAACAGATAGCAGTGAAGAAGTCAATTCTTCCAATGGCTTTCATCAAGCTTGTGTGTATAAAGTGTGTAAATAGCTATGTCTTCATGTTTGCACAAAGTCTTATGTCATTAAAACATTTTTTTACGCCAATATATTATAATGCCATAATATTATATTGAGGTTAGCTATCTTTTATCTTTACAAAAAATACAAACGGTTGAGAGGTGACAGTTCAAGTTTCTCAAAATTCAAAGACAGATTAGCTTGTTTGTGAAATGGAGTTTGCTTTATTTGGGTACATCCTTGTGTTTTCCACTTTTAATAGAACAGTCAAGTAGGCCTACCCAAGTCTTAATCCGTCTTGGGGCCTACTAATTTACCATTGATAAAAGATAGAGAGAGAATCCAGACTGATTTATCTTTAGTGTCACTCTTCACTTATTGCTTGTTTGCAAAATAAGTCAGTTGTTGTTTTTTTTTTAGTCAAATGTACATTATACTGGTAAAATAAGAAAAAGCCGTAGGTCTACAATATCTCTGCGTTGTAAAGGTCAAAGTCAGCAGTTTTTATCATACTTGAAAGTAGAACAAAAATCCCCAGGTTGTGTTCTTTCAAAAGATATGTGTGTCACGACGTGGTGGAATCAGGTGCTCGTCTAATTTTTGGACATATTATGGAGTTATTGGTATAATCTCAAATCCTTTTCAATTTCCTTGCTTTTGATGGAAAAAAAATCAATTTATCTTGAAAAGAAGTCAAGATATGTGTGTGCGCCTAAAGCAAGGTACCAAAAATCGGATTTTAACCATTTTGAGTTAAGGGTTGTACCTAATAGGACATTCAATGCTGAACACAGTGGTTTTTGAATTTTTGAGATATCTCAAGTAGTTTTTGAGATATTGCACATTATGCGAGGTGGGGTATAAAGATCTAATTTTGAGAAAGTTAGCTTTTAAATTTGGAACACATACAAACTTGAAAAAAAATGATTCAATTGTTTCTAATGTATTTATTCATGGCAGATTTTACGCCTTCTTAAAGCAGTTTTCATTATCTTTTTAAAAACATATACCACCCTCAAAATAATTCAAAATAAAATTTAGAAGTCAAATTAATGAAAATTTTTGACACATTGTTAAAAAATGGTGGAACTATCATTTTTTTATGGAAACTCATTTTGGTCAAAAAAATGTTTTTTTGTCATTATTAGCTTGTAGCTCAAAATTATATGGTCTGTGACGACTTTTGGTAACTTTCTTTAGGCACACACACATATTTGATATTGAAGGAGATTGGGGTTACCAGGTGTAAGAGGTGAAATTAAAAAGAAAATTGCCACCAAAGTTTGGTGACTTCCAAAGCTTGAGTGTGCTTAGAAACTGCAAATTTACATTTTTTTGGTGCCTTTTGATCAATGTTTTATAGTTAAGTCAACCCATATGTTTTTAAATGGACATAAAAGGTGTTTAGCAGAAGAAAAAAAAACCCACCCCAAAATCAATAAAAATTGCCTAATGGACGCAGAACTGTTGATTTCTTTGATGTAGTTAAATTTGACGAGTACTGGATTTCATCATGATGCTGCTCATACCCATTATTTAACCCATTTCCACCGGAGTTGCCTCCCTGAGCAAACACACCCATATGGGCTGCCTCCAGCCACACCCACAAATTTAGGTACTTACCCTAAACCTGCAATAACTTTCCCTCCAAACTGAGGGGACAATAAGCATACGGAAGTGCCTGAACAGTAGCCTAACTCTAAATAATTTTTGTTTTCTTAACTTGGAAATGATGGACTGGAGCAAGTTTTAGAGAGACATGGAGGGATTAGAATTTTTTTTTAGTCAGGTGAGATGGCTGCCTGGATACGAATATTAAAGAGTCGGAATATTCTCGTAGGCTGTCAGCAATGAGTTGAACTGTTTTGTCAGTTAAGCAAATGTTTTATCTTCTTCTGGACCCCACTTTTACAGTTTTTTGTTAGAACCAGGAGATTTTTTTCTCTTATACTCCTGTTATAAGTGAGTCTTGCCTGAACACTGTCTCCTTGATAAGTTGTCATGCTACAGTCAGACAAATTGCTACCTTAGAATAACAAGTTCTTATTCTATCTGACGTTTTTGGCTGTTTTGAGTTACTAAGACCGTGAGGTCAGAAACAAAATTATGTTCTTTCTGCTCTATCAAAATTGTAAGATTATTCAGAGTCATTATCGAGATATTCAACAAGCTGCATTAACACTTTGCAGTCACACAGCCAGCTGTACAAAATACCCCATCTGGTCACCCAGCCAGGAGAGCGACTGCATCAGACTTCTCGGGCCAAGTGACCGCAAAGTGTTAAAAAAAGCTTAAAATGTTGTGACACTGAAAAATTTTTACGTCAAATTTCTCAAAACTGGGTACTGAGCAGATAGAACTCTGTAATTCTAAGGCTGCGAAATCTAGATATATATATGTAGAAATCACGCGGTTTTGAGTGATCTGATCCGGCTCAATTTGGCTGGTCACTTGAAAAATTGACGTACCAACATTTAATTTCACTAACCTGGGAACACCTGCTGTCTCTTTGTCTTTCTCTTTTTTCATTCCTCCCTTAATTCGGCCCCCATCCTCTCAAGTATCCGAAATACCAAATTTTGGATGTCATAATCATAATCTTTTGAAGATGCCTTCAGTGTCAGATTGTTTAAAAAATACCTTCTGTATTGCATCTGTTTGAAAATACCTTCTGTGTGGGATTCTGATGCGGATGGTTGGAGAGTGCCACTGGTAGGTCCTGGTTCTTTACTGTCTTTCCTCTGTTGTTTCTGTCTGTCTGTCCGTCTTATTTTTTCCTAGCACTAAATGATCATGATGTGTCCATGTACTTCTGTTTACTCAAAAACTCATCTCCTTTTGATAATACCTTCTTTGCCAGATCCTTTTTAACCTTGTGTGTCAGAACCATTTGGTTGGAAATACCTTGTGTGGGGTTCAGTACTTATTCTTGCAGCACCTCTGGGTACTCAGTTCAAGATATAAGTAAGGTGAATGCTACTCACCAAGCTGTTAAGAATTATAGTAGTAGTAGGTATTCCTAGTCATATACATGCTGCTGTGATTGTGTAAGGTCTCTGTCTTGTAGGGAATGCAGAGAGACTGACACCCCCCCCCCCCCCAGGGGGCAGTGCCACTGACTGAAGTGTCTGTAGGCCATTCCCAAAGGGGGGACATTTCTCTTTCTTATGCGCAGTAGAATTGTAAATGAGCTGATTCAACTATGTCATGCTCATAACTGTGCCTGAACTACAATAGTGAACTGCTGCTTTTTCTTTCCTAATCCTTACTATCGTCATTTTCCTCTACTTCTTTTGTATGTTTGTCACACTCTTGTGACCCATTCTTTCAGGGGTGCCTCGAAAGTCAAAACAAACTTTGTGCTGTTAAAGCTAGAGAGGTGAGCAGAGTAAGCCCGATTCCCTGTAAAGACTTCTCTCTTGACATCCACCCCTTGGCGTTCATATGACCTTATGCAGTTGCGAGCGCAGTAAAACCTCTACTAAAACTAAGAGAGACAGAGAGGAAAAATGAGAGTATGTGTAGGCAGCCACATAGCTTTGATTCAGTAGGCACAGTGTTTTGAATTTTGAAATTTGTTTAATTTAAAATTGAACATTCATTTGAGGAGTAGCTGAGAGTGAGAAGGAGGGGGAATAATATTGAGATTTATTGTTTTCTGTTTCTCTGTCTGTCTATTTTTCTCTCTTTCTTCCTCTCTTTCTGTTTTTTTATTGCCATCTATCTTTCTGTCCATCTTTTTTTTTCTATGTCTGTTTGTCTATCTGTTTGTCTGTTTATCTGTCTATTTGTCTGTCTGTCTGTCTGTCCGTCTGTCAGTCTGTCGGGGCTTTTATAGGGCAGTCGCCTTGTTCAATTTAAAGTGCTCATCTATTCAAAAGTTTTGTGTCTATAACAGGAAAAGACTAAATAAAGGATAGTTCAACCATTTGTTTTGTGGTCTGTCAAAATAATAATGGAGTTACTGAAACTTCCAATTCCTTTTGCCAAAAATAAGTTGCTCAACACGGTAAAAAAAATTCTGTGGTGACACTGAATCATGTTATTCTCTCAGACATGGGAACACATGTACGTGTATTTCGTATTTTGAAAACCAGCATCATCAAAAATCGTGGCGAAGATAATGAAAATCTTCAGATTTAAGTTTGTATCATATATATATATATATTTATTTATTAACTCCCTTCTTCTCTATACAACAGTGTAAAACCTATCCAAGATACTGCAGATGCTGGTTCACATCTCTGATTAAGATGCCCACTTTTTTGTTGCCTTTCTGACACTATAGCTGTACAGAACACTTATTATATTACGCTAAGAGGTTATAACCTTTTTAAATGTATGGTACAGTTACCGATGAAATAACGCAGTCGAAATTGTTAAAGATGGCCACCTTTGTGGAGGAGAAGAGCTTTTTAATGTCACTGTGTTTTATTTGCTAGTCTAGATAGATGTTGTGTCAGGTTTGTTTTTGCTGATGTTAGTGAACATGAGCACATGCATTTATGTTGTGAAAGTACACCTATAAACAAGTCACTATCGTGTATCAAGAATAAAGGAGGAACGTTTTTAAAATGTGAACATAATATATCATAAAAACGATCAATAAATGAAATATATTGTATGATGAAGATTATCTTTTTGCCAATGAATGTATTTACATTTGTTGTTTTTATTTACTGTCTGCATCTTTCCAGGTTCTCTCTCTCTCTCTCTCTCTCTCTCTCTCTCTCTCTCT